>NC_079159.1:103885755-104485755 GCF_947563725.1 Argiope bruennichi | reverse complement strand
AATATAAATATGCATATTATTGTAATTAAATTACACTCAAAATACGTTTTTGTTAAATAATCTGAATAGGTATACGTTTTCCATCACTTGTGAGTCGTAAATTTCTCGTTTCTTTTAATTATAGTACTGGGAATTTCTTCTAAACATACTGAAGAATCAAGATCCATCAACAAAGTAAACATTATTGAGAATTTTATTACCATCCTGGCCAAGTTTAGAACTTATACGATTATTCTTATAAGATTTATGACAAAGGAAAGATCTCGAAATTTTGAAAGAAATTATTTTCCGTAATTTTTTTTTTTTTTTTTTTTTTTTTTTGCTGGAGGTTTTCTTTATATATATTATAGAGACGAAAAGTTGAATAGGAAAATCGTTTGGTTCAGATATTAGTCTTTTAATTGTCAGCTCTGGAACCTGTTTTGATATATTTTGAGTTTTATGACTTTCTGTTTCAGTATCAGCTATTTTTCAGTTACATCGAAATAGTTTTTGTAAAAGATTAGCACTGTTTAATATGCAGTTGTATTGTTGTTGTTCTTTCAAATCAATTTGTTTTGCAACATGTTACCGGATCTGTGTTATTGTCGCTGAATAATATGTAAATTAACATTCTACTAATAAAAGCTTTTGTAAGCATTCTACAGGAGAAAACATTCTGCTTATACCTATCACATTTAGCATATATATATTTCAGATAATTGAAATATATAATTGAGTACATTTCTTCAAAATTTTGCATGATTAAAATTAAAAGTAAGCAAAATACCACCGCACTTCGTCAATAACATTCGGAAAAATGAAAACACAAAAATGATTTTTTGTTCCATTCTTAAAATTTAAAATCATTGTATTTTTGAAGATACGTATTTTAAGTAACCTGGAATTTTTTTCTTAAATTTCTTTAAAAGAATACTTTTGTGTAATTTCTAACAGTACTTTCTATTTTTGTTATAAAAATTGACTATAATTGTTTATACAATTATTTGGTTCATGGGAAGAAAAAAAATTTATTATTATTATTATGCTTGGTTTACATGAGAAATAAGAAAGAGAAATCATGATACGTGCAATTATAATGTGCAATGGGATAAAAAATGTGATAATTAAAATGTTAATGCAATGGGTAATTAAAAGTTGACTTACTGAAGTAATAATGTTTTTGTGATGATGTGACGTCATGGGATTTGACTCCTTCAAGAAAGCTCATGAAACAATAAAAGCAACAGATACACGGGTATTAAAATAAAGATTTTAATATCTGCCATAATTTGATACTTAAAAATACTGTTTTGCATAATTATAAGTATCCAATTATGCGCAAGAGATTTAAGGGATTAAAAATAATTAATATGCTTAATCAACTAGCACGTTGTTATTGATGGCTCATATTAAAATAAAGCATTTATTTCTTTGGGAAAAAGATAAAATGTTCATTTCTTTGAAAAGATAAGACACTTATTTTGCAAATGTATGGAAAGTGCCCTACATTCCCCGTTTATACAGCACACATAATCTGTATGCTATTAATGTTAAGAATATTTTGGTTGATAAACTAGCTTGTTGTAATACAAATAAAATACGAAGCATATGTTTCTAATAGATAAAAATGCTTTTTTTAAAGAAAACTGCGCTTTACAATTCAAAAGTTTTAATTAAGTTTTAAAAATTATATTTTTGTTGCTGTTGTTGCTATTTTAGCACATTCGATTTCAACACCGACATCGCCATCATCATCGTTATTTAGTGTGAGGGCCACTAGAGTTTTGTCATCAGGACAGACAGCACTTCCGAGATCCTGCTTACTATTGCTAATTTTGTCCCTTGAGTCTTCTAGTTTGTATTTGGCCATGAGTTGGCTGCATTCGACGGAAATGAATTTCAATTTCTTTTCGTAACAAACTTCAATGCCTGAAAAATAGAAAACAGCATACGTAAAACAAATATAAAAAGAATCTGCTTTCAAATAGTTGTGAACGAAGAAAATATATAATTCTTTTATTATTTTCTTATAAATAACTTAGGCTTGAATGGCAATTTGATTTTATGCTATTGAAAGTGCAAAACATTTATGAGAAAAATACAAAAACAGATAAGACCAAAAATTTAAATCATTAAATTTTATTTTCTAAAATATAAAAATAAAACCTAAAATTGTGTTTATATTTTAAGATTTAAATTTAGTTTTTTATTGTATTCATCACTTTTACAATAGTTATTTTCAAGAAATGTCGAATTTAAGGTAATATTAATTTATCATCTTGTTCACTGAAAGTTTAAATTAAATATTATATTGAATTTATTCTTCATATGAAATGCTTTTTTACTATCGTTTTAACTCAATTTTCATACTTAGTATTATATTGGAATCATCTCTCCTACAAATATATATATATTACTCTTGCTACTGAAAATTTATACTTTGTAACAAATTGCATTCAAGTCTCATACAAAATGGATTTTTTTTTTGTTGTTGTTGTTGTTGAAAGTTAAAATTTAGTATTATATTCGAATAAACCCGTTATAAAATATTTTGTTTGGCATTCCTTTTACTAAAACATCTTATTTTTAATAGTTTACTGGGTTCAAATCTCTTATCAAACTATTTATATGCTTTGAGCATTGTTGAAATTCCACCTATAAGAATGTTATAATATTCCATTTTAAGAAGGCTATTTCATTGTTATTTCCGAGCTATGTTATTAGAATTTGTTTTAAGAAAACTAATTGTATCAATTTTTTTTTCATTCAAACACACTCCTTACAAAAAAGGGTAGATATTTCAAAATGAATAAAAAATGGTAAAAAAGAAGTGCTTGGTTTTTTTTATTAGACAAGTATAAGTGTATATTGAGAAACTTTTAAATTTTATTATTTTGAACTTTTTGGTCTAGAATATATTTTATAATTCAGTGCCATAAATAATATTGTTACGAATCTGTGATGCGGCTTCCCAGCATAGTTGGTTCCATCATAAGAAAGAATGTTTTACATTCATCTGCATTGGACGGAGTACGGGTGTCGCGTCGGAGGTCCCGGAGTTTGGCGACAAACTTGGCGAATTTGGCACCAAAATAGATTATACCCGAAACATTGAGAATTTTCCCGACCTTCCAGTAGGAGCCGAGATACGCCTCGAACGTTCCTGATTGGTTTAGAGGCTTCTAGTCCCGCCTTCTGAGACCTATAAAAGGGAGGCAGCCGCAGCTGCCGAGTAGTCGTAGTCGGAAGCGACAGAGACGAGTAGTCGGGATCGACGGTGAAGAGTGGTCGGAATCGACAGTGAAGAACTGGTCTTCCAGGGATTAGCAGAGCAGCGACGGAGTCAAGCTAGTGCTGAACTAAGCTGTGTGTTACTGCCTGCAGTAGAGTCTTGTTGTATGCTGCACGTCTCGGCTGAAGATAATCGTCTTCTATGCTGTATATAGTTGTCGTCTTTGTGCTGTCCTGTGTGCCTTCGTCTAAATAAACGTCGTTGGGTTTTTTTCTACTACCGCCTGGTGATTGAGCGTTCTCCACACCATATAACTCCCACTATCCAAACGAACCCCGGGAAATTTCGTAACAATATTGAATCTTGCATTCAATTTTATTTCACAAATTCAATAACAGAAGCCAATTCTCATGTCGTGTCGAAATTGATTTCAAAATAATCTGTTTGCTGATAATTACGTGCTGAAAATATTAAAATAATAATCACTTTTAGAGACCAGATAGTTCGCCTGGAATACTAATTATCTTTAATTTTATTTAAATTGAATAGACGTAGCTTCATGAAATTATCAAAGATTAAAGCAATGTTACTTTAATTATCTTACGCAAGATTTGTTTATTGCGTACAAGAGTCTTTCTACTGGAGATCAATCCCTTGACGTCATATCACTATTAAAAGCGTAAATGTCCAGCCCATTAATGATTCAAATTTCAAGGTATCGTACTTTCGTTTTTTATATCTGTCTTGTAAACTACTCAGATGTTAAACAAAATCCTATTTTTTTAATTTTCAACAATACTTTATTGATGAAACGATTAAAACGATTTGTAATACAAGGCAACAATATAATCTATTGTTTAGAAATGAGACAAAAAATATTTTTAAAAAATTATTAAAATTCAGAAAAAATTCGCAAGATTAGCAAATTGCTGTCATTAAAATAACAATTTTTTTAAAATTTTGAACAGGCTTAAAACTCATTTTTGTGCAATAATATTTTTGAAATTTATCGCGGAAGAACGCCAAAATTCAACTTAATTTTTACCTTAAAATTCTAACTAAATTTTTTTTAAATCGCACCAAATCGCACATTTCTACCCTCTAAAGTATATATATGGGCCAAATTTGGTAGTTATAGGTTAAATGCACTGGCCTGTAAACGCCAACACACACACAGTCATGTTTATTCGCATCGACAGGCAACTACGTAAAACTTCATTCTAACACAACAGTAACTGATCAGAAAAAAAAACTAATGGCAATACTTTTTTACAAACATAATTATATGGAAGTGTGTAAAGATAATTACTAGTAATTATTTGATTTTCATCGCAACCCAATTTTCCATCGAAAGGCTTGCGAGGAGTCTTCTTGGAGTCTATCTGAAAGGTGCTGTCCTTGAATACGTTCTTGCATACCGCTTTCATCTCCGAATCCTCCTTGAACAGCGCCTCATCACTATAAAAATCATGTGTAAAGAACAGAGTTTAAGAAAAGAATCCTTCATAAAATACATACATTTGAATGATGCTATAACTAACTACTTCGTTACTTCGAGCTCCGACTTACGAGAAGTCGAAGTTACACCGTGACTAATTTTCCTCACCAGAAATTCTCCATTTTAGAATATAACATAGAACCGAAACTTGCACTTTTCTTGAAATATTCCTTGATAAATCTATTGCCCCCCCTCCAGCATAAAAATTGTGGATTTTGAACAAGATGATGAGTATTCAGATTCTTGTAATCATTGTTCCATACATTTTGTTTTCCACTTTATGGGAAACCCCCGGGGGGAAACCTCGAAATGAGGATGAGATACTTCCGGCATGGTAGTTAGGTCTCGCCACCCTGGAGGGTACACAAATAGGTGTGAGATCTGACTCCTCCCCTCGATGACGGGACGTACTTCCTTCGGGGAAGGTTGTACCGTGGCCGGTGATGGCCCTTAGGGCTCAACCACAGTTCTCGCCAGTGTTGCTTTTGCGGCGGTCCGGTCATTTAGTTTTATGGTTTAAATACGTGTGCCTTCGTGGTGGGTCGGAGAGTCTGACTTTCCACTTTATGGGAGCCCTCTTTTTTTCAATTGAATGAAATAAAAATTGTACACAAAAGTTTAATGTTACTAAGTTACTAACAATGTCTCATAACTATATTTCATGTATCTAAGTCATTGATTCACCGAGTTTACAAGCATGCTAATGTACAGACCAACCAACGAAAAACCGTATGATGGATTTGGTTCAAAATTTCTTGTGGATCTACACTTTGGATGCTAAACTGTGCACCAGTTTTTTTATCCATCTCATTCTTTGCAATTTTAACTATAGTTTTCACTAGAGATGCATAATCCACGATTTTTTGAATAACAAATAATATTGCTATTGTTATTTTTAAATATGCGTTCCAAATATCTGTTATTTCAATCATATTATTAATTAAAAATTATTACTTAATATTAAATATAAAATTTATTAATTGTAATTAATACTTAATTTATTAATTTAAGTAACGTGTGATTGAATTAATTTATCTGTTTCAGCTTACTTCTTAAATTTTATTTTTTTTCTCAAAACTATTTATTTCATTTATTTATTTGAGTGAACCATTTTCTGGAAAAGATGAGTTAAAAATATATGTCATTTCTTTAAAATGTTTACATTAGTCCTATATTCTACCAATAGATGGCGCCAGCAGTAAACAGAATACATGTAATCAAAGTCAATCATGTCACGAGCAATTAAAAATGATCTGTATGGAATAGTGCATCATCAAATAAGAATATCGGTCACTCCATTAAAGTGGAGTGGTGACTTCGCACTTTCCGGTGAAATCACCGCTCTGATAAATTTCAGTGATGTGCAATTCAAGGATAAGATACGATAATTCCAATAACCGGTCCGTTCCCTTTTCAATCCAATCACAGATTTCTTTCCAGAGCTTCCATTAGACAGATCGTATCGATTGTTACTTTCCAGTAAAGTCACCGCTCCGGCAAATTTCAGTGATATCGTATCGATTGTTACTTTCTATCGTGATCCAAAACCTGTAATCGAAATATCATCAGTAAGATCGTATCAAGGATTTGAATCACACCCCTCTTTGAAAAGTATTGATCACTTGTATTTGTGACTTTTTGATATTGGTTACGTAATAACCGCTCTTAAAATATTCGTCATCCCTAGTTTTCACTTGATTCACTCTGAAAAGTAACCATAAACCGCTCCTTCGACCCTCACTGAGACACACGGAAAAATCTGAATAACTGGACAGCATTTGAGGGCACTAAAGTTGAGTTCTAAGAGTATCACCGACAGAGGTACAAGTCCTCCCATAGGAAACATGTTCTGTCATCAGTAGGGGATAGGTGACTCCATACCTTTTCCGTACCCACCAAGGTGACGAAAACTAGCCAGCATTCAGAAGCTTCTCGTCTTCATATTTGAGATGCTCCTGGGGAGGTTTCACTTTGAACAGTGAGGCAGGCAAACTTGCTTTGATTCAAAATTTGATAAAATGTTGAAAATATGGTATTGCCGTGTGCCAGAGAGAAACACAATTTTAATTTTAATTTTTGATTCAGAGAAGTATGAATGCAGAGATTCATCAAATCATCATGCAATACTTTCTCTTTTATTTGCTTCGTATGTAAAAGAAAAAGTATTAAAGGTTATAAAATCAAAGTTTAGGTAATAAATTCAATTGATAAGAAGTTATTAAATGGCTAATAATCTTAAATGGTATTTTTACTTTCTCGTAATTGTTATTAAAATATTCTGCCTCTAGATTTTAATCACTAATTCACGTTAAATTCAGTGAAACTCTTTTTTGGAATGTGGGATAGAATTTGTTCAAAGGACTGACTGTCTGTCGATCTTTATATTCATGTACATCTGAATGAAATAACACAAAAAATGTGAAATATTAGATGGGCAGAATCTGTGCTCACTTTTTACTCAAAAAGTTTTGATTTGTGTTGACGTTTGGGCAAATCGCGATAGAGAAACGACTCTTCCCCAAAATCTTTACACAATATTCTTTTCAATTTTTCTTTTCTCATATATGAAGTATACGAATAAAAAGTAGTGTAGTTTTCAAAAGATTCGAACTGAAAATTTTGACGAATCTGTATGTTTTAGATCCCCCCCCCCTCCTTTATCCAAAAAAAACATACTTTTGGCATTATATTTGTCTGTATGTGAAAACGATAACTCTAAATTCCTTCGAAGAAAAAGGAGGAAATTTGGTATATGATCTTTTTGCCAAATTTATATATTTCGCTAAAATGTTTAACGAAATCCATTTAGAGGAAGTCTGTTCAGCTATCTGAATACAAGAACAAAACTCAAACAACTAGAATACATAAAATTTGCAATTATCAGATTTAATATCAATAATGTGAATTTAATATATCAATATTTTTAACCTACTCTGTCAAAGGACTTGTTGTTTCTTCAGTTTGTACTTTCTCTAAACGGGGTAGTTAAAAAAAAACAATGACTTAAATAAGTGAATTTGAAATGCGATTTTGTGACTGATCTGTATCAAGTTTTAGTTCAAAATTTATGAAAAAAAATCATCCAAAGTATATATTCAATTTTCAAATACTTTTGTATTAACCGTTTCAAAGATTAATCGCCAATTAAAAGCAATTGTCATAGATCACACGCTAGATTCAATCAAACGCAAGATTCGTCCCAAAGGCATGCCTTTAGTAACTACTGTTCACCAATGGCATCTAATTAATACACAAATATTGGTTTCTTTATTAGAATACGAAGAGCATATGCCTTAAGTATGAAAAAGCATTTATGGCATCTACGGCTTTGCCAATTCTGTACCGGTTTTTACAGAAGTCGAAAGAAAAACACTTCCGAATTTATGTATCAAACATTGTAATTAAAATTTATAGCTATAGTTCAACAATCTTTTACATTCTTATTGAATGCTTGTATTTTAATATATAACATTTGTTTTGTTTTCTTTCAGAAAATAGTAATGACATCAACAATTCTACTCGGTAGAGACCAATACGTTAACCTTTTTGCCCTTTTAAAATATATTCTGTTTTGAACTAACTTTCGTATATTTACAGCGGATTTATGTATTTTATTACTACTTTATTAGCAGTTATTTAGAATTATTTCACTTTAAAACTATCTGAACTGTTTTTATGATTTTTAGAGAAACTAAAATCTTGATACCATATAGGTTATATGGAACCAGACAAGTTACCATATGGGTTGTATGGTATGTATATAGGTACATACGCCATAAACTAAACCAAACCAGTACAAAGCATTATACTTGAAAAAACTTATTTCTTATCAAGAGTCAACTAATTTCTTCAAGAAAAATAAATTGCTTTTATTTATTTAAAACTTACTTACTCTGCCAAACCGGTGATCAGCTGCTGATCTCTTGGTAGGTCGGTGCACACGGAAGTTGTCAAGGGAGTATCACATTCATATTCGTTATCTATGAAAATACTGTAAATGTAATTAAGCAGTCAAATTTCTCACTAGTAATTTCAAATTTAAGCGAAAGCGAATTTTTAATTCCAAAATTATAATCATATTTGACATGCTAATTACCACTTGCAGGCGTACGGGCCTAGGGGTAGCGCGTCTTCCCCATGATCTGGGCTTCCCGGGTTCGAGTCCTGGTTCGGGCATGGTTGTTCTTTACCATGTGTTCCATCTGTGAAGTGTATGAAAGAACCACCCCCCCCCCCCCTGTAAAAAGCGGTTGTGCAAACAAGTGTGTGAGTGTCATTTTCATATGAGCTAAAAGTCAAACTTTTGCCCTTGGGTGATCAGGGGTCTTAACCCTCAGAAGCTACTTAGTTTCCGTTGTAACGCGGACACGACATCACCATCAATCACCACTTGAAGCAAATGTGTATCACAGATAATTTATTTGTTCGGCCATATGAATCACACACTTGTTCTGGCGTGTATTATGAGAGTGCTTTCTCATGGTCCAATAAGTCTAAACAATATGTTATTTTGTGACGATAAGCATGTTAATTAAATATATGAGGTTTATCTTCTTGTGTTCAGTTACTGAATTTGGGAATTTTCCCCCTTTCTGGTACTTGTTTTATCAATTGCCATGAGATATGTTTCAATGAATAAGTATGGCTTATAATATTTTTCTGAAGAGGAAAAGACTTTAATCCTTAATTTATTTAATTATTAATTTCTAAATCTATCATTATTTCAAACTAGAGCCACCACCTCAAAAAAATTAATGTTTGACCGGTCAAAATTCATGATTAGATGATAGTGGGTTTTAAACTAGATCTCACTAAATATTGTTACGAAATTTCCGGGGTTCGTTTGGATAGTGGAAGTTATATGGTGTGAAGAACGCTCAATCACCAGGCGGCAGTAGAAAATAAAACAACGACATTTATTTACACGAAGACACACAGGACAGCACAACTATATACAGCACAGACGACGATTATCTTCAGCCGAGACGTGCAGCAACAACAGCATACACAGCATCATATAACACGACTCTACTGCAGACAGTAGCGCACAGCTTAATTCAGCACTAACTTCACTCCGTGGCTGCTCCGTTTATCTCTGGAAGGCCAGTTCTTTATCGTCGATACCGACTACTCTCCTCTCTGTCGCTTCCGACTATTCTCGCACTCCACTGGTTCACGACTGCCCGGCAGCTGCGGCTGCTTCCTTTTATAGGTCTCAGGAGGTGGGGCTAGAAGCCTCTCAACCAATCAGGAACGTTCGAGGCGTAACTCGGTTCCTACTGGACGGATCGGGAAAATTCTCGATGTTTCGGGTATAATCTATTTTAGCGTCAAAGTCGCCAAATGGTCGCCAAGTTTGTCGCCAGGCTCTAGGACCTCCTATGGAACCAACCGCATCACAGATTCGTAACAATATCTAGTTGATCGAGTCTGCAGCTAGAACATTGTTGCCAAACTTTTCTCTACCTTAGAAATATGAGAGATTGACCAGTGTTAAGTCATCAGTTCGAATGCCATCTTTATCATCTTATCAGAGTTTTAAATTACGAGACTCAATTCAATGGGACTTTTGCGATGTGATGATGAATATCTTACTAAATATTAGAGTCATAACAGAGTTTAAAATTGAGATTATTGATGTACTTTATATAACCTATTACGTAGAGGAATGATCTCTGTCTTGTGCGCACATTATATTTGTACACTATGATTTATAATTATTATACTCATCTCATAAAAAAATGTCAATGCATAATTGAAAATTATTTCATATGTTTAAAACATATTAATTTTAAATTAATTTGATTTCTTTTTTCCTTAAAATATTTAACTTAAAGAGTGAATATTTCGTTAAGAAGACGAAGAATGTATAATATTTTAATCTTTTACTGCTAATTCTAGTTTTATTTTTTTTAAACCGTCCAATTCTTTTAAATTTATAAAACAAGTTAATTTACTTTATAGATGAAAGAGAATATGAAATATCACTTGCAAAAATTATCTGGACGTAGAAAACAATTCAGAAAAAAATTTCTGTTACTTAAGATGCAAATCGGATAGTGAGAAGCAAAGATCTATGAAGAGAACAGAAGGCCCGTTTATGCCATAGAGATAAAGATAATATAATTTCGCATTTACTCAGGGGTTTTTTACAGAATCAATAAAATGACAGATTTTTGCATTTATGCCAAGGCCATTTCAGATTTTTCAAACAAATTCCACAAAATTTTAAGCTCCTCTGATCACAACTTAATAGTACCTATGTTTTTTGTAAAAATGTTGCATGTATTTCGCTGTCTTTGCTTATTTAACATTTTATCATGGCGCTATCGCTTTAAGTGCCAACATCTTGAATGTATTCATAAGAGCTTTTAAAAGAGATTAATTGTAAGAGCTACAAAAAGGAAGTTACCTATAAAAAGCGAGCCAAATTTTTATGGAAGTAGACAAGAAAGGAACCTTTCTCCAATAAAATTTCGTTTGCAATCGGGAGCACAGAAAACAGAGATCTTGCACATTTTTATATAACAATTCAAACTTTTACTTGTCCTTACCTTTACATTCGGAATGATATGAGCTATCGAACATGCCACCACCACATTTAGATGCTTCTGTTGTTGTTGTTGTAGCCTGAGTTGTGGATTCGGAAGTAGTGGTGGTGAGCTCAGTTGTTGGTGAGCTGGTACCTATTGTTGAAGTAGGCTGTGTAGAAGTTGTCGTTTGTTCTGTTGTTGTGGTAGTCGGTGCTTCTGTTGTAGTGGTAGTCGGTGCTTCTGTTGTAGTGGTAGTCGGTGCTTCTGTTGTAGTGGTAGTCGGTGCTTCTGTTGTAGTGGTAGTCGGTGCTTCTGTTGTAGTGGTAGTCGGTGCTTCTGTTGTAGTGGTAGTCGGTGCTTCTGTTGTAGTGGTAGTCGGTGCTTCTGTTGTAGTGGTAGTCGGTGCTTCTGTTGTAGTGGTAGTCGGTGCTTCTGTTGTAGTGGTAGTCGGTGCTTCTGTTGTTGTGGTAGTTGGTGCTTCTGTTGTTGTGGTAGTTGGTGCTTCTGTTGTTGTGGAAATCGACTCCTCTGTTGTTGTAGTAGTAGTTTCTGTTGTCGTAGTCATAGCTTCTGTTGATGTACTTGTCGATTCTGTTGCTGTAGTTGACGGTTCTGCTGTCGTACTCGCAGATTCTGTTGTTGTAGTTGAAGGCCATGTTGTAGTAGTTATAGGCTCTGTTGAAGTAACCGAAAACTTTGTTGTCGTAGATTCTTTTGCAGTAGTCGATGGCTCTGTTGTAGTAGTACTGGATTCCGTTGGAGTGGTTGATGACTCTCTTATCACAGTTGTTTCTTCTGTTTGCGTAGTCGTGTATTGTGTTGAAGTTTCGGATCCATCAGTCGTAATTGTATTAACTTCTGTTGTTGTGATGGTAGTTGATGGCATTGTTGAAGTTTCATCTTCTGTAACAGACTTAATAGATGTCGCTTCGGTAGTGGTCGTTAATGGTTTTGATAACTATGTGAAAATAATATAAACTTAAATTTTATAAATGCTTTGCAATAGGTATATTCAATTTATGATAATTTTCTTTAGTTAAATTAAGTCAGCATTTCATATTTTAAAAGATATTAAAAGTTAAAGAAACATGTTATTAAAAGATGTGCCGAAATAGAGCAGATTCCAAAATCAAGTTCCATTTTATAATAATCATTTTACAATTTGAGAGAGCAGAGAAAAGTAACTAAT
The DNA here is from genome assembly GCF_947563725.1 of Argiope bruennichi. NCBI lineage: Eukaryota > Metazoa > Arthropoda > Arachnida > Araneae > Araneidae > Argiope > Argiope bruennichi. The sequence continues at coordinate 104,473,321 of NC_079159.1, read as the reverse complement.
TGAAAACAACTCTGTTTTCTAATGGAATTATCAACTGATTTTCATATTATTATACTGATTTCGTTTTAACGAAAATATTTACGAACGTAATGATGGAAAGCATGCTGAATATAGAAAAAATGTTTCTTAAATATTTCATTATAATTTTTTTTAAAAAAACATTTATTTTGTGCATTAGAGGCTTTATCAAAAATATATAGGAGGCCGCGGTGGCCTGGTGGTAAGGTCTCGGCTTGTGAGCCGTAGGGTTTCAGGTTCAAGACCGGATTCTACCGAAGAACCGTCGTGTAAGGGGGTCTGTTGCCCGTTAAATCCGTCATGCCAAACGTCCTCCCGCTGGTGTAGTGTGGTGTGGAGAGGGGAGTGCCAGCTCAGGTGTCGTCCTCGTCATCTGACCGCGGTTCAAAATGACGAGGTCCGTCCCAAAATAGCCCTAGTGTTGCTTTACAACGGGACGTTAATATAACTAAACTAAACTAAAAAAAACTAAACTAATCAAAAATATATAATGCCTTCTTTCTATGAAGTACATATTCTTTCACTGCTTACTTTTCTTATTAATATATTGAATATGTGCATATATATATATATATATATATATATATATATATATAATGTATAATTAAATATGTGTACATAAAAATGTGAAAGAACGTTAACAATAACATATTCACGGACAGTACGATTATAACCTTCATTTGCATGAATGTGACTCAACTGCATCGTAAATACAAATGACAATTATATCCATTAATAAAAAATTATTAAAATTTTCGGCTGTTTATTTTTAGTTGTCAAGATATATTTCTAAAACTATTTCAAAAGAAAAGTCTCTTTAACCCAAATGATAAAAATAAAAAATTACTAGTTCTATTCACATTTCAAAACTGACCGTGAATATGTTAAATGCTAAATTCCAAGCAACTGTTTCATTTAACACTTTTTAATAAGCTGAAATTTGTTACATTAGCTTTTTATTAATGTAATGCGGTTGTTTTTTCAGAGAGTCCGTTTGCAATGAAAAATGATTATAGCTATAAATAACAAAGTTTAAATGTATGTGGGCTACAAGAAATTTAAACCCATCTTCCTGGTGATAGATTTTATATAAAACAGCATGCTATTTTAAAATTTGATGCTATGAGTAGATTTCAAATTTTTCTATATATATTTTTTTTTCCGTTTATGAAATATTGTATTGGCACATACACATATGGACAGACAGACAACTTGCAAAAATATGACTTGGGGGGGGGGGGCGCTCGTAGAAGTGTATAAAAATTCCCTAAAGCCTTGAGCTTGAGTTCTTTGAAAATCATAACAATTACACTTTGGAATACTTCATTGATAACAAAATGTAACATACACAATCTTCCACGTTGCGTAAAATCTAACATCAAAACCAAAAAAAAGTCTTTTTAAGACTCTTTAAGCTCCGGAGCTCCTTTTCCCTCCTCCATCTTCAAAGCCAGATGTATTTAATTGAATTTAAAATATTTATACAAGTAGTTACTAAAATTAGGAGAAATTACAATGATAGAGCATTAAATTGTTAATTACTTTTAAGAAAGTAGCTTTATTATCTCGCAAATAGAAAAAAAACTAAAGTTTAAAATAAATGTTTAACAAAATGGTAAAAAAACTTTTTTTAACACATTCTAAACACTCTAATGCCAATGTTTTTGACTCGAGAAGCAATCACTTAAGGGTAAGGAGTAAATAGGCCTCATTGATCTTCAAGCAAATTTGTGAATATGAAAGAAATAAGAAAAAATAAATTAATAAAACCCAATGTTTTGAAATTTGTAAACAAATTTATCTCTAATTGAATAAGCTCCAGTACATAGCGCTTGTTAATAAAATGAAAGCACAAAATTAAATCAACCTGAAAGTGTCGCAAAAAAAATTGTAGCCCCTGGTCCTTTCTAAATTAGGTGGATTCCAAAAAAAGTTGCTTCCTTTGCTTATTTTACAATTTGGCCCTGAATAAAGAATGGAATACTTTATCTTCTCAGTGTATGTCTTATTTACTACCAACTTTCTTCTTCAGTGACATCTTCTTCGATATGAATAATTTCGAAAATTAGCTTATCTTTACATATGTGAAAATCTAAACAAACAAAGAAAATTGTCTTACAAAAATGTTATAATTATATTTCTTATCAAAATTCGTAATTTCTAAGGCTTGAATTTTTTTATCAAGATTTTTTTTTTTTTTTTGTATTTTGCAGTTTTATCGAAAATCTATTCATCGGCAATTCAAAAAAAATTTAAATTCAGGTTAATATTTGAAAATTTGATCAAAAATTTTTGTGTTATTACATTGACAGGAAAGCTAATTGTGTTAGAATGGGAGGCAAATTTTACACATTTGCTGTGTCATCTAAATAAGCATGGAACTGTAAAGAAAGTCGAACGTTCTTACGTGAAAGACTTGAAATCCAAGTTGCACGCATTCCTCGTCCTTGCTGCAAATCGAGTCATCAATATACCAAAGTGTATGGCAAGTTCTTGTAAATTCGTTTGTTTCATTATTGACAGGACCCAATGCAAGTCCCGAGCAGTTGGAATCTCTTCTGCATTTCTGGAGGCAGGTCACCATGTGGGTATCTTCATAGCTTTGCAGAATCCAACTGTCATGAAATTTGTCTTCAAACCAGAAGTAGAATTGAATCATTGATTGCTCAAATCCAACGATTCTAAGTACCAGGCAAGAAAAAACAAAAAGCGAAGACACAAGATAAAATTTCTTTTTCATTTTGGAATCTGGAATTCGGTTGGAGCTTGAGTATGGGAAGATGTGATTTGCAAAAATAATAACTGCTTATATCTGTTTTCAGTTAACGGATTTTAGCAATTTGGGAACGGATAGCAAGCTGCGAGATTGTGTGATATCGTCGCAAAAATTTTGAAATGTTTGATATTTCGCCCTTGTTTTTTGTTGTTGTTGTTCGTTTATTTCTTCTTAAAATACAGAATGGAGTTTGAAAATTAAACAAAGAAAATAATTTAATTGCTGTTTCAAAAGTGTAGTTCGTGTTTGTTTATAAATCGTGTTTTAAACTTTTAAATATGCATATTTCTTTTAGAATGATATAAATATGTAAAAAGGCATACTCATTTCAAGTGAAATGCAATAATTTTGCAACTAATTTATCAGGTGTTGTTTTTTTCTGTCACAAAAAAAAAGCTTTTACTTTTTCAAAACAATATGAATTATGCCTTGAATATTTAAACCTAATGTTAAATATTTAAAACCAGTCAGCAAAGAACTAGTGAAAATTCTCGCCTTTATTGTCTGTAATTGCAGTGCGTGAATGACATTATTACGAAATAAATGACAGATATTTCGTAGAGAATCAGAGATTTCTACCATGAGAAAGAGAACACCTGGTTTGGAGAATAGCTTTATCTAGTGGAAAACGAATGATAGAAAAAGCAAAAGTTTCTAACTATTGAGATTTCCTTTTTTTTTTTTTCGTTATTTGCTCATTTATTTAAATGTTTGTAATGTTTATTATGAGCTAGCAACTTAAAGGACACCTGGACTTTTTCTCACCGTTCTTTAGAAACGTTACCATGATTGATTAAAACTCTTAAAATAAAAATAAAAAATAATTTGAAATCTTCTAATATGCATTAATCCTGAAACTTAGGGCGGAGTCATTCAAGAAAGTGTTAGGGGGAAGGAATCAAGACAACAATCAAAAGAGCATGACTCATGGCAACAGTTTAACACTTTCATTGCCATGATTCACGCTTCTGATTCCTATTTTATTTGGAATAAGATGCTTTTTTTTCTGTACTATTCCTTAACTATAATAGAGCAGTCATTACCTGATTAAACAGAAAGTGTAACTGAAATGACGTCAATGGGAGCAACATAAAAAACAGAGTGTATGAAACTCAGATTGTTGTGCAACAATTGCTAAGTGTAAATTATTAATCTGAAGAAAAATTATTTAGTTTGAATATCTATATCCAAATTTATGACCAAAGTTTTCATTTTCAGTTTGATTTCATAAAACATTAATTCATTATATTGTTGCGAAATTTCCGGGGTTCGTTTGGATAGTGGGAGTTATATGGTATGGAGAACGCTCAATCAGCAGGCGGTAGTAGAATTATGAAACAACGACGTTTATTTACACGAAGACACACAGGACAGCACAAAGACGACAACTATATACAGCACAGAAGACGATTATCTTCAGCCGAGACGTGCAGTATACAACAAGACTCTACTGCAGACAGTAGCGCACAGCTTAGTTCAGCACTAGCTTCTCACCGTCGCTGCTCCGCTTACCTCTGGAAGACCAGTTCCTCACTGTCGATTCCGACTACTCTCCTCTGTCGCTTCCGACTACCACTGGTTCACGACGACCCCGGCAGCTAAATCCTGTCGATACTGCTACGTTCAGTGGTGACGGGGTGGTTGGCTGTACGCAAGAATAAGAAGAACCCCGGCAGCTGCAGGCTGCTCTTTTTATAGGTCTCAGGAAGCGGGGCTAGTAGCCTCTCAACCCATCAGGAACGTTCGAGGCGTAACTCGGTTCCTACTGGACGGATCGGGAAAATTTTCGATGTTTCGGGTATAATCTATTTTGGTGCCAATGTCGCCAAATTCGTCGCCAAGTTGCCAAATGGTCGCCACGTTTGTCGCCAAGCTCTGGGACCTCCTATGGAACCCACTATGCTGGGAAGCCGCATCACAGATTCGTAACAATATACTTACATTAAAAACAGGATTATTCAAAACAATTGTATCAATAACAAATAACTATGATCTGTTCATTAAAAGCCCAAATGTTTCCTTTTGTCACACGATAACAGCAGTTCTGGTAATGCCCATGTTACTATCAGGTTAATCGTTTTCTATAGTTCAGTTCATTTCAGTTCATATAGTTCAGTTTCAGTTCATTCACTGTTGCACACAAGGGAATCTTCAAAACAGAATCTACAACGTACCCAATTAAATGAACAAAACGCATTTTCTGAAGTCATATTCAAAATATGCTTATGTCTATTGAATATGCATTAGCTAATTTGCTTCACAGTATCTGGTATAAAATGGCAGTCACATGAAAATTACCTGTGTGTCAATTGGAAGTCACATAAGACAATTACAATGTATATGTAAAGAAAAGTGCAACCTTCCTTTTTGTATTAACTTCCTGTTGCATCAATGGCTGTGAAGTTGCTTCACAGTCACTGGAGTAAAATGAACGTCACATCAAAATTACATATTTATTTAGGGAAGTCACATAAGACAATTACTGCGTGCGTGTAAGCAAAAATGTAACCTCCCTTCTATGGACATGGTGTCATTTTTAACGATGTCTTTTAAAATTTCAGTCAGTAAGGGGTCTTTTTCAAGGTGATTCGAAAAAGTTACGATAATCTTACAAGATAAGTGAAATATATCGTAACAAAATTATATTTTACGCAGCAGTACACAGAATAAAACGCCATGTATGCTTATTAAAAGGCATTGTTTGGCCTAAAGTGAAATAAGTAATGATTACCCCAAAAAATTAACATAAATGAATAACCACATTTTAAAACTTCATAGTATCAAATTTTATTTTTTCAAATATAAATAGTGATAAATGAAAATAAAGAGAAGGTCTCAAATTTTATTTCTAACATCATTCAGTAGGTAGCAATTTTCTGGTCATGTTGGAAATATGGTTATTTAAACAACTACCTAATAATAGTGCGAATTATAATTTCAAAGAAAATAATGCCCCGTCTGGTGGGGTTTCAGATGTTCGTTCTCTATCTAAATGAGGAACTTCTATAGTGCAGAGTTCGTGTAGACAACACTGATTTACTCTTCGCCATATGGCCACCAAGATCTCCAAACTTTATCTAATATGATCTCATTTTAGGGGTTTACATGAAAGATCTTTTTATAAGCTCTCATTGAAAGAAATTGGTCAAGAAGTTTAAAAATATATAATAATTCTGCATTAAGAACCACTGATAGTTTAATCTTTGAAATGTATAGAACGAACTTGACTACAGATTAGATGTTTGTCATTTTGCATAAGTTCACACATCGAACATTTGTGACTAAAAAAATTTTATAATGTTTAACTTTACTTTCATGTATCACTAATTATGTTAAATGCAATATTTTTGAAAATATGAATGATTAATAATGGTTAATATCTGTCATTTGTATAAGCTAATCTTGTATGATACAGTTCTACAAAATCTCTGAGAAGACAAATATTCATTTAACCAAGACGCAGCTAATGGGTGTATATATAAACATAACAAAAGTGCTTCTCAGTACAAATTCTAATTTGTTAGAATTAAAAGTTTCTTGAAAGTAAATCTTTCTCGATCGATGTTATGTTATAGTTCGTATTATCTGTCGTCACAAAAGTTAGGTTCAAAAAACCTTCGATTCAACATCGATGCTTAGAAATCTTTTACAAAACAAACTCACCCGTGTAAATATACTATTCTTAGATACGCATTAAATGTTAAAGGAAAAATTAAAATCGTTTCTCTTAAACTAATTAAAATAAAACAATATAGAGATTTTTTTTTAATTGAGCCAAAAAAATGTTTGCAAATTGCTGATGCTTGTTTTCGTTTCAAATTAATTTTCACCTTAGAGTTTCTTAAAAGCTTTACTTAAATAATAACAATCGAAGACTTTACTTGAAACGTGTATCTTTAGATGGCATAAATATATTTATCGCTAGTAAAATGCGTCTGCAAAGTAATCTATGAGATCAAACGAAAAAAGATAATATGAACTGCATTACTGTTTTATTTATGCTTTATTTAAATTTATGAATAATACGTAGGCGTAAATTTGCTGTAGTTTTTGAATCTCTGATAAGTGTGTTACATATATATGTTTTATTAATATATTTGAGTTAGATATCCTGCAAGAATTCATAGATAATGATAAAAGAAAAAAGAAATTTAGACAGACCTTTAAAATGAAAGAGGACAAAAACTTTAAAGTGAAAAATAAAGAATGAATGCTATAACTGATTATTCCTTATACTAATCAGTTATTAAACTACAATGGGAGAAAACACTTTAATATACATGTGTAATTTATGCGCATTAACACATATACATATGTGTATATGTTTTAAAATCTAAAAACTTTATTATACACGAATGTAAATAAATTCGTGGACATATCTAAATCTATTAAGACAAACTTATGAAATCAAAAGCAAAAATCTTTAATCAAAGCTATACCGTGTCATAGAATTATATTTTAAAACCCTCATAAATCAATTGCCGGTTATTTTATTGGCATACAATAACAGGTGATGTAAATTAATTTATAAACTGCGAAATATTTAATATATATGAATTTATGGATTTCTTTAAAATTAATTATTATGCGTTCACATATTATTTTTCTTTAAATCGTGATCAAATAATAATGGAGGAATGCTTTATAAGTACATTGTGTCAATTGGCGTAAACGAATTCATAAAAGCTGCAAATATCTTAAGCGAAGTTTAAGTACAAAGGAAATATACAAAGTAGAGTTAAAGGTACGTCTAATACATTCATAAATTATTCCCAAAAATTTATACAATTATAATGAACCAATACTTTATTGATTTACAGGTGTCAGATGCCATAAAGGAACGTGTAGACAGTGCAATAAATGAAAGAGAAGTAAGCGCAAAAATAAATTAAAAAAACTACTTTTTTTTTTCATTGCTCATATTTTTATTTTATAAATGAGAACGAGCTACAATTAACAAATGCAATGCACATACACTTGAATTAATGAATTATAAAATATTATCCTCAGAGAGACCTGCAAGAGTAAAAAAAGAAAACTCGATTTATTCCAAAGTCTAAAGCTTCGATTCTGTATAATAATATCAGTACAATAACATTAATGAAAGTTGGGGGGGGGAGCTTTAGAGCTTATTAAAATTAAATATTTGTTCTATGTACTATTGTGATCAAAATATGTTTATTTTTATTTAAAATACATTTATATTATGCAGGACTTTCAAATTTTTATCAAACGATTTCTACAAGAATCTGGCAACAGTAAACAATTAATTACATTTCATAGTCTGAAAACAAATCGATTTTTAAAGAAATACGAGCTTTAACTTTATCGATTTTCCAAAAGGGAAAATGCAGTTGAATAAAGAATATGTATTCAAATTTATGAGTGCAAAGCAATTCTTAAGCAAAAATATTTGAGCTGCGGCGGAAAATCTTTAAAGACAGCTGCTTATTGAAAGCAAGAGTCATCGAGTAGCATAACAATGTTTAAAGACGGTAGAGAATCTGCCATAGATGAATCCAGCTCTTGAAGATCATCTGCTTTGTTTTATCTTCAACATGTCGACCATATCAGAGAAATGAGCTTAGTAATCGTCATTTAACAATTAGAGACATTATTGAACAAATTCCTGTAATGTCTCTAACGATAAACATTATGAAGGAATAAAATAAAAAAGCTTTGCAAAATTATAGCATGCCTTTTACAGTGCAATTATTATTTAGGAATTTCTGATAAAAATCATCGAATATGTTTTCCCAAGATCCTTTTTCATCTGAAATGGCATGGTTTGACTTTTACTTCTATGGTAGAAATTGCCTCTTCGTGGTTACAGTTTTGAGTCTATCATATTTATAAAAGAAAATTCACTATGAATTTTGTAAAGGTGTGGCAAAAAGGACTTAAGAACTTATTTTGATTATTCGAAAAAAAAACGCTATCAGATTTGCAGTCGGCGGAGTAACTTTGAAAAAGCTGCAATAAATTTTGACAAATAAATTGATACATTTTGTTTTGTTGCACCGGGTACTTTTCAATTACAGTTAATAATTTTTGAAAAGTCTCCTCTATTTCTTCTCGTGGAATATGTCATAATCGATGAAAGCAGAGTTCCAGTTATTTCGCTATTATTTTATCACATCCAATTTCAACATTTATCTTGCCCTTTTCGTTCTTACTCAGCTTGAGTGTCATCATAGCTTTGTTATTTGGGCAGTTGGCATTCGAAAGATCCGCCTCGCTGTTACCCGCTGTTTCCATTTTGCCCTCCAGTTTGTATTTGTTTTGGAAGATTGTGTTGCATTCGATGGCAACGTATTTCAAATCCCCTTCGAAACATACATCGATACCTGAAAGAAATAAAGCCTTATTCATAGATAGAAATGCAAGCATTAAAATGATCGTTCAAATTTTCAAAGAGTATGATTCACAACGATAATTTTAATAATTTTAGAAATGTCAGAATTCTTTTCTTATCGCATTTATTCCTATTAAATCTTATTAAAATAGTTTTTAAATTAACTTATACTAAGAAAATTACGCGTCACACTAACGAGAAAAATTTAATGTACAAAACTATATTTAGAATAGACATCATCGATAAAATTGGGATTAACCCTTAACTGGGTTGGTGCGGTATCTCAGACCGCTAAGGATGGACTTTCCGTCACTCCTATTCTATTTTTAGCTCAATCGAATGGATTGATCCTGTAGCTCCTTATTTCGTGACCTTCATTACACGTGCACTTTTTCAACTGCTTTTTTTAAATATATCAGCTATTTCTTTGCGCCACGTTTGTGAGACTGCACCTCCATTTTAGTGTTCCAGTATTATACAAGGTTCAGCAGATGGCTCTAAAACTTGGTCCTCGAAATATCATCCAACGTACTGATCCTCGTTATGAAGCCCAGTTCCTGAGACTTTTAAATGAAGCAGAAAGTGATTTTAATGATGAGGATAATTATACGGAAAAATTTTTTGATGAAAGTTCGCATTCGACTGATTCTGATATGTATGTTAAAATATAATTAATTTTCCTAGTGATAATGTATTTTGAAAAATTTCTAAAATATATTAATATACCAAGAGAAATATCTGTTGAGAATTGGCTGATTTTGACACTAATACTTTCATTAGAAAATTTCCTTTGACTATAAAGAAAATGCTGACTCCTAGACTGTGCCTCCCCAGTTAAAGGAATCATGAATTTACAAGAGATTGGTAAGGCTTTGAAAATTAAGTTGGGTACAGTAGAAAAATTCCGAGTTCTGATAGTAACTATCATTAAAATATTAAAGCGTAATAATCAGACAACTCTAGAATATAACCTTCTAAATTTCGACTTAGATTATATACAAGTAAATTGTCTATACAGTAGTCAGTGAAGCAGCTTGAATAGTAGCATACTGGCCTGCCAACCAGTAGTCATGGTGTGATTTTGAATATTTTTAGAACCTTTTTTTTTTACAAATATTTTTGTTAAAATATTAATCATTCTTATCGATTTAATCTTTCATATCTATGATAAAAGAATTATCTTTAAGCTTTAATTATAACAACAATTTTAATGGTGGTAAATAGTATCTATAAGTGATGATGATGATGTCGTGTCCGCGCTACCACGAAAAGGGGGTGCAGTAGCTTCTGAGGGTAAACACCACTGAGCACTCGAGGGCAGAAGTCTGATTTCTAGCTCATATGAAGATGGAACTCACACATTCGCTTGCACAACCCCGTTTTACAGGGGGGGGGACATTCACACAGCTCACAAATAGAATACAGATGAAGATCAACCATGCCCGAACCGGGATTCGAACTCGGGATGCCCAGATCACGGGGAAGATGCGCTACCCCTATGCAAGGACGCCGTCTGTATCTATAACTATTATTACGTTTAAAAAATTAAGATTTTAAAATTATGGAGTTAAAATAGCTGAAGTTTTTATTTTTTATTTTTTTTTTTTTTTGAATTTGCAAAACTATCTAAATTCATAAATCAAGATCTATTAATCAATTGAATACCTAGGCACGTGGCCCAAATTTTGAAGTTAATTTTTCAATAACGTTTCCTAACGTAGCTTTGGTCTAGTAGCGTTCATTCACAATCGCATTTATCAATTGTGTAAGTTATTTTTTTTCCTGTTTTCAATGCTTTTATGGTAGTTCTAATTCTAATACTTATATGTAATTAAAAATTCATAGATGCAGAAAAAACTTCTAATTTCGAAAATAAAAGAAACCTATAAGAATTTCTATCATTGATGGGAGGAACTATAATCATTATTGTTTAGCGTCATTAAAGCTGTATTTAATATTATTAATAACTTTAAAAATTATGTTTTGTTTCGTGTTTGAAAAACCATAGGAATAAGCGGTTACTCTGAAACAGTGATTAATGCTTTAATAAAATTTGTATCTTTTTAATTTAATTTGAAAACCATTAAAAAATGCCCTTCAAGACGGGCATATAGACATTAAAAATATCTACAAAGTTATAAGATGATGTAGATTAATTTTTCGGGAAAATTCAGCTAAAAACAAATATATATATATATATATATATATATATATATATATATATATATATATATATATATATATATATATATATATATATATATATATATATATATATATATATATATATATATATATCCTAATTAATTTCCTAATTTCTATCTTAATTCAACCCATATTAATTTAACTTTAAAATTTCCTGTTCCAATTCCACTTTTTTTTATTTAATTAATGCGCCACGATCTCTCTAAAAATGCTTAAATCTGCAGTTTCCGACACTCAGTGAAGGGATAAAAATTTGTCAACCTAAGCAAATTCTTTTAAAATATACCTATTTTTCTCTTACCTAAATCGACACGTGTAAAGAATTCCCTATCCGAATTTTACAGTATATAGTCATGGGGATAAAGATTTATTTTGCTCTTTTCTCTTTACGCTCTTTCGCTCTTGTGTCGGGCTTTAGATTAATATGCTTCGTCACTTCTTGTTTGTACATAAATTATGCCTCCCGGGACGGAATAAAGTGAAGTTTAAGAATTCAAAGTGTCCTCTCTCTTCAGCCATGACTCTGCTTCAAAAATATATGTTTTATATATGCATATTTTAAAGCAATAAGCAAGTCCATGTATTGGATGAATTATCGTACATCGAATTACTTTTTTCACTTTTCCAAGCGCAAAGGGTTAATTTAATTGAAATTCGAGAGACTCACCTGTGATTACTTGGTTTTTCTGGCATTGCATCAATCCATCGAATGGGCGGTAGGAATCTTTTCTACTGTCCATTCTAAATACATCATTCATGAAATCTTTCTGGCATTTCACGTCCATTGTTATATCAGTAAACAGAGGAGCGTTCCTGAAAAAAGAAAGAAGCGATTAAAATGACGAATTCAACTTTGAATTGCAAATCTTCACTCGTGATTCAAAATCCAGTATCCCCCAGTTTGGTTTGAAATATTTTATGGATTGCTTAACTTAATTACAATACACTCTCCATTTTGAGCGGCAGAGTATCCCGATATTTTGTTTAATCATTTGGTCCATCAATGGGTAATTTCTATGTGGAAAGAATACTTACGCTGTTAGTGCGTATACGTGTGACTTGCTCCGATCCGTTTGACACATGATACTCTTTGACTGGCCTTTGCAACTTTCTTCGTATTCGTCATTTTCTGAAAAATATCAATATCATATTAATGATGGTATTGCAAAATATTAAACAGAATTAGGAAGTTTATAACTTCAAACCAGCGAGATTTGTCTCCCCAAAACTTTCTTGCATACTCTTTAATAAACTTGTCATGCCAAAGAACTCCTTAGATGACATTGGCGTAGAATAGTTACGCCAATGTCATCTAAGTATTGTAGTGAATAGCTTATAAGCCAGTTAACAGCTACGCTACCCGAGTAATTGCTTTTGTATCGTGGTCATGTTAGTGGGCTGCGAACCACTAGGTCCCAGGTTCTATCCTCGTTCAATCCAATCGTAACATTGGTGACCTCGGACGATGAACCTTCAACCTTCCTACAACTGTTGTGGTGCCATCTACCCGCAACTAGGGATTGCAATTCCGGACCAAAATTTCAATACCAGTATTCGGTATTTTTTAAATCTTAATACCGGGATACCGGTTTTAATACCGGTATTAGAAATTTTAGAAAAAGAAAGAAAACACAGGTGTTTCTCTGTTTTATTTGCCAGTTTTGTTAGAGAGTGTAAATATCATAAAAAATAATTTGTAACTTATAAATTATAACAGTATATAATCACAAAAAAGTAAAAGAACATCTTATTTATTAAAATCACAAAAAAAAGTGTAAATATCACTATTCAGTCTGTGGTACTATTACAAATTTTTGAAATGTGATCTTAAAAAAACATAATGTAACATAAAGTATCATAATGTGTCATTAAGCCTGAAAAGTAATTTTGTGTAAAAATTACCAGCTGTCGAAAACGCTCTTTCGGCATCTACGCTAGCTGGTGGTACTGTTTGCAATGCGCGATATATTTTTTTCAAGTATTTACCTCTAAATCCCTCATCTTCAAATAAATCTATTTCTCGTCGGATGGTTTTGGATATAGCTGATTTCTGTATTGTATTTTGGTTCGTTGAGTATTTTTTTTATTTATCGCTAATTCTAATTTTTGTTCAAGAGACAATTCCTTTTCACTATCGACAGTAGTAACATCATAATCTTCGATAATTGAACCGAATTCTTCTGAATGTGGATAGGTTTGTGGGTAAAAAATTGAAAGAAAATTTACTCTAAACTTAATCAGATTTGAAATGGTTATTTTCTTTTCTTCGTTTTCATTTTTAAAATCATTATAATTATGTAAATACCATAAGACATTTTCTATTTCGGTATGCCTTTCTTCTGTGCGATTTTTCAATGTAATATATAATTCTTTAGATAGTGATGTGTGCTGTTCTTTCAGTGACTGCAACATGAAATTTATTGTTTCATTAGCTGTTGTTAGAATCTTTCCGACATAATGCCTCAATAGTCAGTTTTATTGGAAGTAAAGCTGATATAGTTCTGGATATTAAGTCGAATTCGGTATCTGAAAAAATAATTTTCAGGTTTAAGTCGATTATTGCTTTTTGGATTGGATTTCTCAGTTTCAAAAACCGTTCTATCATTAGGAGTAAACTGTTCCAACGTGTTTTAGACTCTAATATTAACATATATTGTTTTATTTTTAGTTAGTATATATTTTAGTAATATATCCTTTTTTATAGGGGAACGTTTAAATATCTTAACAATTTTTCGAACTTTATAAATTGTAGGAAGCAATTCTTGATAGATTAATATTTCATCGTCATTAGCAATATCTTCTTCAACAATTACATTGTCATTATCTTCATTATCAATATCACTCTCACTCTTACTCTCTTCAATGTCGGAATCCGAAGTTTCTATATCCACAGTATTTGGATTCTTCTGTTCTTTATTTTTTTGGTATAATACATCTATTACTCCTAATTGAATTCCATGTTCATAGCATAACTGCTGATTTGCACCAATCAACTTTCCAACTTTTTTCATAACTGTTGCTCCATCAGTCGTTATGGATACAATATTTTCTTTCAAGGATAATCCATGTTTCGCTAATTTAGATTTAAGCAATTAATTAAGCCATTCATTAGCTAATTAATTTCGCAGGAAGACATAAAAACAAAAACGTATACTATTTTGCTATGTTCGCGATACATGAACATATAGTGGAGACAATTTTAAAAATTTCTAGCAAATACCGAAAAACCGGTATTTAAACTTGTGAATACCGGTATTACAAAATTGTACAAATGGCTCAAAATACTGGTATTCGGTATCCCGGTATACCGGTATTGCAATCCTTACCCGCAACCGAAGTCGTCAGACTCACTTGACGCAGCAACAACAGCAACCACTCACCCTCGCCATAACACTTGGCGCTACTCAAATGGGTACAGCCGTATTATGCTCAACAGCCAATAAATACATCACCACTCAAAAGCCATATCGTTCGTCTCACCTCCGACTCACTGGAGGTAGAGTCTGTAGTGAATAGCTTATAAGCCAATTAACAGCTACGCTACAAGAGAAATTGCTTTTGTATTGTGGTCATGTTACTGGGCTTCGAACCACAAGGTCCCAGGTTCTATCCTCGCGCATCTCAAACCGCCACAGTACATTAATTTTTTTATTAATTTTTGGTGAGATTATATATATTAATTTTTGGTGTAGTAGTCATAACTGCAGATTAATAATAAAGTCAGTAGTGAAAAGGTTAACCCTCCAGCGGCGTATCCCTTGATTTCCGCGGTTTAGCAATCAGTCCATTTTTTGTTGCATCACGCGTTTTTCGCAGTTCAGAGTGTTTATTTTTACGATTATAAATTTTTAATACATCGTATTATTATCGTGTAACATATAGTATCAGTTCACTTTCTTTGAAAAATATTTGAACATATTTGCAAACAACACATTTAAATAGTGATTTTAAAGGATTACGCGGACAGAGGGTTAATATCTCTACATAAGTGAGAAAAATATTAATGAACAAGTGGTTTAGAAATCCATCTGCATCCACGAAATAATTAAAGAAATTATTCAAAAACTATCAGAAATTTCTACGTCAACAAAAGTCATTTTGAGATTATCACACAAGTCATTAAGTCAATTTTTTTTTGTTGTTAATTATCTAAATCGTAAAAAATAAATTTTGCTCTGTTTTAAAAATCATAAAAAAATAAATTTTGAGCTGTTTTAAAAATCAAAAACTTATCTTTCTAATGACGCCAGTTTATTTGCTATAAAACTTTTTAGTCAAAATTTAATTAACTTTTTAACATATTTTTCCCCATGATCTGGGCATCCCGGGTTCGAATCCTGGTTCGGGCATGGTTGTTCTTCGTCTGTGTTCTATTTGTGAGGTGTGTGACTGTGCCCACTGGTAAAGCGGGGTTGTGCAAGCAAACGTGTGTGAGTTTCATCTTCATTTGAGCTAAAAGTCAGACTTCTGCCCTCGGATGCTCAGGGGTCTTTACCCTCAGAAGCTACTACACTCCCTTTCCGTGGTAACGCGGACACGACATTATCATCAACATATTTTTTTAAGTATATTTCATAACAATATTATTATTGTTATGATGAAACCTAAATCAATTTCATTGCTTCATCAATTATTTGATTGTGTAATTTTCTTCCATTGTTGAAAGCCAAAAAAGGATCCTGTTTAATATCCATGTAGTTTACAGGACGAATAAGATAGTTAAGTTACGATACTATCTAAATAATTGTAAGGACGAATCAGATATAATGACATCATGGACCTGGTTTCCATTACCAAAGTTCATTGAACAGAACATATGCAAGAATTTAAAATAACAATTTAATGTCTAATAATTTTATGGAATCGTGGACATGAAGTTTTATCTGAACGATTCAACATAAATTAAACATAACCAATGCCTCCGGCGAAACTGCTGGTTGCCAAAGGCGATTAGTAGAATATTAATCAAACAGAATCCTTTTTTCAGCTAATAATAATGGAAGAAAATCACGTCATCAAATAATTGATGGCACAATGAGAAAGATTTAGGTTTAATTCACAACAATGAAAAGATTGTTGTAAATATACTTAAAAATGTGTTTAAAAATTAATTAAACCTATACTAAGAAAAATTGCAGTAATTAAACTGATAACATTGAAAATATATTTTCTTTTTAATTTTAAAACTAGATTAAAAATTCTTTTTGTGTGAGAATATTTTCAGAAGTTGCTGAGAAAAAACATCAAGCTTTCACTCATTTTTAACTAATAAAAATTTTACGTGTAGTTTTTTAAAAAAAATTGGTCCGACATTCTCATTTACAAACTCCAAAGTTTATCAGTTCAAAATTTGGAAGCTCTTGGTCAAACAATTTCGCCTGAAGAGAGTCAGCACACACACAATATCTCATATTGAGAAAAAGGAACAATTAGAAGTAAAAATTTCGAAGAACTTCATCGACTTCAGTAAAGTTAATTCAGTTGAGAAAAACTGTGCAAAGCAGATAAAGGACGAAACAAAAATTAATTATCGCAAAAAAAAAATGAATTAGAAACTTCTTACTACATGAAGAGTAGTATTCTTCTCCATATTCTCCTCCACATTTAGTAGTTGTTGAAATTTTCATTGTTGTAGTTGCAATAGCCTCTGTGGTCGTTGTAGTTGCTTCCGTTGTGGTTGTAAGTGCTTCCGTTGTGGTTGTAAGTGCTTCTGTCGTAGTTGTAGGAACTTCTGTAGTGGTTGTAGTGGCCTCTGTTGTAGTAGAAGGGACTTCTGTTGTTGTACTTGTTGGAGCCTTCGTAGTAGTTGTTGGTGCTTCTGTAGTGGTGGTGGTGGCCTCTGTTGTAGTGGTAGGGACTTCTGTTGTAGTGGTAGGGACTTCTGTTGTAGTTGTTGGAGCCGCTGTAGTAGTTGTTGGAGCTTCTGTAGTAGTTGTTGGTGCTTTTGTTGTAGTCGTTGGAGTTTCTGTAGTGGATGTAGGGGCTTCTGTTGTGGTCGTTGGAGCTTCAGTAGTAGTTGTAGTTGCTTTTGTTGTAGTTGTGGTGGGTTCCGTAGTTGTTGGAGCTTCTGTCGTTGTAGTGGTAGGTTTTGTTGTAGTAGTTGTAGAAGCCTCTGTAGTAGTGCTAGGGGTTTCTGTAGTAGTACTAGTAACTTCTGTTGTAGTTGTAGGAGCATTTGTTGTAGTCGTAGAAATCGTTGTTGTAGTTGTAGTAGCTTCTGTTGTAGTTGTAAGAGCCTCCGTAGTAGTGCTGGTAACTTCTGTTGTAGTTGTCGGGGCATTTGTTGTAGTTGTAGGAGCTGCTGCTGTAGTAGTTAAAGGTTTCGAAAGCTAATAACAGTTCAAAAAGAATAACAATAAGTATTTAGCAAAGAAATTAATAATGCTTTAATATCTAATGCGAATAAGATTTTTATCAATTAATTATAATTTAGATATTTGAGTTTAAAGTATTTGTATAAACACGGAAGAACCTCTTTTTATGCTACAATTTTATTTTAACATTATCAAACAAACTCAAAATTAAAAATTTTATAATACGGATTAATTTTGTTTAAGTTAAAAAAATTCCTTTATATTTTAAGATATTATAACAAACTAGAGTGTACTGCTGAAAATTTTAATTATAGGGAAATGAACCGATAAATTGAAGTAGCAAGAGGTAATGGGTCAATATATATATATATATATATATATATATATATATATATATATATATATATATATGGTGCAATGAATGCAATGTTATATCATTAAATTAATATTTTATACAAAACGACTCTAAAATTTTAAAAATGTGCAGAGTTCAGAACAAAAAAAAATTTTGAAACTATGATTATTCTCGAGTTAGTCTGTTTGTCTGTGAACACTACAACTCAAAAAGGGGAAGAACTAGTTTAATGAAAATTAGAAGGTTTTTAGCATCTAGAATTTATTACTGAATCAGATTTTGGAAGAAATTACTGTCTGACGTCCGTCTGATTTTAAATCTAAACATGGTAACGCAAAAATATATCGAATCAGAATAAAATCATATTCGGAATTTTATTGATCTGTTTTAAATTTAAATCCGGTTTGTAGATTCAAATGTGAAAAAACAGGATTATGAGGAACTGCAATGACATGGGCAATTAAAATTTGGTGCATGACGAAATATCAGTAAAAAATTATAAATCTATATCAAATTTTTGACGAAATCGATCAAAAGAGAAAAGTACAGTGCCAAAATGCAGGCATGAAATTCTTAATATATCCCAAAGTTCAACACGAAACATGCCGTATCGTTGAAGTAGGCTCAAAATTTTCGAAAGAGCATTGCCGATGGTTGAAATGCGTTACTTTATTTCATAAAGATTTTTAAAATCATTTATTTACTTCTTTTCAAAAGTCTGGACACAAATTGCACGACTTGATTTCATACGGCTGTACTTGAAACTGTGGCATCAGTTTCAAATAGAGTTAAGTAAATTTATTGTGAATAACGGCAACAATTTCAACAAAAGTTATAAACCAAGTAGTAGTATTTCTTTAACACAAGATATTACTCAATATATTCTTGTCTCATTTGGAAAGAATGATATTTACCTACTCATAAATTGTTTCATATTAAATTAATCATTCATTATCACTATTAATCACTAATTCATTATTAATTAATCATTCATTATTTATTAATTTATTATCAAATTAATAAAAGTAAAAAGAATTTTAACAAGCATTTATTAAGGTACCATAACGTAGAAAACAATTTTTTGTTAATGGTACTGGCAGTAAAAGTAAATCGTAAAATCTAGAAAAAAAATCTAATAGGATTTTTAAGCACATTTATATGTATATATTTTTTTTTAATTTTTAATTAATGATTAGGAATTTGCTTTCCTATAAAATCCATTTTCACTTACTTTTATTGTAGAACTAACTTCAGTTCTTTACACTTTTATGATTAATATTTGACCAATACATATTTCATAAAAAAAATTCTACTTTAAAATGAGCTAATAAAAAACTGTTTTTAAAGTCTTTTTTTTAAATAATTTTATTCTTTAATGTATTTCACAATTCATTACATTATACTTTTTCTAATGAATTGCTAATTAAATTCACAAACAGAAGGCGCCTTTTCTTTTGAATTAAAATTTAATTTTAACTAACCGATTAGTTGAAAGCGAAGTCCTGAAAATATTAAAGAATTGTATTTCCAATGACAACACACAGTTGTATATTTAGTTGCGGAATTCTTGTTGATTAAGAAGGATATAAAAAAATCTATGAAAAAATTTCTTCTTTGCAAAAATGAAACAAATTAAGATAAATGAAAAAATAATCTGCTATCAGTTTAACAGCTTTTTATAAAAAAAATTTCTTTTTGGTCATTAATTTTAATATAACACACGCCATACTGTTTTTCCAAGACTGCAGATCACTGTCAATGCATGAACAGCCCCATATTGCCATTCGAAGGAATTAAGTTTGGACAATTACTGTACTCTTGCCTAATTTCTTAAAACAGAATAAAGTGAGGAAATAAAATCAGATACTTGCATGGTAAACTTGAAATCCTTCAGATTCACATGCTTCCCCTTCATCACAATCAGCTTCGTTAATGTCCCAGAGGGTATGACAAGTCCTCGAATAATCTTCTGTTTCGTTGCTAATAGGACCCAGTGCAAGTCCCGTACAATTGGAATCTTTTCTGCACTTCTGGAGGCAGGTCACCATGTGAGAATCTTCGTAGCTTTCTAAAATCCAACTATCGTGAACTTTATCTTCAAACCAGAAGTAAAATTGAGTCGTTGTCACTTCAAAGGCCCATATATGGACCACTAAGTGAAAAATAATCCCACAAAAAACTATTAATAATTCCCTAAAATAAGCCATTTTAATATATGAAGGTAATAACACAATAAAAATAGAATCGACTTATTTAGAAGAATGTATTTTCTTCAAAATATTGGCGGGACTAAAAATTTAATAATAACTTCTGAAAACAATATTGTTTGTTTTATTTACTGTATATTGGAGTTAGAACCAAAAGCTATAGTATCGATAAACAACCACTGAACTATTTGAAATTTATAAATCAAAATTCGTAAAGCATTTCCTATGCAAAAAATGTAATTCTTAAGTGATTTTTGATTTACATTATCTAATTAACTTTCGTTGGAAGTGTGACAAAATCAAAATGAAGTTGTTTTTGATATTTTTCTTTGCTGCAGTTAACTTCATAAAATTAAGCAAACTATAAATATGGGAAATTAAAATGTGGTAACTATCCTGAATCATTGTTCATTTTTAACTAAATTCATTCGTCGCCATTTGAGTTACTGAATTCAAAATCGAGAAGAAATTCATAACCCTTTCATTTAGAGTTTTTTTATGCTGATATTTTGAGGACTTTTCAATATTTAGTCTTTTTTTATTTCTCGTGCATGTTCCAACATACTTAACCAAAGCAAAAAACAAAAAATATTAACTTTATTGAAATTGCTCATATGATTATTTATTTCCGTGAGTATCATGATTCCGTGATAATTTATTTCATTCAGCCTTAAGTTAATACAGACGAACGACGATGTCGTTCTAACTCTTTATTTACTTTTTGTGCGTGCAGGTGGAAAATTAATAAATATTTTACAACAAAAAATGAAGCCAATCTTAAGCGGTAAGCAAAGAGTTGAAAAGCAATTACGGATAAACATTACACGTAAAAAGGATTTGACGAACTCTACGCCCATTGTTATTGAATCAGTACAAACATATTCTACTTGAACTTCACAAAAGAATTCTAATTGTGTGAAATAACATCTGCTCAAAAAACTAAACAGTAAATGGCATGGAAAAATATTTATTATTATTTACCCTAAACAGCAAAAATAATATTATTATCTTTAACAAACGAAGCAACGTGTATTTTGTTTCTAAACACTTTTCAAAAACTAAATAAATCGTTATCATCATCGAATAGTGAAGTTTATTCATTTTTGCATAAATGACAGGTGCCACTACAAATTTGATATCTATTGCTGAACGTACAATTCCAGCTGTTAAATTTAAAAAAACATTTCTTTTTAATGTTAAAACTGATTGCTTGTTGTTCGACAATATTTTTGGTTATATAGCTCTAGGCGCTTCTATAACAATTAAACTTGATTTTTTTGTTATTTCTTAAAGGATTTTAAAATTTATTTAAAATCGTTTTATATCCGCCATTTTTTTAACTTATTATAAACACGTTTGTTAGTCACCTAAACTTGAGGTCACTGAGATATTCCTTCACACATAATAAATATTTATGTGTTTCATTATACGCCGAATTGCTATTATAACCGCAGAGAAATGTTTTCCTTCGATTTTCAAGCTTTATTATACTAAATGCCCCATTTTGTGTTAAGCTTTGTAGCATAATGGAAAAACTCATGTATGCATTTTATGTATTTTCGTTTTCCTTCGAAATGGAATACAAATCAGTGATTTTGATACTTTTACATTTTTGTTTTATCAATTCGTATGCACATCATTCGATTGATCGACTAGAAATCCATCTTCTGGAGGATTTGGTATTCCAACGAAATTGCATTGTCAATGAGACGACAGATATTTTCAGAATTATAGGAGCTTTGATAAGCTGTTAAGAATCTGGGTGATAGAATATTCTGCTCAAATACAAATACCATTTAATAAAACAAAATTCCTCGTTTTTTGCTAATCATTCCTGCATTTCACACATATTGGAACTCCACTGGGTAATGTTACTGGTCAAAAATTCCTGCGTTTCTTATGTTTACCCTTTGCTCAACGACTTTTATTTGAATTTTGAAACATTCTTTGGAACCCGAGAAGATCCAACGGATAATAAAGAACAGTCATTTATGGCAGAAAAATTAATAAAAACTTTAAAATGTTCTGACTTTTTTATTATTTTCACTAATTTTTAGATCCTCGAGCTCACAAATTATATGCATACGATATGAAAGAGTACTAAAAGAATTAGAAATATCTATTGAAATTCTCGTCATTTGACATCCATCAAATCAAATGCAACTTCGGACTTGAAATTCAAAGTGAATGCAGTGGCTGGAAATCCATTTGAATACGATTGTGTGACCTTGATAGATGCAGAAACATGAAATGGAGGAAGATAATTCTATCATACATTTATTGTGATCAAGAATGTTTGGTATAAAACCACTGATGAGGGAGAGAAACTTCATATTGCCTGTATACGACGTCAAGAAAAAAATATTTCCAATATTGCAATTCGAAAATTATGGGATTTAACAGTCAATCACATATACTCGTTACTGGCCAAATTCGCAGATTTTCGGCAGTAACCTTTTCAAAAAAATAAGGATCGAAAATAAAGCTGTTTTTTTTCACGCCCATTTGCCGACTTTAAGAGAGGGTCACGGAGTTCTTGAACTCAAAGTTTTTAACCTCCGGACATAACGGACGAATAGAGTAATAGTATGGCACTGAGAATACATACTAAGTGGTTATGAATAGAAAATAAAGGATTTACTTAGGAAATAACTTATTACTAATAAATAGAGGGGGGGATACTAAAAAAGAAGATAGATTTTACATGAAAGTTAATCTGCAAATTCTGTCCAGAGTCAAACCTTGTTAGCACGCATACACAGTCACTTTTCTTTCATGTAACAGCAATGAGATTATATCATGAGGAATTTTGTCTATTAAATACTCACAGTTTCTTCGAACTAACAATACTAGTAGGTAGAAAACATCCATTCACAGAATATTTTAAATCCAGTTGTTATTATTATTAATTCTTACTCAGCAAGAGGTTTTTATCTTTATAAATAAAATCTAACCATAACTTATCATCATACACTTACAGATCTGGACATTCTCAAACCGATGTGGAAATATGTTTCGAAGGAATGCCGAATATTGGAGACAGTAGAATTCGACAAATTTAACATGTGTGAAACACACAGCACATCTGCAAAATGACCTTCATTTATGTTTCGTCTTATGTAACTTCATAATAACCTCTATAGGAAGGAAATATCGTTCAAGACAAAATTGATTACAAGGGTCAAAAAAAAATCTTCAAATTAACGAGACAACTCCTTACAGCTTATACAGGACACACCCTTGCAACCAATGGTTCTTGTAGTAATTACGCAGTAAAATATCCTACTTGTTCAGGTAACAAAGCTTGCCATATCTTACATTAAGCAACAGCTTGTTTGAATTAAAGTGCAAGAAAAAGTTAAAGTTGCCATCAGATCATGGCAACTTTTACAAAAGAATGACAGCATGATAATATTTTATGCCAAATCTGGAAATCTGAATACCATCCTCTCTTATTGTCATTTCAAAAACTATTCGTCAAACTATATTCAAATCCAGACACTGGTGTGGAATGTGATGTCACCCGAAAAGCAATTTTAGCTGTGGTTTTAACATCACAGATGATTTCACTTTTTCTCTTCATCTCTGTCTAGCATTGTTTTTCCTTTTCAGGTGGTTCCAAAGATATTTTGGAAATTCCAGGATCTCATTTCAATAAAAATTAGATGTTACTATATGAAACTTTCCAAATTTTTTCATGGAACATAAACGGTAAAAGCAGTTTTATTATTTTCACACTGTTCTTGAGCATATATTTTAAAATATCTGCATGCATGTTAACATTCCACTTCTTTGGACAACATGATTATGTGAAGCTCATATATTGGCAAAGTTTTCATTATTATTATCATCACCATGTATGCCAACTTGCTAGCAACATAAAATTGTTCATTAAAGGATGTGGTGCTGCTCATCAGGAAAGCGAAAACTGAAAATATTTATCAAAGTACTTCATTGAGGGGCATTTCATGCACTGACGAGTCGATGTCCAGACAATCACACTATTTGGAATGATATGTGAGTAAGCTAGAAACGCATACCATAAATATTACGTGCATAAGTTATGGCAGATCTTCTAATATATGTTAATGATTTTTTTAATATCATATTTGACATGTGCGGAAATCTAATCTAGAGAAAAGGAATCTGGCAGATAGAGAGAGAGAGAGATGTTATTTCAAATTGGACTATATGTCCTAACTAATTGAATTCGAATTGGACTATGACCTAATTTCTCACTATAAACAGAATAAGAAAATATGAGAGTTACCGAAGTAGTACAAAAATTGGTGCATTTTTTTTATTATTTGATATACTTTTTTTTAAAAGTTATCCATGTTTATAGAACAACTTTCTCTCAACACAAAGATACTATTCTATATAGTCTCTGATGTAATTCCACCCACAAATTTTCACTTGTCTATCAGCGCGAATCAATTCATTCATTCGATTATGATTCGTGCCAATAGTCGCGATGGTGCAGTTTTCCTTATCTTGTCTTCAGTGTTGGTTATCTCTTCTTTTAAAAAGCTCTTGAGAAAAGTGTTATCTCAATAAACCTTCAGTAGCTTTCTGTAAATATTTTTCAGCTTTTATTTTTCCTTTGTCTAATAATTAATTATGGCATTTTGCTTCTGTTTGGAATTCATCAATTAAAAAGAAGGATTATTATGGAAGAAAACAAAACATAAAATGTAAAATTTGAAGTCAACCAATAAAGAAAAGTTGCCCAATCCTTGCATGATTTTCAACGCAAAATTCTTAATATTGATATCAATAATATCTTAACAGGGTCTATCTAATAAAATGGAATGAAAAAATTTGACTGAGAAAGCACGATTTGTGAAAGGGTGGGTCTTTTGGAAAATTTATAAAGTGGTGTCGAAAATTTTGTACAGAACCAATTAAAATTCCATTGCAAAAATATTCCCTCGATATCTGGTTATCAATTGTTTTGAATTTTTCTCGTTTAATTAAAATTAATGATATAAAAGTACTGCTTATATATAAAATGATATAAAAGTAATTCATTTTCATATTAGAGTTGTAATGGTTGTTTGGACATCAGGTTCTTATGAAGCAACTATCTGGAAGGATGTTTTTAGCATGCTATATCAGTCGTAGGCAGGAACCTTCCTTTAGATGTCATATAGAAATTTTAAGAAGGGTATCGACTTATTTGCTATCCTCATAATATGATCCTAGTTCAAAACTGCGCTGACCTTTTTCAAACACATCTGTGGTGTAGTTTCAAAAATAGACACTAATATTAAAGTTTATCAATAATATCCTTTATTATATAATATTGCCGGCGTCCTGGCATAGGGATAGAGAGTCTTCCCCGTGATCTGGGCATCCTGGGCTCGAGTCCAGGTTCGGACATGGTTGTTCTTCATCTGTGAAGTGTGTGAATGTGCCCTCCTGTAGAAAGGGGTTGTGCAAGCGAATGTGAGAGTTTCATCTTCATATGAGCTAGAAGTCAGACTTCTGCCATCGGGTACTGAGGGGTCTTTACCCTCAGAAGCTACTGCACTCCCTTTCCATGGTAGTGCGGACATGACATCATCATATAATATTACGAGAGTGCAATATTTCCATGTTCTTAAGTAGAAAATGTTTGAGTGATATTTTAAAATTCTTGACTCGATTGCGTAAGAAAATAATGAAGATAGTTCTTAAATTTTGTACTAATCAGAGACAGAATTAAAAATACATTTATAGCTCGATATTTTAATTTAAAATGAATATTGCATGCAAAGCTTTTGCTGCAATTTTTTCACTTTCCTTTTTATATAGTGCTGTTTACTTCATATTCTCCAAATAAATCTTCCGTGTTTTCTCCTATTTCTATTCCAGCCAGATAAATGATGCTCGCCACGGTTACAGCTAAAACTATCAGTAACGCGACATTTCGATTCGAATAAAATTTGTGAAATAGAGATATTTTAATGTACTTCTTAATCAAAACTACCTTGAGGATTTCTACTGCCCGATAATCTAAGGGAAAATTTGATACTGTTTCCTCCAATTTTCTGGTAAAAGTATCTCTTATTTTTACAATCTCCAGATTGATTCCGTGCATGATGCATGGAACTATCGAAATTGAAATTAAAGACATCACCGTCAAAGCAATAAACTCAATCACACTCGACTCTGAAACTAAATGTTCAGGTTTATATAGGTCTGCTAGACTTGGCTCATCTTCACAGATGAGTATATAAAATGGTACAAAGAGATGTAGAAAAAATATTGCACAACAGTAAGCCGTTGGTCTAATGAGACAATCATATACATCTTGGATAAGTTTAGTCAAAGTAAAGTAAGATATAATGAAACTCAAATTCCCGGCGTTATTTTCTATATTATTTAATTTCTCGTTGTATTCGAACAGTAAATATTTGCAGTTATAGTAAAAAAGGCACATAAATAAAGTGAAGAAAAATGGTAAAAAAGCTGACAGAAAATATGTAAGACATTTGCAAAGGAACAAAACTATCAAATTCACCACTTGGTTCTCTGAGTGATGTCCAAATGTTTTCCTAGAATCAAATCCATCTTTGATTTCAACCCAAGATAAAAGAAAAGAAAATCCAAGTAAAGATACAAAAATTGTAATGATAATGGTATTAATAAAGATACCTTTATTAAAGTGCTCCAAATGAAGAGTTTTGGAAACAATGAAGATATTTCGCAAAATTTCTTGTAAATGAATTCGCCGTCTATACAAAAGAAACCATAGTGAAAATGACAATATACTTATCAAGTGGGCTAAAACTTCTTCTATTATTGTATCATCAATGAAGGCAAATATTAATTTTGCAATCGAATAAGATAACAGGGAAATGGCGAATAAATAGCAAGAACATGACGAAAAATTTAGAGCTCTGTTGGAGCTCTTCAGTTTCATTTCAACATTGAGACCAAGAGGAGTTGAAATTTTCCACAAAAACCCATACCCATGAAGTTTCCAAACTTCTCCGTATTTCGATAAATAATTTTCACTTCCTGCGCACACAGTGCGTACTTGAAAAAGTGCATCATTCATATTCGAGATTCATTAAATATTTCTTTTATCATATAAGCTGTAAACTCTAATAACACATATTTTTATTTTAAATGAAATTATTTATCATTATATCCGAGGTTTCATGAAAAATTAATCATTATCGAAGGCATATAAGCCTTGATCCTTTCAGTCTAAAGCTTTTTTTTTTTTTAATAATGAAATTTACATTTGGCTATATGTGGAATTCTATAAATTCGAAAAAATAAATTCTCTATCTTCTTCCTTTATTTTTAATAAATTTTAATTAGTCCTTCGCATTTCTTCTGTAAGTGGACTCTTATACAGAATATAAATCGTAGAACGTACTTTCAGTTTTCACTAGGTAATCACGGTCCTCACATAATGATTTTATAATTTTTTTATTCTATAAAACAGGCAACAATAAATGAACGATTTTTTTAAAGTTTTTCCATTACAATATTGGTAACTACTGCTTCTCTGTTTTATTTTTTTACAGTCAATTAGATTTATACTTTCTGATTTGAAATGTGTTGTAATTTTGATTCAATAAGAGTAACCATAGAACATCTGAGATACTTTTAGATTCCACTTAACTTTTCCATCGAATTGTAGCTTCTTTGATAAGTTCAATATTCCTTCATAATTTTCATAATTTCTTATTGCTATGAAGAATGTAGCAAAACTGCCAGATTAGTTAAGTTTTTAATATGCAATAAATGAAAGCGTTTTGAATCTGTTTCTACAATTCATTTCTTCTGTATGATTCAATATCTGTATTATCAGTCTTATTTTTAGTTAGCTATGTAGAGAAAGATTGTAATTTTATTACTTTCGCTTATAATAGTCTTATAAATATAATTGCAATGTCGTATTCCCTCTTATGATTTTGTCTGGCATTCAGAATAACGAGCAACATCCCAGACATTGTGCAATATCTTTCGCTAGCAAGATTGTAAATTTTCGTTATTAGTTAAAAAAAATCAAGTACTATATTTTCAGCAATTATTTGCAGATCTCTTATTTTCTTTACTAGATCAATTTTGAAATGTTTCCAATATTATTGAATGGCCTTTTG
Source organism: Argiope bruennichi (assembly GCF_947563725.1). Lineage (NCBI taxonomy): Eukaryota > Metazoa > Arthropoda > Arachnida > Araneae > Araneidae > Argiope > Argiope bruennichi. Next base: position 104,444,989 of record NC_079159.1, on the reverse strand, counting down.
ATTATTAATACTTTTCCGCTTTGCTATAATTGAAGGATACAAGTTATTGATTCCTCCAAACGGTCATTTTTCGGAGAAAGTAGATATTGGTTAGTAGTAACTTAATTTTGCTGCATTAGCTGGTCAACAAAACTTGACTTCTTGAAAATTGACTTTCTTTTTGTATGAGTCGATTATACGGTATACTTGCATTATCGTTCCATCTGGAACTTTGAACAGGAAATTAATGTTTTTAGATGATGTACAGTACAATGGCAGATAAAATTTTCTGACCTTTGTTTGCATATTTTAATAAAAATGATCATAATTGCTTTGGCAATAACTTTATTACCAATAAATCACATTAATATGCACTTAATAATGGTCCCGACAATAATCAGCCACCGTGTTTTTTGTCAACAACCGTAAATTTAAAAGAACGATACAATAAGATAGGATTTTTTTAATATTTTTTTGTTTTCACTACTTTATTTATCTCATTTAAGTATATCTTTGCATAAAGTAAGTCAAGAGTTTAAAATTAATACATTTTACTAGCAAATTATTAAAAAAAAATTGTTTAAAAATTTGTTCCTGACAAATTGAGGAATATATCCGATAAACATTGCAAAATTGATTTTTTAACTGCACCTTACTGTATTAATACATCTAATGATGCGATCGAGGAATGTTCTTTGAACAAATAAACAATTGGTTTGAAACTGAGCGATGCTGATATTTGCTTGCTACTATCGACCATTCTTTGCAAACCTCTATTCAATTAAAATTTGCAACAAAATTACTGTAAAAGCGAAATTACTTTATCTATTGAAATACACTAATTGAAATGTATTTTTTGATGTAATTGTGAAAAAGTATTGATCGAAATGCATTTGAAAAAAATGTTTAAAGGACAATCAATCGCATAACCTCGATTTGCCTATGAAAATATGAACTTCTAAGCAAACTATTAATAGATCAATAAAATTTATAAACGAAATATATCAAGATTTAAACTAATATTTTTTTAATTGGAATATATACACGTCTAGATAGACTGTTATCTTGCTAATAAGTATCTCAGGTATGATTGTCACAGATCAACTAATGAAAGCTCTAATAGAAAATATCATGCACATTAGTAGACTGTTTAAGAAATTTTTTAAAAAATATTATTATTTGTGGTATACTTTAAATGTAAATATCTAATGACATTAGAAGTTTCTAAGTGTAATGGGATATTTTCTATCTTTAAAACTCGCGCATACTTAATTCAAAACTGATAACTAAAATCGGCTAGATATACCGGGTGTCCCATAAATTTGTAAATACTTAAGCATAAAAGCATAATTAAGCATAAATTTCATGTTGCAGTCATGAAAAGAACACCACACATCACTATCTGAAGAATTATATATTACATTGAAAAATCGCACAGAAGAAAGGTATACCGAAATAGAAAACGTCTTATGGTATTTACATAATTATAATGATTTTAAAAATGAAAAAGAAAAAGAAAAGAAAAGAGACTAATCAATTCAAATCTGATGAAGTTTATAGTAAATTTTCGTGAACTTTTTTACCCACAAACCTATCCACATTCAGAAGAATTCGGTTCAGTTATCGAAGATTATGATGTCATTAATGTCGATAGTGAAAAGGAATTGTTTTGAACAAAAATTAGAATTCGCGATAAATAAAAAAAATTCAACGAACCAAAATACAATACAGAAATCAGCTATATCCAAAACCATCCGACGAGAAATTGATTTGTTTGAAGATGAGGGATTTAGAGGTAAGTACTTGGAAAAAATATATCGGGCATTGCTAACAGTATCACCAAATAGCGTAGATGCTGAAAGAGCGATTTCGAAGCTGGTCAGTTTTGCACAAAATTACTTTTAAGGCTTAATGACAGTACAATGGATGCATTATGTTTTTTAAGATCACATTTCAAAAATTTGTAATAGCACCACAGGATGAATAGTGGAATTTACACTTTTTTGTGATTTAAATAAATAAGTTGTTATTTTACTTTTTCGTGATTCTTTATATACTGTTATAATTTATAAGTTACAAATTATTTTTTGTGATATTTACACTCTCTTATAAAACTGGCAAGTAAAACAAAGATGCACCTGTGCTTTCTTTCTTTTTCTAAAATTTCTAATACCGGTATTAAAACCGGTATCCCGGTATTAAGATCTAAAAAATACCGAATACCGGTATTGAAATTTTGGTCCGGTATTGCAATCCCTAACCGTATCCTTCATGGTGTATTGCAATTGTACCCATACAAATTGCAATCGCTACATCAGCTCTTACCAAATGATACAGCTAAGAGATTGGAATTCTCAAATTGGGCTTTGGCGAAAATTGAAGATGATCCGCGATGGCTGCTGAAAATATTGTGGACAGATGAGGCTCATTTTGCTTTGCGTGGAGCAGTTAATACCCATAACTGTAGAATATGGGCACATGAGAATCCACATGCTTACACTGAGAAGCCCTGCATTCACCACGGGTTACTGTTTGGTGTGGTTTTACTGCATCCATTATTGTAGGCCCTTTTTTCTTTGAAAAGCCCTGTAAAAACGCAGGATGGAAGACATGTTCAGTTAATGGAACAAGTTACTTGGAAATGTTGCAGAAGGAAGTGATACCGTCCTTATTGGAACACGATGTCCTTGACACAGTGACATTCATGCAAGACGGGGCACCTCCTCACATCGACACCGAAGTGAAGGCATTTTTGAGAAGAACTTTTACTGAAGAACGGATATTCAGCCGTCACTTTACACATGAATGGCCCCCACGCTCATCAGATTTAACACCCCTTGATATTTGGCTATGGGGTTACCTTAAGTCTCGGGTGTACCGCCATAGGCCAACTTCGTTAGTGCAGCTAAAGGAAGCCATTCGCCATCTCATGCATTCATCCGGATATGCTGTATGATGCAGTTATCAGTGTTGTCTCCCGCTTCCAAACTGTTATTTGTAGTGATGGCGGACACATAGAACAAGTACTGTAGTACTGGTGTGATACGCATGTAAACAATTGCTTGCATGCAAATAAAAGTATTTTTTCCGTAGAATTGTATGTTTTGCTTGTGTTTAGCGCCCTCTATCGACAAATTTTTGAACTTTTTTTTGTATGAAAAAAAAATCCCCCTTCACGAGAATAACAGTTTCGCAAACCGCATTAAAATATAGTCATTCCTTCAATTTTTATGAATTTTTAAAGTATTTACAAATTTATTGGACACACGGTATATATATATATATATATATATATATATATATATATATATATATATATATATATATATATATATATATATATATATATATATATATATATATATATATATATATATATATATATAGTGATTCCACCAACAAGAAAAAAAGGCAAATCTAAATTTAGAATACAGAGTGATGAAAAGATGTTAGCAATTATCTTCAGTTTAGTCTATTATGAGAGAATATAATGAATCAGTATAAATATAAGAAAAAATAATAATTCCAGACCTCAACTCATTGATCTTTGCTGTTTATTCTTCCTTACATTTATTCGTACACTGATTAATCAATCAGTTTAAATGTTAAAAAAATGTTTCAGTTGAAAAGTACCAAAGCAGAGGTTAGGATTTTGTTGTTACAAATGACTAAAACAAGCCGTGTTCTATTAGCTAAGTATAGAAGTCCAAAAAAATTTTGATACATCGTGATGTCAACCAATTCATTTGTAGAAAGAAAACTCTTATCTCCTTTTGTTTTTGTTTTTTACAATTGGAGTTAACACTTTTATATTTTTCTGATTTATCTTTAACCAATAATGATTCAATGTATTCAAATTGACACAAACTAATCCCATTTTCATGTTTTACAATTCCCATACCTAAAAAGCAGGCCAAATCCATACCATATACCATATCCGTAGATGAAGCAGACCAAAAGGACAAGTCAGTATAATATACGGTGGTGGATGAGTATATATATTGATGTTTAGTTTAATAACATTCATATATTTAAAAAAAAATAAAGTTTGTGTGAAGTTCATGAAAATATTTCATTGTAACTTCTGAAAAGCATTTCTGGTTATAAATATCAAAATTATGGAGTCCCTCTTGATTTTTGATATCTTATAACTACTCCTCATAATTCAACTAAAAATAAATTTGTATTTTTGAAGTTATATGAATAAGTTGGGAAAACTTTTATTCCTTAAACTTTATTTTCATTCATATAGTTTCAGCAAGAAATTAGAAAGACTTGTGAAATGCAAAGGTAAAGTCAGGATAAAGTTGTTGGTTTTTGTAGTGGCTAAAAAGACAACTTCAAAACAAAAGGAAAAGCAAAACATGAAACAATCCAAATGCCAAAAAGCGCTTTCTGAAAAGCAATTTAAGCAGGCTCTAAGCCAATTTGTATTATCTATAAATTCTCAGAAGCGATGGCAGCTAGCTAAAAATGAATGAAAAAAAAATCTACGATTATCATAGATGTGATTCAATATTTTCATTAATATGACTTTACGCAGAAAAATCTTGAAGTTTATTTGATATAGAAGAATATTTCGAATCACGTTTCTGATTAAAATAATCTTTTTAATAATCTTTTTAAAAAATCTTTAAAATAATCTTTTGTTGTTCAAAATTGAGAAAGTTTTCACTTTTGGTCAATTATTTCTAGAAATATTGAACAGATTTTTTTTATATGTAAAATAGATGTTATAAGATGGGGAAAATATGTGTTAAGCGTGGAAATTCATTAAAATCTGAAGCTCCCCTTTTTTTGTGAAGAATACATTGTGTATACTTCACATACCAAGAAGTAAAATAAAGCATCTGATGTTGAAAATTGTTGATTTTATCAAGTATTTTCAGACAGAAATTTAGAATCGGAAGAAGAAGAATATCTGGGAAATGAAAGTTCATGCATGAGAATGTTTTCATATTTAGACGTCGATTTCAGAGGCAAATTTCATTTTTGAACATCCCCAATAAATCTGAAATTTCATAGGATCGTGTATTTACTTATTATCTCTCGAATGTGCTCAATGAAATAATAGGATACCTTACTTAAAGTGCGTATGCAAAATTGTTCTAAGATGAAATTAAACAACGAGATGAGTTCTACCCATACTTAACATGTGCTATTCTATGCAAACGACCTCATCCACAGATGATTGTTCCCTCTTTATCTTCTACAATAGAGTTGTTTGAAAATGAAATTATGATTAGGAGATACTGAAGCATTCTTTAAAGTAAATTAATATGTAAGTGTGCTTCGAATATCGGGATTAATAATAAGTATTTTTTTATTATTATTATTATTATCCGTATTGTTTTAAATACATGTAGAGCAAAATCTCTCCTATATTTCCCATTAAATATAGCGTTAAGCATATATTAAAATGCAGTTTCCTAATATTAATAGACGTTCCACACTGTAATTGAGTCAAATTGCAGATGCAAATAGTGTGCTGAGTATGTCATTTTTCTCCAACCCGCCATGTATGTCTTTAATAAGAGTCATGAAACAAGTGACCAAACGTAAAATTAGCATCCGGAACATTGACACCCATCTTGTCCTCGCATTAACTATGCTACTAATCGATAAAAGACTTTTTTACTTTGTTCATATAAGTGTAGAGAAAGTGTTGTAATCTTCAAAAATTCGAACCCGAGATTTTGACGAATCCCCCCCCCTTTTCAGATCTCTCTAAGTCAGAGAAACGCATGTATTAGCATTGTCTGTCTGCATATCTATCGGTGAACACGATAATTAAAAAATGCTTTGGGCTGTACGGATGAAATATCTAATATGGACTTGGATCGAAACAGTAGATTTTTTATCAAGTTTTGAATGAAATGCATTTTTAGGAAGTCTGTCTGTCTATTATCAGCCTTCTTATAAGCCTTATATCTTACAAATATTAGCTTTATTCTTAAAAGAATCAATTTAACTCTATGTAATACCATTAGCGCATTTCGCGTTTTATTATTTTTTTTTAAATGAGGTAATAAAAATATAATTCTTACTATCTTAAATGAACCTAACGCTCTTATGTCATTCCTTATGATTTTATTACACCTTATCCAAAATTTCCTTTTTTCTTTTCAAATTATAATCATTTTACAAATCCATTTTCAAGGATTATGGAACGATTCATTCTAATTCCATTTCTATGCATTTCCTAATTCATTAGCAATTATGCTACTTGAGTAGCTTTCAATTTTTATTGCGAATGGCAACAAATGAGACATGGAATGCTAGGATTTGTTTTGTAAACAATAAAAATAATCATGTCGGCAGTTTGTGCTGCTGGGAATTCTATAAAATTTAGTGTTTCCAAACAGTTTGTGAAAGATATATTTTTAACACATGTGCGTCATGTTAGAAAAGAAAGGCAGTCAAGATGGTTAGGTTATTACTTCACGAAACTTTCAACCCCCGTGTATCTTGCACGCAAAGAAAACTATCGTAAGACGGTATTAAAACCTCTTGAAGAAATGTCATCATTAGAAGAAAGACTTAAAGGTAAACTATTTAAAATATCGTGATAAATATTTTATATTATTCATACTGTTAAATATTTATGTGATGGAGAAAATAATTAATTTTTCATTAAAATATAAAACCTAATAACATATTAGATTTCTTTCCTTAGCTTACTTTAACCTTTATGATTTAAGGTATTTTTTTAATTAAATTTTTGCATTTTCTTTTAAAGAGCTTAATGCGCCGGATCCTGTTTTGGATGAAAGAATTGATATTGGTTATGCAAAATCGAAAAGCAAAAACGTCAGTCTGCAAGACAGATTGGAATGGAGAAAGCTTTGTAAAGCTAGCCAAAAGCTGTGTATTGATGAAGATAAAATACGTAAGTTCCAGTTATTTGTGTGTATAAGTTATCAATTCTTTTTAAATCAAATAAGATACTAAATGCTAATTTTTGCCCCATACATTCGAGTTTTTATTATTTACTGTTATGGATAAATTGTCCTTGTACTTTAAATTAAAAGTGTAAATTTAAAAAAAAAAAAAAATTCCTTCAAGAAAATTTGTTTGTTTGTGCATTATCAGATCAACATTTCTCCTGCCTTTGGTCAAAGATTATAAATCATGGCTATATGTTATATTCTTGCTTTTAATTTAATCAACATTTTGAATAAATTTGTGTTGTAAATACAATTTTATTCAGTTATGACTCTGTGTATTGATGAAACAGAAATATATAATTTCTGTTTCATAGAATTTGTTTTATGTTTTGTCCCAAAGACCTTCTTTTTTACTTTTTCATGTTTTAATAGAACTCATCTCATATTACCTATCTTTATATGCAAAGAATATATTTTTCTTTTGTCTATATTATGTATGCACATAGAAATGTATTGCATTCGAAAAGTAATGTGTAGTTTCTAATTTTTCTTTTTCTGCTATTTGAATTAGGAGCATGCAGTAAAACTTAAATCAGCAACCATTTCTGAAATTCCATTCGCCTATCACGATTCAGATGAAATTCAATTCTAAGCTTGACTTAATTTATGTTCTTATTGTATCTGCTTTAAGGCTTAAAAATTTCTTTGTTCTGAAATTTTGAATGCTGTCTATTAAAGAATGATCTTAAAATCATGGGATGAACCTTAAGTATAAATAAAACAAAAAGAACTTCATTTTTACAATGAAACATAAAGTTACAAATGCAAAAGGCAATCACTACAAGGACTTATTGACGAAAAAATTACATTAAAGAAATTAATACTCCAAAGAAGGTGTATAACACAGGTTTAATTCAATACAAATTTTCAGTAGTATAACATCTTAGTTGCATAAATAACAGATGCAAAATATGTATATAGCTTTGGATAGTAAGTTCCTTCAACACTTAAAATTTTTGTTATTTATAGTATCCCACTTGCCATTATATCTGTGATGTTGTGTTTGACATAAGGTCCTTTACTTAATACATTGGTAAAAAATTCTTATTAGGGTCAATTTTTGTATATTTCAGACCTATAATCAATCAAGAGTAAGATGACATTTCAGTATACTTGACCTGCCCATAAGATCTGTGCTATGATTTTATGATTTGTCTGTATTCTTAAATTTCTGGTTAAACAACTTTCATCAAATTCCTCTAATTGAATTTTGTGAATATTTCTTAATAAAACATTTGCCCCCTCCCTTTTTTCTTGTTAGAAGTGACTTTGAAAAATTAAAAAAAAAAAAAAAAAAAATTAGCTCACAGCATTTGTTTTTATTGTGCTATGATTTTATAATTTGTCTGTATTCTTAAATTTCTGGTTAAACAACTTTCATCAAATTCCTCTAATTGAATTTTGTGAATATTTCTTAATAAAACATTTGCCCCCTCCCTTTTTTCTTGGTAGAAGTAACTTTGAAGAATTAAAAAAAAAAAAAAAAAATTAGCTCACAGCATTTTTTATTTTATTTTCCCCTTCACATGGGAAAATAGCAGTGTGTTTCTTCATGTATGCAAATGCTTATTTTTCAGTTTTCGCTAAGTTTTATTTGTACCTCTAAATGATTTACTTTCAATTTCAAAGATTTGTATAGAGAAATTTTCTTTATTCATTTGGTGAAAAGATATTTTGAAATATTGATTAGGTATTGCAACATTTTCTTCATTGTATTAATGACAGCATTAGGACATTATTTGAAGCTCAATATTTTATATATATATATATATATATATATATATATATATATATATATATATATATATATATATATATATACAATTCTTTTTTCATGGCATATTTAGCTGCAAAGGAATTATAATCAAATTTAGCAGCATTTTGTTAAGAAATTATGAAACTGGATTCTTTTTGCAGGCTATAAAGAAATATCTTGGTCTTATATCTCAATTTAGAGCACATGTTTATTATGATCTGTAAAATTAGTAAATATAAATTTCCAGGTATTCAATGATAACGCTGTATACATTAAAGGATGATTGACTTTTTATAACAGACAATTAATATTTGTATAATTTTGTTTGTATGAATACTTTAAATGAGTTTGGGGAAACTATTTTTTCTTGTTTTACTTAAATGCTTTGTTTTTGCTATTCTTAATCTTGATTTCTTTATGTCCAAATAAGATACATTGCAAAATTTACTACTGATGAGATAATATAGAATAAAGTAGGAAGAATATCTTTAAAGTATAATGGGAACTTTTTACCCATAATTGCTTTTTAAAATGTACTATTGAATTAATAATTTCTGATTTCTCTTTAAACTATCAGAAATATCAGTTAAAATAGTGTTCATTTACAGATTTAGCTTATGAAATTAGGATTGTTTATTATTTTATTGGGTTTTTTTCCCCTGCAAATTTTGCTTAAATTAGGATTCAAATTAAATTTAATTCATCTTTTAAAAATTATACTTTATTGACAAAATGTGGTTTTTTTTTTTTTTATATATTTACTCTGAAATCAATTCATGTTTTAAGATTATATTCCATGTTTCATGTGCATATTTCTTTCAGAGGAGATTGATATAACAGCTGTGAAGAAAGACTGGTTGGCCACAGATGGTCTTGAAGCACTTCAAAATGTAGCTGATCATTATGGAATATTTTCTGATTTGTATCAGCATGGCTACTTCACGCCTCAAGTGCCTCTCACAATTAGATATGACTATGATGATGAATATGTCTCTCCAGTCCATAGTGGCAACATATTATATGCATCAGAGGTACACTTCATTGTTCTAATGGCAAAATATTATAAATTATTCTTCTCCATCAAAAAAAAAAAAATTGGAGTTTTGTTTAGTTTAAAGTATAGGTAGTAAAATGTGTAAATAGCATGTGTAGTGCATTTGTTCATGTAAAACTGTTAAGTGAATATAATATCTTGAATCTAAAAAACTGCTGCAATGTAAAATTTTTAAAAAAAGTGATTTATAACATTTTGTTATCTGAGCACAGATTTCAAAAGTTGTATTCTTTTATGTGCAAATGCATGAATTTTTAAAGCAAATCACTATTAAAAGAGTAGAATATTGTTACAAAAATTTTCTTCTGCTACAAATACCCCCACTCAATTGTAATGATGCAGCGCATTTAATCTCTAATAGTTCAGCAGCTTGCTTGCTGTCTGATCCTCTCAAATCTGTTTACTCGTCGGCGACTCCGACCACTCGCACACACCATTTCTGACAATCCACACGACTTCTTCGCAGCTTGATGGTTGGGTTTACGGGGCGCCTAGCCCCGGCAGGGGCTTATCCCCGGTAAGGAGAGACTTTCAAGTGCTTTGCTGTCTATACTTTGCCGTGGCCGTCTTCGACGAAATTTGGAGATGACGAGTGTCAGGACTCATTGTGATTGTCTGATATTAGGGTGAGGGTGGGGGGGGGGGGGGTACACTGCCGTTGGGCTTAGTAAGTTTTTACTGCTTGTGAGCTAGAATTGGCTATTGAGATACAGTATAATTTGAGTTTGAAAAAATAAAAGTTAGGAAGAAAAACTAAGGGGCTGAGATAAATTAAAGTAGTATATTACGGGGTCTTCTAGAGTTTGTAGATGGTTTATATTTAGGGATTTTAGCTATTGCTTCATTTTCATTCTTATCCATGTTTTTAAAGAAGTTAGTGGCTAGATTTTTAATGAATTTTTTTAAGAGGGGGATAGTCTAGGCATAAGTACATATTTGTATTGGGCATGTAGTATTTCATATTGCAGAAATTTCTAATTAAGTTATTTTGCTGGCGTTCAATAAGTCTAAGATTAGTCTTGGCAGCATATCCCCACACAGGGCAGGCATAAGTTAATACTGGACGCAAGTAGGCAGAGTAAATAAGCATTTTATTTTGTCTACTCATTTTGGAGTTTCGAGAAATTAAGGGATAAAATTTACGAGTTAGGTCTCGAAACTTTTTAGCTGTGTAAATAAAGTGGGGTTTCCAAGTTAATTTACTATCTAGAATAACACCTAAATATTTCCATTCCTTAGACCACGGGACAGTTTGATTTTTAATTTTAACTGGGGAAAAATTCTTTTTCAGTTATTTTTATTAAAAACTATAGCTTCAGTTTTACTAGCATTTATTTCAATTTTCCATTCGACGAACCAGTCCTCAAGAGATTTAATATGTCGGTTTAAAGCTATGGTAATGAAATTTTGATTTTTGTTTCTAGCTAGTATTGCAGTGTCATCAGCGTACATGCACAACATAGTGTTAAATTGCTTGGGGATATCATTAATAAACAAGGAAAATAAAATTGGCCCTAGTTTAGATCCTTGAGGACACCTGCAAGAATAGGTGTTACTTCCGAAAATTCATTAGAGTAGTAGCTTCTGAGTGCTCGTCTTTTATAGTTCCGGGAGGCGGGGCTAGAAACTGCAGACCAATCAGGGCGTACCTGGGTGTATCTCTGTTATTACTGGATGGATCATGAAACTTCTTGAACTTTCTGGTATTATCCATTTAGTCGCCAAATTCACAGCCAAGTCGCCAAATAGTCGCCAAGCTCAGCATGCCGTGCCGGATAGCAAAATTACAGTTTTGTAACACACAATCTGAACAAACAAAACTGGAGTTCAAAAACATTTGAACATATCTACTATTTGATATAATATTGTCTCTGTAAGTACTGAATTTGATAATAAATCCTGATCTGAAGTGATAGCTATAATAATTTACTTTTGTAAGGATCATTCAGGTAATTCTGTGAAATGTGAAAATATACAAATCTTTTATTCCAAAATGAATCATCATATTGAATCAATGATGATAAAAATTTTAAATTTAAGCTACATTAGTTGTGTTTTTTTAAGACCACCACTATTCTGTGAAAAATAATTGGGCATTTTGAATAATTTTATTAAAAATTTATTGCTAAATATATTTGATAAATTCAATGATATAATTTGTTAAAGTATTCTTAATAATCACTTAATTGTATATGTATTCACTTTGAATTTTCCATTACAAATGTATTTATACATAATTTCTTATTACAAGTGTATTTATTTGTTTTTTTATATCATATGATTGTGGTTATGCTTTGGAGAGTTTCTAAAGTTATTAATTGTTATCTTTGAATTCTATTTTTTTAATAGTGTTATATACAATTTATTTATTGCATATTATCTTTACATATTATAATTATTTATATCTAATGCTCTTACTTGCATATCTCACCAGCAAAGCATTAAAAAGGAAATAAGAAGGAACAAGTTTTGAAAAATTTTCTAATGAGGTTAATTGTACATCAAATAAATTTTTAAAATTAAAAACAAAAGTTTTTTTTTTTTCTCGCTCTAAATTTTCTTATTGCAATCCATTTATTTTTTAAAAATTAGTTAGTTAATCTCGTGTAGTAATGTGCTACTTACCCTTAACTATTCCATATATGTCTGTCTCTTTTTTGTCTTCTACTTATTATTACTATTTATATTATTTTTATAAAAATTGTTGTGAATGATTATTCTCTGACATTATAATTAAATAGTTAAATTTAATTTTTGACATGTATATTAACTTTACATGCAAAAAAAATAATTGCCTAAATCATCTCAAATTATGATTCAATTTATGAGTAGTATTTGAATTTAGTCTGTAAAATAAATATACTTTTTTCATTTGTAGGTTACAAAGGCACCACATGTTTCATTTGACAGTAAACCTGATGATTTATGGACATTAGTTCTAACAAATCTAGATGGTCATTTGCTGGATACACACTCTGAATATCTACATTGGTTTATGTAAGCCTCCATCTCTCAATTCTTGTGTAAATGCATCAAACCAGATGGATAATTTAAAATTGCCATTTTTTTTTTTTAGTGGAAACCATTCCTGTTTTTTATTGATGCAATTTAATTTTTTAAAACTTAATCTAATTCTGAAAGTTAGTTTGTAAGTTTGTTGAACATTCAACTATTAAAACCAATTTATGTTATATTTTGAAGTAGCATTGATATAGATATACATAGACATTTATAGGTTAAATTTCTGATCATTTTACTTTGAAATGATGGCTATTTGTACAGTTAATTGGCTTTTCATAAGCTGAATACTGAAGTTTTATCAATATGTGACATGACATTTACTGTTTTAATGTACACACAAAGTACAAAGAATGGTTGTTGATCAATTATATATCTCAATATCTACCTCTGAATACTGAAGTTTTATCAATATGTAACATGACATTACTTCACACAAAGTACAAAGAAGGGTTGTTAGTCAATTTTCTATTTGAATATCTACCTTTAATGTTGTTTTTATTAAGGTATAAAACCATTTTAAGTGCACAAACTTTAAATAATTTTCTATTATTTCTAAATTAGATTTGTTATGTAATTGCAAGTATAAATAACTGATGTAATTTTGCTTTTTTAGAATTGTATTTTACCATAAGCATATTCAAACTGTTTTTAGTAATTTTAATATGATTATGTCTTATTTATTTATTCTCTCTTTAGTGGAAATATTCAAGGCAATAATCTGAAATCTGGTGAAATTGTATGTGATTATCTTCAACCTTTCCCGATGAGAGGAACTGGATATCATCGCTTAGTATTTGTTTTATACAAACAGAAAAAAAAGCTTGATTTTTCATCTATAAAGAGACCAGCTCCTTGGTAATTTAGAATTTGTTTGTTTTATATGATATAATTTTCTTAAATTTTGCAAATTTTAATTAATCTATTATAAAGATTAAAATCATTTTAAATTATTTGTTTGATAATGATTTTTAATTCTAAAATATTAAATCAAATAAGAATAAAAATAATTTCTTACTTGAATTAACAATTCCTAGATCTGTAATCATATGTATATACATATGTTCATAAATATGTTTCGTTTTACTTGTATCCCCCTCTTCAATAGATTATATGAAATAGTCGCCTCACTGATTATAGATCTTTTATTTATTATTTTTCTTTTGGTCAATGGTTTTTTCCTAATCATTCAATCAGCCCCCTTAAGCTGTATTAGTTATTAATGTTACTGACATAGATTGAAATCTAACATTCTATCAGGGGTGTTTGTGCTCCGGGGAAACCCCGGAATTCCGGGGATTTTGAACTTCGATACCCGGAAATTCCGGGGATCGTCGTTCAAAAGGAAGTAGGAATAATAATGAATTATTTATTTTGATCTGGGTAATTTTGTTTGCTTTGAAAGCAGAAAACGCAAGGTCAGTGTGTGTGGTGAAAACTTTTCCTTTCTTTCTCCAAAGGCAGTGATAATGCGTGAAAAGGGGGAAAAACTTCTTTTTTGTTCTTTCCTTATTGCGAGTTATGACTCATTCCCCCGGTTCTCGGACATTCTCTTCTGGATTCTTTTCGGCAAGTAGGCGCGGCAGAAAAAAAAGGGAGAGACTTCGTTCGACCAGATGTGCGATCACGTGACCTGGGTTCAAAGGTCTTAATTTTGCAAAAAAAGTAATTCATTGAACTTTTATAATTAGGTCATTCAATACTTCATAATCGTAATTTTCCATTTCTCCCCCCCCCCCCCTTCTCGAAACTCCAAAATGTCGGTAGTAAGTCTGTAAAAGTTTCCGGGGATTTTTTGGGGTCCCACAAACACCCCTGTTCTATAGAATGCCAAAAATTAACCAGCAAAGTATGAAACAATTAATATTTTACACATTTCCTAAGCATTCTTTAGAATGGCAAACTGGTAATCTATGCAATACATTTTTGATGACTGTTTTGCTTTTTATCTTCAATTATGTTACTATAAATTATTATAGCAAAGATGAATGTGTATGCATCTCTAGTGACTGAAACTTTAAAAAAAAAAGGGGGGGGGTAAATATATATACTTTAGGGGTGGGAATGTAGAACTCTATTTTTTAAAATAGTTTTGAAATGAAAAAGAATTATTTGCTTCATCAGTTTGCACTATGCCTATATGACAATTGTTGCATTGTTGTAATTTACCCATATAAGCAACTGCAATTCATTTGATCTGCCTTTCTGATAAAGGAGTTTCAGTAATGGGTTCAATTATTCCTTTAGCTCAATTATTAGGCAAATGCTGAGTTTCAGTTTTTCTTTTGACCGCTTTTTTAATTTGAAAAATTCGAATTTCTGAACTATGTTCATTGATGAGAGTAATCAAATGATGAAATACTTAAATGATATTTCTTGTTGTAACACTTCTTATATGATGTTTTATATACTTTTATATGTGTTATTCTTTTTGCTAAATAATACTATTATATTATTTTATATATTTAGTTTGAGTCTGAAGGAAAGGACATTTAAAACATTTGATTTTTATAAAGAACACCAAGATTCATTAACACCTGCAGGCCTATCATTTTATCAGTGTACTTGGGATGAGAGTTTGACTGATTTTTTCCATAATGTTCTGAGTAAGTTTAGAATTATGAAAATGTATGTATTAAATTTTTCTGCTAATAGCATGTTGTGATTAAAAATGTTAGAGGATATTGATAATTATGTGCCAATTTCTGTTCAAGAAAGGTTTTAATTATTTGTTAAATAAAAACAATATGAAAACAATCTCTATACAATATGTTCTCTATAATTTTTCCTCTAACTTGAATAGAATTATAGAATTACTAATTGAATATTGTCCATGTGAATGGATATAATATATTCACAATTGTTTAATAAATGATTACTTAAACATTTTAACTTTTACATATATATGATATTCAGTTTTATGCATATACCTAGTTAATTACACAACAATATTCATAAACAGTAGTAATGCATTTTATAGTAATTTCTGAAAGTTGTTAGCTCTCATTTAATATAGGTTTACAAGCCACCCTTTCAAATTGCTTTGGAATTACCTTCTGTATATATGTGTGAAAAATGTCATCTTAAAAACTTTTTGCATATCATACCTTTGACTTGTGTTTAATAGTCAGTTGAAGCAATTATGAACATGTATTTCTATGAAATGTTTAACAAATGATTTATTTCTGCAACATTAAATTTTGTAACAGTGTTGACTATTTTTCTTATGTTGTACCACAATATATCACTTGCATACATATATTTCTGTATATAAAGCAAATATTATATACCACCATTGAAGGTTAGTACCATAAATTCTGAATTATCCTGTATAAAAATGAAATCTATCAATTTTATTTGGAATTTTACTTTCATTCAAATGTTTAAATATATCATTGGTTTAAACAGTGTTTTAATTTATTTAGTAATTAAAGAGTAAATATGTGAATATTACCCTGGCATGAGATTTTTTTCTGGGTAAATTGTATTGATTAGTAGTTAAAGTTTTGTATCAATTACAAATATTTCCATCAGTAACATATTGGATTAAAAACATGACAACAAAATATAAACTGAAGATAAAAGGTCATTAGCTCTATCCTGTCTTTGATATAAATTAATATTATTCAGAAACTTGTAAATGAATGTGCATTTTAGCAACAAATTGCTTATTGTGTTATGTTGGCTGCTACAGATTTTCCTCCGTGTGAAATTCAAATAAGGCCTGCTGCCCTATGAAAGTCTTTCAAGAAAATATATTGGTCATATATCAACCTTAAATGCTCCCTATGTACTCCTAATTATTCTATCAACAGAGACTAGGTCACTTTCTTTTTAACATAATTCCTTGGCTTTCTTTACCCCTTTTCTTTCTTTTTCGCTGATTATGCTAGACCAATGGGGGTTATCAACAACTATAAATATTCTGCTAATAAAAAGCTATAGATTGAAAGATTTCCATTTGTTTGATTTATTGCTTTAAATAAGGTATAACTGTAATGAGAACGATGCATAAAGTTTCCGTATTTATTTTTTGTGCACGATGTTCATGCTTAATTATCATATGTAAGCTTTGCCATCATGTTTTACACCATGTTACCTTAATAATTAATCTTGATTCTTTTACTATGTATGAATTAAATGCTTAGCTCACAAAATAAATACTATGTAAAGTTAGTTTATATTTAAATAATGTGTATAAGAACTTATCATCGTAATCATTTCTCTGTACATCAAGCCGAGGCATGAGGCTACAACAGCTGCATACCATCTAAGCCTGCCTGTGTAAAGCTTCCTCATAAGATCAACACCAGCTTGGTCATCCAAAAGAATTTATTTCCTCAGTGCCTTATACAGTGTTCTCTATCTTCTCTTTTCCATCCAGTGTAATTCCTGTGTTATCTTTTGGTGGCATTATGAGTGTGTGCCCAATCTGTCTTCAGTGTCATATTTTTGATTTTGGCAAAAACAGGATTGGAAAAAATTTTATTGTATAATTCCATAATTGAAATTTCATTTTGCCAATGTGTTTTAAGAATGAAACCTGAAACATGTAGTTTGGAAATCATTTTATTTCTTCTCTTGTGAGTTATTAAATTTTCAAGCTTTACTACTATAAAGAAAGATTACTTATGCTGTTGCATTAACACATGTAATTTGAGCTTACTGAGTGCATTATAAATGGTAAATATTTTTACTATTAAAATAGACAAAATTAAACATTTTACTTACAATTTCAATAATATAATTTTAATCATATATTTTAAATATTCACATTATAATTTAAAAGATTTATCATAATTGTATCTTTGTTTCATAGATATGCAAGAACCTGTTTTTGAATATATTGAGAAACCCTTATACATTAGACCTCAAGTTCATTTTCCCCATTTGGAGCCTTTTAATAAGTAAGGATGAACAAATTGCATTTTGAAAGTGAATAAAATCTTTATGGGAATAAAGCAAGTGTGCACAACATTACAACAAGAATGATACATTTTTATTTCCTTTTAGATACCTCGACAGGTACCGAGATCCGAAAGAAATAAAAAAGGAGGTTCTTTTGAAACGTCTGAAAATGATCGAACCGTTTAAAGAAGAACCTCCAATGCCAAAATACCCTTGCCTTCATAAACCAGATAATTACAAGTTCTCCTGGCAGAGGCGGGACATTTTGTTAGAGAGACTGAGATTAGGAAAGTATAGAGATCTGAGACCTCATTCAGCTTATCCACAAGAAGATAATCAGTTTACATATTGGACTAAAGCTTAAAGACACTATGTGTTAGTTTTATGATAATGTTAATAAAAGGCTTATAAGATCAATTTTGAATATGCTATTTTTTTATAAGTATCAGCAGTTAAGAACATATCTGGGCAAATGGACTTGTTTGTAGACCTACTAATAAATTACAGGTACAGTAGTGGCACTCAATGACGTGTTGGATATTAGATCAGAGAATTGCCAGCTTGCCTGATTAAAAAAATCATCTTTATATGAAGATCTATGTTAACTTCATAAAATATTACAAATTCTAGAAAATCATACAGAAATTTCTGCTATGTAAAATAAATATTACAGAATCTGAGCAGCAGCTTATAATTTATGTTTGGACTAAGTTGCTTACATCAACATGAAGGAATTTCTTTGTTCCTTTCATTTCTCCCCACTCACCTTTTGAAAATGTTTGACTTTCAGAGAGGCCAAATTAGTGGATCTTGCTCTTTGTAACTGAGATTGCTCCATCTGATAATAGTTTCTGAGCATTAATGCATTTCTGTATAATTTAATGTTTTTTTATTTGTTTAATTTGCTCATCTGATAATAGTTTCTGGGAAGTATGCATTTCAGTATAATTTAACATTTTTTATTTGTTTAATTTCATAAGAAGATTATGGACTTTTTATTGAAGAAAGTTTTAATTAAGTATAAATAAAAATCAAAATTTAGAATCACAACTGTCATTTTATGTTTCATAAAAAAAATATGAATCTGTGATTGAATGCTATATGAAAATGTCATCAAGGGTAAGATTAAAATAATATACATAAAACTGGGTTTGTGGCACCATTAAAAGACTAAAAATTACTCATTCTTAATAATTCTTATATAAGGGCCTTAAAATTATGCAGATATTTATTTTTCTTTCTGAAAAATAAAATTATATCATTTTGCGTATAGTAATTTTGCTGAATTATATCAAGGTATTTTCTTCACTGTGTTTGATTTTTCATCTTCAAATGGATAAGGTTTTCAGAGATTCATATAAAAGGTGTTCCTCAGTTTGAGGAAATAGTGGGAGGAAAGTATTTACCTTTTTTGACTCGATTCTTCTTTCATCTCTTTTAGAATATTTAGATAGGGAAATCCTTGTGTTTTAGGGATAATTTTGAATATTGTATTAAATTATGTGAATTTGTTTTTAAATAGCATCAGTTCATTTGTTGATTTTCTGCACATGATTACTATTTATTAATAGGTCATTTGTTAAGCTTATTATTAGTGAACTATTTAAATATTTTTCATGCAAGTAATTTCATTCAAAAGTGTAAGAACTTGTTACAATATGCCAAGAAAATATATATTAAATTTACTTTGATCTTTCAAAAATGAATACATTATATGATTGAACATTTCTGAAGAATTGAGAATATCAGCAAATTTTCCTTTAAAAGATCACTTACTTTTCAAAGAATATAGGGCTAAAGAAATTTCTGCATGCAATATAAAAATGAAAGTTATAATCAGATTTCTTGATATCTTTATAGGAAAAAAAATCTTAGAAAATGAAATTGAATGAAAATTTAATGCATTAGTTAAATAAGTCAGAGACTTTTCTTTACTAACAAAATATAATGTGTTGCAAAATGCTATTAGTGTGGAAAATGAACAATTAGAATAGCAAAATTTCTAAAAAGAAATAGAAAATATAGTTAATAAAATTTACAGATTTTTATATACTTGATTTATGATCTCATTCTCCTTTTTTTCCAGTCAAAGAATTGATGCTTGTTGTAATACTTTTTCTTAATACTACTACTGTAGTATAATAATTTTATATACGCAATGAAAGTTCGTTCATTTCATAAGAAACTATTTTAAATTATTTCTCTTCAATGTTTATGAAAAATATTTAGCTATTTTTGGTGATATTCTATTTATATTTGTATGAATATTGAATGCTTTCTTCTAAACACTTAGTGGATTTCATTGTAATGCGTGCTTCTATTATCAAAATTGTGTTAATTTAGATTCTTCTTATTTTTTTCCTCCAAAGATGTTTACAAAATACATATTTTTTTAAACAAAATTTGATTACTATTGATATAAAAAGAAATAATCATTTTTATGTACAAATATGTGTATACACATAGTTTTTTTAAGTTAATAGTTTTATATTGTTAAATTATTTTTCATTTTGCTATTTACTTTCAAATATTAGACTAGAGAAGAATGTTTTTACTTTTATAAAACAAATACATTATTAATGACATCTGTAGGACTGAACTTTTCAGCAATCCCATTTTCTTTCAGATCGTACATGTAAGTAATAATAATAATAATAATAATAGGAACTAAGGACTGGGGGAAAATCCGGTCTTTCCAGAATTTTTTCCGACTGATAAAGAGAGTTATACCTTTTTGCTCTGAACTCTGAAAGTATTAAATAGGGAATTTTTTCCTATTACAAATATTATATGGTAAAAGCAATAAACCAGTGGTAATAGAATATCACCAAAAATAGTGCATAAGCAAATTTATACACTGAAAGTATTTAGGGATGCTACATCTCTTCCACAAGCCATCTATGCTCATATTACGAAAGGTATGACAGAGGTCATTGAATGACAAATGTAAACATGACAGAGGAAATGATTGGATGATTAATCACAAAAATGAAATTCAAATATTGGCAATGGCAAAGAGAAATATTCACACAAATAGATATCGTCGACTTCACTTCCAAAACAGTATCTTATTTGAATACAGAATGTGTATATTCAATATTTTTTATCAACATTCGTTAAAAATTAAAGCCGGTTCTATGTTAATTTACAGAAGAAAATCACAATGCAATAAATTTCTAAAACGAGTTTTTAAATTTAAAAATAAGAATTCTCTAGGGAAAAAAGTGAACCAAAATATTTCAGATGCCATACCAGATAGTATCCATAACTTCATTATTTTTCTTCCATTGCTTGCAAATATGAATTGATATCTGTATCGCAGACTATACGGTATAACTTATTTGTCTAAACAATATGAGGGTCGTTGGAACTTTTTTAAATTGCGTGTTAATTCTTGAAGAGCACAATACAGTTCCAGTGATAGACAAATACCATGACAAGTATTAAAGCAATTGAAAATATTGATGCATAAGTCAGTACAATTAACTTTCACACAACGAGCGAAACAAAATGGGGGGGAAAGTGGCGAGAGCATACCGTGACGTCACAGGCTGGAATTGGCCTGCATAATCTGTGCGCCCTTGTTTTTTTAAGAAAATTTTTTTATCTACAGGGAAGAAATTTAGCCGGATAGCTAGTCGAAAACGACTCCCAGGGGTTTTGGCAAATGATGTGGAATTTTAATCGACGAGGTTATGTCTTTAACTGCAGATTAATTAATATTTGGTAATTTTTCTATTGTTGATAAACTTTTACAACTAATAAGTGATTTGTATATTCCTGGTTTCATATTTGCTACTACATATGTTTCGAAATTAACTCGTGATAAAAATTACATTTGATGTTCTTAAATCATATCTTTTAAAGAAATGTGCTGCTGCAGATTTTTATTTATGTATGTATGTTTATTCAGCAAGTTTCCAAAGAATCGGAAAGAGATATTCATAACTATTTTCATTGTTCAAATTCAAGCAGTAAACAAAAGTAGCAAACTGCAATGAAGTACTTATTCAATGCCCAGAAGCGATATTTTTCTTTGTTATTTTCCTCTTCGAAAAATTTACGATGAAAGAGCAAATACGGAAATTAATTTCTGGTTATTCGAATTCGAACATCGATTTCTTTTATTTGCAGTTTGAAAAGCCTAATCTAATCTGTATGAAGAACAAAATGTTCGAATTCTATTAAATAAAGAGTGAAGAATCCAGGAGTGTAGTAGATTGCTATAATAAATTAGAAAAATCGATTCTTATTATCTTAATATAACTTAGCTAAATATAACAAAACTGGCCATGATAACTGGCCTTCACAACTTAATAAAATTGCGCTTATTTAACAATAACGAACAGCAAAAAGAATGGATTGCTATTACGAGAAGGAAAGATTGGCACATTTTGGTTTCTTGAATACATGTTTAAATCCAAGATGCAGTCTTATGTCGATTTAAGTGTGGCAGTTCATGCCACGTGATCAACTTAAGTGAATGGTTCAAATCCATGTTTGTAATTCTCTGTGCACCGTGTAATTGTTTTCTTGAATGGCTGAAGATCATTCTTTTGCCGTTTAAAGAAATTGCATATTTTTTTACTTTGTATTCTTTTACATAAGAAATTAATATTGTGTGTTTTCGATTTGGTATAATTTTATAGATTTGTTAATAATATTTCTTCTAAAATAAGCGCAGCACAGCATAACCCAAAGTAGTTTTTGCTTCGAAAAACCATATGAACGCAAACTTTGGGTTTTTATTAATTTATCAATTTTGTTAACTTATTTAGTATCATTTTTCAATTTGCATGTAAATACTTGGTTTCCAGTAGCTTTGTTTCGTCTACTTTATATTGTGTTGAAATTTTCAGAATTTATAAAAATCTTAGTGTTACTTTAGTTACTTTTTACTTTACTTGTTTACTTTACCTAATTTTTGCATTTAGTAAATAAGTTTCAATTTAGTAATAAGTTTTAATAAGTTTTGCATTTAGTAAATTTATATACCATTTGTTTAGGAAATTTTTTTTAAAAAAACGTATAAACGTAAAACATTATTCTATGGTGCTGATTCAATCGTAACCTAAGCAGCGCTTAAACTCTAACCCAATAGACAGTATAATTTAAAGGGGAGGTAAAGAACAAAATGGAACATGTTTTAAGGAGAATCAACTTGAATGGTCTTCTCGCAGCTATCTCGCATACTCTAATAAATATGTTTTTCCTTTACCCACTCCCACATAAAATTGAGGAGAAAAAATCGTGAATGCATATATATATATATATATATTCCTCTCCAGATTCTTGCATGTAATAATAGTGTGCTCGAAATATAGAAAAGGAACCGGGTACTTCTGTATTTTTAAGATCAATATTGTGAACAATCTTATTAACGGGTGATCTTTGTCGATTCTTTCTTTCTGTCGATAATACGCTGGGATGCGGTTAGTGAAAAAGTGCCAGAAAATCGAATGCTTATTTCGAACGTCTGTTTTCCCGATTGATTAAAACCAAGATTTGGCACTTAACTACAACTGAAATTACAAGATCTCGCAGCAAATTTCATTCATTTAAACCATTGCGTTTACATACATGCAGAAATACAAACTAATATGTGGTCAACCCCTTGATGAAGTTAATTACAAATTTGATACAGATGCATTTTAGATCTTAAATTTGTGCATTATATTTTATCTATATAGCTCTTTACGTTTTGTAGTTAGCGTATTCACTTGCACTCAAACAGACAGGTATCTTCTGAATGACTCAAAATTTGATAGAAATCGACAAATTTGTTGTAAAGACTATGTACCAAATTTCACCCGTCTAGCTCAAACTGGTTTTTTTTTTTTTTTTTTTTGAGTTACTGTTTTTATAGTCAGAGTAACAAATAGATATATTTCCAAAAATGTGTTTTTTGGATTCAGAGGCCTGAAAAGGTTCGTCTAATTCTCTTTTGTGAATTTTTAAGAATTACAATAATTTCTTCTTGTATACTTCGAATATCAGTAATTAGAAGAACATCGTTTCATAACAAAATATATTTTTCATGCAAAATGGGCAATAATTTATCTAGATATGGAAATCATAATCATGTGGCGTGCATCCTGTCATGGAAGTGGATGTGACGCGACTTCATACCATTATTATACCCTCTGGGGAAGAAAGAGTCAAGCTTTTCATCTCTGTGTCTGAAGCAATCCCACTGGGATTTTTAGCTGTAAGTAATCTAGAAAAAATATTCTTTACGCCTTTTACAATGTAGAGAATAGCAATCCAGTTTTAAGGCATCAAGATAATTCAGTATCACGTATTTCTTTCAATTTAATTAACTATTTTATATTTAGGTTTATGCCTGCGTTCTGGCATAGGGGTAGCGCGTCTTCCCCGTGATCTGGGCGTCCTGGGTTCGAGTCCTGGTTCGGGCATGGTTGTTCTTCATCTGTTCTATCTGTGAGATGTGTGAATGTGCCCCCCTGTAAAAAGGGGTTGTGCAAGCGAATGTGATGCGTGAGTAGCCAAGTCGTACTTTTGGCCCTAGTTAGCGCTACTAAAAACAAGAGACGTTCCCCTACCGGCTTAAATCGCTGTATTCGTAATAGCGGGCCTGTCCATGGCAAGTGCCATAAGAAACAACAACAACATATTTAGTTTTATTCGGTCATTATCTCAAAGTAAAGCATGCCAAATGGCTTGAAATATAAAGACAAACTGATTTAATTAAGATTTTCCTTTTTCTCTATTTTTTTTCTTTCTGTCCATTCTTAAAATAATTATGAACTTTGTATTCAATGTAATTCAGGTTACATTTTGATTTGTTTGGAGCTAAATTTTTGAAACATTATAATTTGGAAATTTAAATTTTTTTCTTCAACTTTGCAATATTGATTATAATTTTGTCACCTACCATGTATAATAATTTTATTTCTAAAAGATAGATGCTGCCATGTCGAACCTATTCCTGCACACCTGCTGGCCATTGATCCATTTCCAACCGACAACTATTGTACAAGCACTACTTTTCATTTCTATATGCTATTAACTCTTTAATTGGAAATGCAGCATTCTCAATAACATTCTAAAAGCATTTATCGATTCTTCTGTACTGATAGTTCATTGTTCGAATTCAAATTCAATTTTATAGTTAAACATCCCGTTTTTAAAAAAACCCTAAAAGATTATAAATTTTTTTATAAAGAAGAAATTTTTTCTTCAAATTAAATATATAGCAAATAAATAATTTTATTGATTTTTAAATTAATTCAACTTTATTGGAACCAGCGGATTTGACCTCGTTTTTAAAATAAACATTTCTGCCGACCTATGACATCTTTAAAATTAATTTTAATGTATATACACAATCAATTTACAAGCATCTTCAACAACCACTATTAACATTCTTCTAATGTTTTTCAAATATGCTTTGGAAATATTAACCCGTTAACTGGTAGGATCCCCAGTTGGGTATTTTGGAATTTTACATAAACAACTTGGCACTGTAAAGATGTTTGGTACACTTAACAGTTTCGTTTCGTTCTATATATATATCGATCAATATTGTGGTAGCAGAAATTGTATATTATGTGCTTTGTTTCTTTGCAGTAAGAGAATAAATTTGAAATTCGTTTGTAATTTGAATGGAGCAAATTTGTCATATTTGAAACATTATATTTTTAGTTTGGATTTTACATTATAATGAAATATCGTACATAAATATGTAGTCTAGAAATGGCTTCTTACCTACTCGGTATTTTGTCTTTTATTGAAAAAAATTTTACAGATATTTTTATAATGATGACCTTTGTCAAAAATATCAAATATTCTCAAAACAAAATATAATTTGAACACAATTATACTGTTACACGACTTTGTGTGCATATATATATAAACTATCAGGCCAAAAATGTCAACAAAAAATATTGGTACAGTTAATGGGTTAAGATATCGAGAGTGCACATTAAGACACTCAAATCAGAAACTTCCTTAGTCAGTTGATTAAAATATTACATGAGGTAAGATCATCAACAGGCAATGTCTTGTGGGTGTTAATGTCCTCGAATTTTCTTCGGCAGGTTGTAATTCTAGATTGTATCAGCAAATATGCATCTTGGAGTCAGCTAGCAGTGGTAGAGATAAGAAAGAAGGGGGAAAAAAAGCAAGAATTAATCTAATATAAAAGCAGAAGTTTATATTAACTGCTACTCAATGATTGTGTAATGTAATGTTCCATAATTTAGATACGATAAATATCAGAAAGTAAAACTGATTAAGAAAAACTGTTTCCAAATCTGAAAGCAACACATCAAATACAGTCAAAATCAGTTCTTAGTATCTCCAGACATTGAGATGGAATTTCGGAAGTTTATATTAACTGCTACTCAATGATTGTGTAATGTAATGTTTCATAATTTAGATACGATAAATATCAGGAAGTAAAACTGATTAAGAAAAACTATTTCCAAATCTGAAAGCCACACATCAAATACAGTCAAAATCAGTTCTTAGTATCTCCAGACATTGAACATGCTAAAAAAAATGTTGTAGGCGTGTATTATTGTATCATGTAAAACAGCAGGTGTAACATATACGACTTGTATGGTTGAAAACATACTATTTTAAATCTCTATGTTTAGTCTTGAAAACTTTTTAGACAAAACATTTTGCATTTTGGCACGTTTTCCTCTTACATATAAATTCTTTCTTTTGACTTTATTATTTTTTTTTTTTTTCTTCTGACTTAGTCACCTTTAGCTGTATATTTTATGAGCAAATTAATATAGGGTTTGCTTATAAATATTATATAAGAAATGTCAACTGGAAATCATGAATAATTTAATGTGACCTCGGCTCTTCTTTTGATACTCCGAAAGTATAATTAAAAACATTTGAAGAATACAGGCAATGGTTACTTACAAATGATTACATTTTTTCAAAGCTTTTCCTGTCAATCAGTATAGATGTTGAACCATTTTTTCCTGTGAGTACAGGCTAAGCTAAAGTTACGCCAATTAAATTATTATGATTTTATTCCACCTCCACTTAGAAATAGTCTGTCCATTTTCTCATCACACGATAGATAGTTTTATTTCCCTTCTCGTATCAATATATATGATATGATGATCTTTATTATAAATGAGGGAAAACTATAAAGGTAACTTCAAAAGTGATTGAAAAGGACCAAAAACTTCATCAAATAACTGTAAAAGAGAAATAAATCATTGTTGTTTCGCCAACAAAATATATGTTCCGAAAGAGAATTTTGAGATTTTATTGTTCCAAAATCTTAAAGTTAATACAAAGACATACATTATCATTGCCAGTATCCATGGCCCAATCAAGCCATATAAGCGCCCATAGTTAATTCTTCAAGGGTTCTTTAACCTTTCCCGAATGTCAAAAGCCATATATTTTTGTTGATTTTAATTTAATCTCCATATAAATAATGTTTATATAACAAATACTATGACAAAGTGAAAAAGCAATATTTTTAATTTTAAATCACTTTCTAAAGTTGGTTAAAAATATTTAAGAGTTATTTTTTAAGAATGGTACCATATTTTTTTTAAATACTTTTTAACACTGTCTTATAAATATTTTAATTCACAATTTGCAATAACTGTTAACATGCAATTCAGGCAGAAAATTACAAAACAAACTACACCATACTGATAAACAAGCGAATTGAACACATGAGAAAAACCTTAAGAATAATATTCTGAAATTAAGACCATACTTGATGATAACATAAATTCGGTCATTTATAGACAGCTATTGTAAATCAAATAAAGAGGCAGATAGATTTCCCTTGAAAATGTCTAAAAAAAATCTCTAGCCTCAAAAAGATGGGGAAACCTGAGCAGTTTTTGATAGTGAAGCCCTGACAGTTCTGTTGTATAGAGTACGAAGCTGGAATGATATTTGTAAGTATGTGTTATGTTTGTATGCATACCTGGTTTTTGGCCTCTTGACTCAGTTGTAAAATGCATTCCTTATTAAGCCTATTCATAAATGGAAATATTGGCAACTCTGATATATACTTGGTGAAAACCCCAAATTAAATCATTTCTCCCACGACTGAAACCTCCTACTTAGTCCCCCCGGTGTCTTCTTCTAAGTCACGTGTTTAGACAACAAACAAGCGGAGGGTTATCTAAATTCAGTAACACCCTTAATGTAATTAAGAACCTCGAAAACTCACGGTGCACCATGTGTATACATAAAAAATCATTACGTTCAATGTTGCAATCGCATGCAACAGCAGTAACATGAAATTCGTTTGTTTTTTAATATTCTCTTTTGCTACTGCTTTAATGCACTGAAGTGACGTCAAGATATCGAAAAAGCGAAGCTAATCTCTCAGTCACCCAACCCACTAATGCGATCGGCATAAGCATTTTCCTTATGGCTATTTGTTGCCGGAATTCACCGCTTCATAACGATGCCACCCGCCGTTCAGAAGCTTCTTTCGAAGGTTTCATTATTATTATTTTCTGCTTCTAATTTTTGTTCTTCATTTTTCATCCAGTTTCACGACCGTTTGACGGTCACGTGACGTACGGAATAAACAAAATACGTCAGCAGTGAATGGATTGCTGCGCATGCTCGAATATTACGCATGATCTTATTTATTTTCTTTACTCGGTTGTCCATATATAGTATATTATTAGAAATTCAATGACCATTGATTTCTTTTTTTTTTTTTTTTTTTCATTTCAATGAAATCAATTATTTCCATTTTCCTCTTTTTTTTTTTAAATTTTTTAAATCTGTTTCATACCATCGATAATTTTATTTTTTGACTTTTATTTGTTTATGGTAGAATTTCTATAAAATATTTATGTGTAACTATCTTATAGAGGAAAATAAACATAAATTTCTTCCACAGGAAAGAAGAAGGCCTAAATTTTTTGGGGGAAAAAAATACACTGGAAGTATTTTTAACTTAATAATAATCAATGGCTCAGTTGATGAAATTAATTAAAAAGTTCTAGAACTAGCAAAACTGAAGAATATCGTAAGGAAAAAAAGACGAAATATTCATAATAATTTATTTTAAAGGTTTAAGGCTATTAAGAAATCAAATTACTGAATAATAATTGCTTTTTTTAGAAAGAAAAAGTTTTTTTATATGAAGATAAATTGTCAAAATTGTTACTCATTATTAATTCCTTCAGAAGTTATTGAGACTAACTGTCATTTAAAATATAAAAATGCTCTTTCTTTTCTTGAAAAATCTTTTGTTCCTTAATTTAATTTTTCCACTAAAACAAAACAGGTGAGTTTATATTTAATATAATAATTTTTAAAAAAATGAGGGAAAAAAATTATAACACAATGTTATTAATGTGTCGCAAAATAACAAGCGGGAATGGTTTGCCAGATACTTTCTCACATACTGTCCAATTATAGTTTTATTCTCTCCCCCCCCCCCCCGCATCAAATTATGGACCTTGGGTTAGGCTGCAATTGCCTTGCATGGCATTAAGAACAATAGTTACGAAATATTGATCTTTAACGTAAATCTAACATTTTGACTGAATCTATCACGCGAATATGTATTTTGAACGTCTTTTTTAGTTAACCGAATGAAAACAAAATTTGACCCGGAATTACATTTGTAGTCACAAGATAGCATACCGAATTTCATTGATTTAAATCATTCCGTTAACGAGTTATGCGTGCAAAACTACTGACCAACAGGCGGCGAACCATTTCTTGAATTTGATAGGTTTCTGAAAGATCAAAATTTGATAGGTATTGTGGCGGATAGAACCTGGGACCTTGTGGTTCGCAGCCCAGTAACATGACCACGATACAAAAGCAATTGCTCGGATAGCATAGCTGTTAACTGGATTATACGCTATTCACCACAGTATATTCACTATAGATTTTAAATTTTTGTATCAAATTTTCTGTAAAAACCATACCCAAATTTCAATCGTCTAGCTCAATGAATTTTTCAACGCTCTTTCATAGAATTGGCTCAAAATTTGATAAGAACCTTGTTTTAAATGCTAAATCTGTGTATCAAATTTTATCTATCTAACTTTTTGAATTGTGGAGTTATTGAGTTCACTTGTCATCGAACAGCCAGACAAGATTTCGTTCAAATTTGATTTTTTAAAAAATTCTATAAATTTGGTCGTGAGACCATATATGAAATTTCATCCGACTAACTCAGTCTTTTTTGAATTATCGTCTTCACAGACAGACAGACATAATTCTAAAAATATATTTTTCGAAGAGAGAGCTCTGAAATGTGGAAGATTCCTCAAAATCTAGAGGTCGAATTTTTTGACACTTCACTGACAATATTTCCTCTGTACTTTGGGTACAAGAAAATAAAAAGTGCCTATTTTAAATCAAAATTTTGGAAGTTAAAACCAAAATCGTAAAAGCGTGGAGAGCTGAATAAAACACTGTATGCGAAATTATTATCAATAAATTGAAATTTAAATAATTTTCCTTCCAGTAATTATTCATTGTGGCCTTATTTCCTCGCCATATATCTTTCAGCACGGTATGCTTTAATAATTAGTATTTTTACTTCTGATTTTTGATTTCAAAATAATTAGTATTCTTTTATTATTGTTGTTAAATTAGGATAAGCGTGTTTTTGATTTTTTTTATCATTAACAAATGTTTTCAGTTTCTTTTATCCGTTAATAAATATTATAATATCGGAATTTTGCAATCAATTTGTTTTTCAATTTTTTTATTAGATGACGGCTGTCATGTGGAATGAAAATTTTAATGTAAATTCATTCTATAAATTCTGTTTAATGTAAATTTTAATGTAAAATTTCTGGAATTTTAGTCTTTGTTTTAAAATTTCTAAGTTTAAATATCACGAATCTTGGAATCTTTCTTTCTCAAATTTACTATTTAGTGACACCATTCGTAAGGAATTAACCTTTAATTAAATTAATCGATTAACTGATAATTAAGTTTTGAAAATATTATAACTGTGTGTTGCCATTAGACACTCATAAATGTAAAAAAAAAAAAAAAAAAAAAAAAAAAAAAAAAACACCTCCGGATGGGAAAACCGATTACAAAATTCCATCCTTACAGACATAAAACAAATCAAGTTAAACAAAAGTGAGTGAAAAATGCTTGTTCGAATCGACCCTATCAATATAAATTAAGATTCACATACTGTTCAAACCTTTATCTTTTTCGTCTGTGCATGTCTAACAGTCCATTGACACGAAATTGGTTGCTTTCCATTTTTGAATTTTCAGCTATAGCAAGTCAATTTTGTAATTCTGAAAGGAAATAATTTGCACCGCAGTCACCAAACTTCCATTCCACTGTATATAAACGAAGAAAAAAAAAAAAATCTTCCGAAATACAATGTATAGCTCCTTCAGATTCCGAAGCCTTAAATTAGTAAAATGTATTTAAATAAAGTATTTTCTATTGATTCAGATTTAATCATTAATTTTTCTAAAGAGTGAATTTTTAGTATGGTTAGTTAAATCAAAACTTTTTCTTTTAAAATAAAAAATATATATATATATCAAAGTTACTTTATGTTTCATACAGCAATATTTGACACGGATTTAACAAAACTTTAAAAATGAATAATTAGTTTGATTGTATAACATATCTTCAATCTATTAAATTAATATTGAATGTTTATTACGGCTAGTTAAATCAAGACTTTTTCTTTTAAAATAAGAAGTATTTAAATGTATCCTAAATTTCATACAGCAATCTTTGACATGGATTTGACAAAACTTTAAAAATCAATAATTAGTTTGATTGTATAACATATCTTCAATCTATTAAATTAATATTTATACTAATTTTTTCATACATACTTAAAATATTTTATTTAATTAAAATGTATCCTTTATCTCAATTCTATATTTTTATTTTTTAAAAATGATTGTTTATTTTAACTTTTATCGCGTAATTTTAAATAAACATAATATATTCAATCTATACTCAATAAATTATGAAGTGACCTTTTTTTATTCAACTTAAAACGCCACACGAGAAAAAAATTAAGCGGAAAAATTAATTCGATAATTTTTTTTCACTAAATTCAATTCAAATCGGAAATTGCCTTGATCAAATTCAGCGCAAGTTTTTGAAAGACGCCTTGTTAATCTCGCGCACGCGCAGTCGTTCTAGTTTCACTCTCCCATAGCGGCGCTGTTTGAAGACTGCGAAGACGTCCGGAGTGAAATCATTTCACTTATCTCAACTAACGTGGGAAAAGAAGCGTGTGGTTGTGTGTTAGTGCAATTCCCGTTAGTTGGTTTTGGTGCGCGGCGCGAAGGAGCTGCTTGGAGATATTACTGGTGTCAAATCTATCGGTGGAATCCAATCGTGCGATTACAATGTGAACGGTCGGTTCCGGTTTATTGAATATTTATTGTTTGACGGGTGAGTTGATGTTATTCTTCTTAAAATGATATTTATAACCTTTCTTTTTGTTGTGAATAAGAAAATGGAGGGATCTTGCATCTAAAATAATGAGAAAAAATATCGGGAAATGTTAAGATTTCAAATGCATCATATTTGCTTGTGTATTAAATATTTATTAATTTTACAATTTCTTTTCCTTTAGCAAATTAAATTTAAAGGCAATAATTGCAATGTATATTGTTTTTTTTTTTTTGTTGTTGTTGTTGTTTGTTTTACTTTGCCCAGTAAATATCTAATATTTTAATGATGTATAATTTGATCTGAAATATTTTTTTGAATTTACATTTAAACTCTTAAGAAATTCAGAGATAAAATATATCGACTATAAATTTCTGGAATCTGAAAATTATTTTTGATAGTAAATATGGGAAACAAAAATTGCGTGATATATTTAACCATTTCTAACCATCCGTAAATTTTTATTTGTCTCGAAATAAACCTTTAAAAAAAATCCTATAATATGGCAAACGAAGTATTACATGCAAGTTTTAAATTCAGCAATTAAAAATTTCAAGTCTAAAGCACATACGGTATCATCACTATATCTATAAATATGTTTAGAGGTACTTTCTTTTAGTTTAACATATCGAATGACAACTCTTTTTTTTTCCCCCCTTCAAATATACTGATTTTATAAAACGTTGTTGAAAACATTACAATGCATATTTACAAATCTGTATTTATTACTTTTTAAAGACTGCTGTGATTGATTCAGTTTTTGCATGGCATATTAGAAACTATGTAGTTTTTAACAGCGAACCCGAAATCCATCAAACAGTAATTGTATCCCACTTTGTTTAATTGCATTCAGGTAAGTCCTGTACTTCTAAGGCTTGTTTTTAACCAAATGTACTGCACTTGAAGGGATTGAGTCAACTTACAGTAAAAATTAAAATTCGGCAGCAGTTGGAATGTTCATTTTACAGCGTCTCTTATCTAAATAGCTAACTTCTAAACGCCAGGATTCAAGAAAAATATAATTTGTTTATAGAACCTGAAATTTATATACTCGCATCTGATTTTCAAATATATTTATTCTCTATTTCGAATAAACTATGTAACATATTTTATTTGTAAAGTTTTAATCTCGTAGTAAATCATCTGACCTCTATATTCAAATATTTAATCGATGATTTTATCTCTTAATCCCGAAATATTAAATTTTATATTTAACATAACTAAAACTAAATGTTATTACAATTTAAAGTAATTTTTGAATCCTTATTTCTTAAATCATTTTTTTAAATACGCGCGTTTTTAAAAAGAATGGTAAGGTTATTATTTACTATTTAAAAAAATTTAATCAAAATTTGATTTTTAAATGCTTTAATTACTTTGTGGAAATCAAAATCCAAAACGGTAAGAAATAAAGTTTCTAATAATTTATTCATTAAAGGATTCTAAATGATGTATTTAAAATGCTCAATTCTAATTTTTGAACTATTATTCTTTAAGTTAGAATTTACAACAATCTGTGACGTGATTTGCATTATTAACCGTCTAGACTCGGGAAAAGAAGTAATCGTATTTCAATAATAATTCAGCTAATTTTCATGGGAAACTCTTACTTCCCACGCTCTTTCCCAGTTCGATTTATTGAATTATTAGAGTCTATCGGGTAAAATTGCAAAATAAATTTGAAATATTATTAAATCAAGTCTCTCGATACTACTATTTGTGAAATCATTCATATATATTTTCCGAAATATATCTGAATTTCATAATTCAGAATAATGATGGGGTAAGCTCTATTTGATACTTGTTTGACATAATTTCTTCTCTCAGAAATTGAATTTAAAAATACAGTAGAAAAACTCGCCTTATTTTAAACTAGTGAACTGAATTTTTTTGGCGGTGATAAAATCAATTATTAAACTATGTAACTGATTATATTATTGATAACATACTGATTTATATACCATAAAAAATGAATAAATTTGTGTGACTTCACAACCTGGTCTTTGACATTTGTACACCTTTGTATTGAATGTGAATCAATAATAAGTAGTTTTGGATCTAAAATCGTGAAAAGTTAAGAATAAAAATTATGAAAAATAAAAATGATTTCTAATCAAAATTGTAATTTGATTTAATTTTACATTGATGACTTGAAAAACCATTTACTTTATACAAGTACCATAGCTCAGTACAAAAGATAGTCAAGTATAAAGCTCAAATATGTTTGTTTATTTATTCGTTTGAAATTACGTTCAACTTTGGAAAAATCTGAAAATAAATTTGAAGGCATGTTATACACAAGCATTATGGGGCTGAATGAAAATACTTTAATTAACGATAATTAATAATTTGTTTCAATACTCCGAACGTAATGCTTGGATGACAACCGCAGCACATGACTG
The DNA here is from genome assembly GCF_947563725.1 of Argiope bruennichi. NCBI lineage: Eukaryota > Metazoa > Arthropoda > Arachnida > Araneae > Araneidae > Argiope > Argiope bruennichi. The sequence continues at coordinate 104,410,540 of NC_079159.1, read as the reverse complement.
TTCCAAGTCTGATGCTTCTTTGGTCTGTCAGTTTAGTTACATTAACATCCTGTTTTAAAGCAATACTAGAGTTATTTTGGCACGGAACTCGTAATTTTGTACCGCGGTCAAATGACGAGGACGACACCTGAGCTGGCACCACCTTCTCCGAACTTCCATACCATACCAGAGGGAGTACGTTTAGTCCCGACGGAGGTAGCGTGTACTAGACCCACTTATACGACGTTTCTTCGGTGGAATCGGGTGTCGAATTTGAAATTCTCTGGTTCTGAAGCAAAGACTTTATCACCAGCCCCCCCCCCCCCACATGCGTCCCCAAAAAGTCTGATCCAACGGGCCAGAGAATGCTTTTATCACGTAGACCACCGTTCCCAGACCCTGATCTGCCAGTTCTCATCAGGAATTCGTTCTAGCTCTCGGATCATGTGATCCGAGACCTAGAACGTAAAAAACGGAAGAGCTAGTCTTAAAGTATGGCTATATTTAGTTTGTACCCATCCACATATATAATGATGCAAGAAGTTTAACATTAACGTGATTAACAGACGATATTCGGCGAAAATTAATATCTTAGTGCGCATTCTTGAGAATTTGAATCAGAAACCACAAGACTGCTGATGTTGAACAACTGTCTGTATTAAATTGAAACAGCTGGAGGTAGTCATTTAGTAACAGGAATAAAAAAACATTCAATTTATATGTGTTTAATATATTTTAATAGATGAATATTTCATTATGAAAAAGAATTTTTGTCTTAAGTTCTAATTTTTCTAAAAATTAAGATTAGTCGTTTCCAGACTTACAAATCCATTAGAAAATCTTGATTCAGAAAAAAATCAAATAATTCTATTAAGGTATTCGACTGGTTTAAAATCGTTGTTTTCGATGAAATTATCGAAATTCTTTTTGATTTAATTTTAAATGAGTCTTACCTTTTAATCTCCGTGAATTACAAATGTAGTTGCAGCTGTTTTATTACAGAAATACAAGCATTAATTAGTGTTGTATTAAAACTTTAAATATTTTTTCTGAAAAGCGATATTTTTGATAAAAATGGTCGATTGTAACAATGAATTTTCAAAAAGTTATTCAAATATTGATATGAAATCTTCCAAAATCGTTCTCTGAGTTTTGTTTTATGTTTTCCTCTAAACATTAAAGTCAATATTGAATATAAGTAACATTTTTAAGTATTTAAGTATAAATAAAAAGAATTTTTAATGAAAAATTACCAATTCAATAACTTTGTTCAATTATATCTCAAAATAATTTTGAGATATACAAGAAATATTTTAGAGTTTATTACAGATAATTGTCATAAAATCTGCTCGTACAAAGATTTATACATATTTAGAACATGATTTTGTCTTTGGCTGTCAGCGTAAGACTAATTTTTAAACTTTTTTTTTTTTTTTTTTTACTAACTTAAAGATATCATTTTTAAAAAATGGCGTATAATTTAAACATATACTGATTGAAGGTTGGATTGTTACATACCCTCAATAACCCTCTAATGTTATTTTCAATATCTTTTTTATTATATTTGTTTCCATTTACGAAAATACTTCAGCTATTTATTTTAAAATCAGAAAAAATAATTTAACAGAATGTATTATTGTGCATAAAAGCGTGCTTAATCTTATCGTTCCGCGGATATCGAGAGAAGATAGAAAACCAGCAGCCTTTAAGCAAATATTGCAGATTCAAACTATGATTAAAATTGTATTAGTACACTTCTGTGAACTCTTCTTTCTCCCGCATTTGGATTAATATATTTTTGTAAAAATGTCACTTTATTTTTCATTTTTTGTTTTCTATTTTGGAAACTTTATTAAATAAAGATGAATCGTTGTTATTAGAATTTATATATAAACTACATTTTTAAATATGAAATTCAGTGTTAATAGAAAAGAACAGACAGAAACTCTTATTTACAATAATTTTTCCCTTAAAAATATTTTTTTTAAATATCAAGGGAGGGCTATGATTTGATACAGTAAATATTTTTATTTCGGAACCACGGCAGTATCGGGTTTACAATTTTGCAAGAATGTTGAACGTTGATGTAGGTAAATGAAAATAACAAAGAAAAATGAAGTCGGTTCAGTGGCATTTAAGTTTTAATAAGTTGATTTATGGCGAGGAATAACCATCATTATTTGAAAGAAGTCTGATATCTTTTCAAAAAAGCATTATGAGCTATACACAAATTTATAATTTTGCAATTTTAGCTTTTATTGGATTCAGAAAATTGAATGAATGTGTTTAACGCCTCAAAAACGTGTTTCACGAGATTTGTCTCATTAACTGTGGCTCCCTCATCCAATTCCGCTTTTTGAATTGAAGCTTTTTTGAGATCCACACTGGAGTCGTGAACTATGCAGCCGACTGGAGTCGCCAGGTTCAGAAGAGACCAAAGGCAAACTGGTTTTTAAATTTTATTTTCCTGGTTGCTATATAAATAAGTTAATAGAAAATACATATTCTGTACATGAAAAAGTATTAGGATAATATCAACATTTAATAGAGTACAATTGATTAGGTTTCTTTGTTGCATTATGTTTGTGTAGTTATTAGACTCTTTATCCACACCAAACCTTTTCTTCAATAATATTGTATACAAACTTAGCAATCTGGAACCACAAGAGATAAAAACATATATTTGCACAAAGTTAATAAAGTAAAGTAAGATCAGTATGAAATAAAGCCTTAAAATGTTAACAAATATGCAGAAATGTAAAAATAAATTGATCTTCTTTATTTTTTATTTAAAAAATGTTTTATAATTTGCACTAACTTTGTACTATACCTTTTGCACTACATGTATAAGTAAAATATTAATATTTGTGCAATCAGTTCATCATGCACTTTTACTCCAGGCATGGGTTTGCCAATTTTAATCTAATCGGTAATTTTATCACGGGAAAAATATATGAAAGATTTGTCTAATCTATAACCGAAAATACTAAAATTAGAACCACCAGTAAATAGTACTAAATCTAGAACCATACTTTGACCATCACTGATAGTATTCAGATAATGATATACATCATTAAAATGTTAACAAATAAGCAGAAATGTAAAACTAAATTGATCATCTAATTAAAAAAAGGCCTCATAAATTACACTACCTAGGTCCAAAAAATCCACCGAGTCCACAACTCTTTGTGCTATCAGTTCGCCAGTCAATTCCTTTACATCCTGGCATGGGTTTGTCAATCTCGATATAGTAAGTAGCTTTCTCACGGGAAAAATATGAGTGGTTTGTTAAACACTGGTTCTACTGAATCTACCATATTTTGATCATTGCTGATACCATTCAGATAATTATTCACATCATGAAAATGTTTAGAAATATGCCTAAATGTGAAACTGAATTGATTATCTTTAAAAAAAAAGGGGGAGGGACTTCATGGTTTGCACTAACTACAACCAAAAAATGCCACATTCACAACACTCTTCACTCGGTTATTTTACTCCTGGCACCATTTTGTCAACTTCAGTCTAACCAGTAGCTTACTCACAAAGTAATTTATGAAAGGCACAGATTCTGCTTAACCTGTAACCATATTTTGCTCATCACAGATAATATTCAGATAATGATTCACATCTTCGTGAAATAAAAAATCCGAAAGGTACCGGATTACAGAAATGTGTTAAAACAAATAAATACCGGTATGTAAATAGCGAATAAACTTTAGTTTTTGTCTTCCAGGTTCAAAACCAAGATCAGATTTTTATAAGAGCCTGATGCACTTTAATCAGATTTCAAGCTTTCTGATCTCTTTTGAATTTCTCGTTCACATTTTATTTAAGAAAAAGAAATGGGGGGCCCTTGAGAAGTGTTGTTATCGACAGTGATCATTTCTCAGCCGGCGTATTGCCATTGCTTATTGGAGAAGAAATCAAACAGGTCACTATTAGTATTCAACGCAGACAAGCTCGGTTTTATTCTGACCTTTTTTCCCACATCATCGGAGAAAAGTAGAAATAAAATCTGATTTACTGCTTTAAACTTCCTGTTGATACTATTGTAAATAAATGTGTATTACAGGATTAGTTACAATTATAAAGTTTTAAATCATTCCGATGATTAAAAATGCATGCTTATTATGCATTATTCAATATACTGTTTTGTTACGAAAATACTGAATCTATTCATTTTCTGAAAACTGTATAAAAACAAATTCAATTAGTCGGATTTTCAATGTAAAATTTGATGCTAGCATTCTTAAAAAGACAATGCATTCTTAAATAAGGAAATGAGATTCTTAATTTTTTTAATTCTTATTTGTTTAAATTTAAACACTGGTTCATTAAGTTAATGAATTTTATATAAATTAGTGTAGGCAAACACACATTACTTAAGAGGATTTTTGGCCGACATTTTAAATATGCAATGATCTTTTAAATAAATATTAACAAAGGCTAAATATCACCCCTTTGTTTGTCTATAAGAAATTATATAAATTTGGCTATAAGATAGAATTTTGTTAATAAGTTTGGCTATAAGATAGAATTTTGTTAATAAGTTTGGCTATAAGATAGAATTTTGTTAATAAGTTTGGCTATAAGATAGAATTTTGTTAATAAGTTTGGCTATAAGATAGAATTTTGTTAATAAGTTTGGCTATAAGATAGAATTTTATTAATAAGTTTGGCTATAAGATAGAATTTTGTTAATAAGTTTGGCTATAAGATAGCATTTTGTTAATAAGTTTGGCTATAAGATAGAATTTTGAATTTCGTAACATACATGGCCCCTTAAAACGTATTCGATTGTAAATGTCAGTTTTACTAATTTAAACAGTTCCGATATCATTTTTCATCAATTCTTAAAATTAGAAATATTTCTATTTTTGAATCAAATTTTGTTTTACATTATGTATAAATTATAAAAGTGCTGTTAAGTTTAATATATAAAAGTATACTAGGTTCTAATTTTTCCCGCCTATGAATACATGTCAGCGATTTAAAATGTTCAATTTGGTTTGTGACGAACCCTCAAGCATCTAACCACTGATAGATGTTCACACATCGTCAATCAGAATAAAGTCATCGTGTGTTGTGAATGTATCTAGGATAGATACGAGAAGAGAACATGTACGCTAAATTTTAGAGATTTAAATTTTGCTAATGTTAACTGATATGTTTATCTTTTGTAATATCTGATGTTTATATCTTTAAAGATTCAGAACTAATTATTGTTTTAAATTGAATTTATCTACTTTTTTTAAATATAGATTTAAACAAGTAATATATAAAAAAAATTTTTAAGTAAATTCCTACTTAAGTCAACAATTTTTTTTTATTTTAGTTACTTTTTATTAAATACATAAAATTAATAAAAATATGTATATACACATATGACAGAATTACAATATTAAGTGGTAAAGTAGAGCTTGGCGACTTTGGCGAGCAAATAGAAATTACTGGACAAATTTAATTAATTAATTAATATTTATAAAACTGTATTAACATCAAGTGCCATCCACTACAAGTTTTAAAAAATGTATTTGAACTTGAGAGGATGAATAAAAAGTATTTTATTAACGATTGAAAATTTGAACAAGATATATATAGAGAGATAATGTGAGCTAATAGTAGGAATTGAAAGAAAGATGTCTTTCTTTGCTAGAAAATTGGTTAACCGATCTGCCTTTTCGAGATTATTTTTTAAATATAAAAAGACATATCGGATGAATAAAATGTATAAGAGAGATAAAATTTATATGAGCAAAGAGTGGATTCGGAATCTAACTTTTTTTTTAATTTCTCGTATACTAAATATAGAGAATGTACTGGAATCGTCAAAAAAATTTGAATTCTGGATTTTGACGAATCTCTACATTTTAGGCTTCGCTGAGCTCAGAAAAACATAGTTTTGGAAAATGTCTCTCGGTCTATCTGTCATAAAAACTCAAAAATGCAATGACTTAAATATATCAAATTTGGTATGTGGTTTTGTGACAATTATTATTGTTGTTCTGTGTCAATCGGTCTAGAAGAACGCATCTAAAACACAAATTCGATTTCGGATACTATTAACCGCATGCCACGAGTAATCGCCAAAAAACTCGCCAATGGTGCCACGATAGATTCAGTAAAAATGCTAAAGGTTAATATTTAGTAACTATTATCATATTAAGCGTTCTCTTCTTTATCCAAGGTCCGTTTTTGTGTATGGAGGGGGGGGGGTTAACACCTTTATTAGAGATTATGCGAGAGAGTTTGGGGGAGACCATTTCCTCTGATTCTCCTTAAATATAGTATTATCGCATTGATAGGCATCTAATTCTATTAGGAAAATTATTTTTAAAAGGCCCGAAAATTATTTTCGAAGAAATAAAATTTTCCTTCATTCAGAATCGCATCCGACATAAACTTTCGACACGTGTTTCAACAATAAAAAAATACATTCATTAATGATGAATGATTGTTTGAAAACCACCTGCATGCCTCTGTCATCTTTTATTTAAAATATGACAGTGGCTTATGATGTTTAAGTTCGATCATAATTATTTGTATCTTCTTTATTAAATATTAATGTTTCTTTAAGACCGGTGTTTTTGACTCTGACTTAGTTTGAAATGCGTAAATATTTACTTTAAGGAGATTATAATTATCCATTAAATTACTTGGAAAAGAAAAAAAAAAATGAATCCGGTTAATTATTGTAGAACCGGATTCATTTTTTTTTTCTCGATTAGAATTTCCTTGAGTTTAACTGGATTTTAATAATTTATATTATGTGCTTGCATTCCTTTTTTCACCGTTTTTTTTTTAACTATTCAATGAATGATTTGTTAAAACTACATTAAAGAGAAGCTGGAAAAACAAGGTGGCAAAAATGTCGTTTGAATTTTTTTAATTAAATTTTTTTAGGAACTTCCCCACACTAAATTTAAATTTCTTTGTCAAACATTTTTTAAAGGCATCCCAAATGTAATAAGCAAAATATTTGTATTGATTAACCATCCATTGTTTGGCAATATATAAGCAAACGACGGACGTCGACATCCACTACGTTTTGGGCCATAAAAAAAGGAATTATTATGATTAAAAATAATTTTAATTATTTTCCACAATTTTATGCGGATAATGGGGGATTGGAGAATATGCCCGCTGGTTTTAGTGCAGAGAAGTGGGTAATAGGTGATGGTTTGGGCAGCCTTTTCCTGCAATGGACAAATGCCACTGCATTTTACCAATGATCGCCAAACACTACAACATTAAATTAGTATTTTGGAGAATATATTGCTGCCATTTACTAAGCTTCTAGGCTGGGATTTCAACAAGACGATGATTCGATTCAAGTTGCAAGCAACACGCAAGTCTAGTTTAGTTCTCAGAATACAAATGTTCTAGTCTAGCCAGCTCATAACCCATATCTTAACTCAATAGAGAATCTTTGGTGCATCATATGTATCTATATTTACAGCAGTGGTCTGTCTGAATGCCCAAATAAACGCAACAACTACAAAATGTATAGAGCTAGATGGATGGAATTTGGTACACAGATTTAGCATCTAAAATGTACATCCGTATATATCAACTCAAATTCCATCAACTCATTGACTTTTGTCTGTCATTTCAGTCACATGTAAAAGCGATTAACTCAAAAGCGCAATGGCTTACATAAATGAAATTTAGTATGTGAAGTTCTTATAAGTGACGGTGATACTTTAAGTTCATTCTGCCTAAAAATATGCCCAAAATGCATAATCGTTTTGATACAAGACAGGAAAAGTTCATGTACAAAATTTTAAAAATAAAAATCTGAACGCTCGTAGTATTCACTCAATTGCAGACCCTAGAAATTGTTTGGAGAGAACACTTCCGATAGTTCTTCGGATTTATACAACCGCAATTGTATATTACGTACTTTAAAACCTGATATTCATTTAATAAAATTTTCTCAATCGGGAAAATGAATTAAATGCGGAACATATCTGGGATCTTATATTCGTCGAAAAGTTGAAAATCGTAATTGTCCTCCCTAATCTAAAACATTTGATTCTTTAAATTACATTATTTGGACTTAAAAGCATTTTGTGCTTTAAGATAACTAAATACAGACTTAAGACCATTCAAAATATTTATGATATACTAAAAGGTGGACTCGTCATTTTATTTTCAAATTCAAAATTTTCATTACTATACGCTCCCAAGTATACATTTTGTACAACTATTATAATGATATTTATATTTTATTTCTACTTGTAGTAAAGAAAATTGGAATAAATATGGAAAACAATCGTTTCTTCTATGGCAAAAATTTCAATTGTTCTAGTCTAATTTTTGTCACGTTGTAAAAGTCTAGAAAAAGGTCAATAATTTTAATGGGTTGCATATTTTGGATCAATATTATTTAAAATAAGAGAAAAAAAATTGCCTGATATTATAAGTTGTTATCCTCGCTTTTAGAAACTTGATAACAGTAAAATTGAGTTCACTTAAATATTTTATGAATAATTGTTTGGAATTCTTGAAAACTAACTCTCAATGCCAATATATGCAAAGATCATTTTCCTTCAATGCTAGACTTAACAGAATTCTTCATGCTGGTAACAAAAACATGCTGTCAAGTGTCATTGCAAATGAACTACGATTTCCTTGTTTGAGTGAAATGGCCCGTCATGTTTTCTTTAAGAAGACGAAATATTTTTAAACTAAAAGACAACCGCCATTTACTTAATGACTTACTTTGAAGTCGACAAAATCGGAAATGACCTCTTCAACATTAGCTTTCTCATACAGAGAAGAAAATAGCGTGCATATTTTAGTTGAACTATTAGGTTCAAAAATTTTTCACAAATCTACAATTTTGAAATTGTCTAGCCCAGTATATCACTGAGTTATCGTGCTTAAACACAATAGAAGGGAGATTTAGGGAAGTGTTAAACGAAAAATTTCATCAAAGTATAGAAGTCTGTGTTTTTGATATTACAATATATTCTTTTAATATACTCTTTGTACAAGAAAGTGATAAAAAGTAAACTGGTAATTAAAAATCTATTTTTAAGAAAAATTCCTGGTTCTAACTTTATTATTTTGATCAACATCAGTAGGCAGCGATGTGAGTGTTAAATTATTAGCTATATCTTTTTAATTATATTTTTTTGGAGGAAATCGGGAATTAAAATGTATTTTGTAAAAAATATATATACAAAAAAATTCATATTCGCTTTATTACAATTAAATAAATGAAAATAATTGTTCATTTGCTTATAAGGTATCCTGTAAACTATGCAGATATGCATACGAAAAAAATACGTTTAACCTGTTAGGTGAATAGAAAACGGAAAGTTGTGAAATATACAGTACAGTATATGAAAAGACAAAGCTGAAGCTCAGTGTAACAGGATTAATGAGAACTATGACCCTGAAGTACAGAAAATGTCGAAGTGATTATTTTCCGTGTCACGAAAAATGTTTGGGAGTTCCTGTGAACATATTTACTACACAAAGTGTGAAAATAAGATTTATAAGTCTGGAATGGCGTGTTCTATAAAATGTAAGGAAACGTATAAAACAATCTTACATGTTGTACAATATCATTATAATTTAAATTCTAATTACTTTCCTATTCTTTTATCTTAAATTAATCCATTTTTTTTAATTTTTTGTTTTATTTTCATATCCAAATTCCACTTTTTATTTATTTATTTATTTGTAACAAGCGTTCTAAAAACATTACCGAGTCTGTAATTCTCACGCTACAAGAGAAGGCATAAAAATCTCTAACTTAAGACATACCTAAGATTCCCTTTCCTAAATCGATATGTGTCGAAGAATCCCCTAAAAAAAATTCTGAAATGAAGCATTCGGCGTTAACAAGCACTGATACAGCATTTGCTTTTTGTGTCAAAATAAAGATGAAACACATTATAGAATCTTAAATAATAAGAAAGCTTCTGAAACTTAATTGATTATCAAAAACAAAATTATTTTTAAATAATAAGTGACATATTTCATTAAGGAACGAATTAACTCGATTCGTTATTGAAGAAAGTTCTCGGTATTTCGCGCCATTACCGAACTGGCACTATAATCTTCAAAGTTCCACACTACACAACGTGCCTACACTAAACTATTTGCTCATCGGTCGTTTTCAGCATTTGAAGCTATTATGCTATTACAGCCGTTAATTATATCAGACCTTCTATGTGGCGAAACTTTAAACATCATTACATGACGTATCTTCGTCCGTAACAATGTGTATTGTTTTGTAATAGCGGATCTTCTACGAGATCAAAATCCATCAATATTTTAGCCAAGTTTCTGTTAAAAGGTTAATGTTGCCCTGTAAAAGCTATTGGAATAATCTAGGGAAAAAACAACAACTTGGGAAATGTTGTAAATCGAAAAAACTTTAGGCACAGGAAATTGTCAAATGTCATTAAAAAAAAAAGCCATTTTTTTCCAAACAAATTAACAAATTCTATCATTGTTGCGCTTATTCATGCCTCACAGTTTTACACTTTTAGATATTTGAATTTTGTAAACATTCCATGTTTTGATTTTATTATAAATTGATAGATATTATAATTCCATGATTGTGGCGGAGCTTAGCCAGAGATGGCTATTGCGCCATAAAAAAGCCAACTCAACTCAACAAAATCCTAGTTAACTCTCAGAAATATAACAGAGAAACAATACAACAGAAACAGTAAAAAATAAGTCTATTTAAGATAAGAATATGCTCTAAAACGCATTAGAAGATGCAAAAGAAAGGTTTATCAAACAAACAGTTGGCTCATTGTCAACAGATTTTTCTGATACTGATTGCAGATGTTTATAAAACTGTTTACTGATACAGATACAGATGTTTATAAATGTGAAACTGACTGGCAAATCTGACTAATCAAAAATCAATAGTTAGACAAAAGAAATGAACAGTCAATTAATCACTGTAAAATATTTTTAATAAATTAAAGAAAAATAAACATTTAAAAAAAAAGATGCCATTTCCTTAATTTCATGGAATCTTAGAGTTTTGAGAAAAAACAAAAATAGCTATCATTTCTTTAAATAAAGTGTGGCTTATCTCTCTGTGTTTCGATATAAAGAATTGTCATTAAGAATTTGTAATAGAAATAAAATACTTGTGTATTAACTTTTGTTGTTTTGGCATCATACAAACGAATGTTATGGAATGAACTATTGTGTATTTATACAAAAAATAACGTTCATTTTAGCGGTAATCAACAGATGTAATACAATCGAACTAAATAGGCAGCATTTGATTAACATTATCCTGGATATGTTGATACAGTTGTTTAACATGGCATCTGTATGAGCAGAAAGGTCTGGATATTTACACTGATTTTGGAAGTGAAATATCGCTTGGGTTTGAAAAACAATTATGCGTGACTCTTTAATATGGCACTACATGAAGCACGTTCTGTCAGCGTGTAGTTATGTCAGTAAATCAAGATGTCCGTGAATTTTTATTGGTAATAAAAGCATTTAGTGGTTCAAGATTTTAGAGGGCACTGAATAAAAAGTGGTTTTTTAATCCGATTGTATTACAATGTATGTTATTTAGAAATATGCATAAGTATTTAGCGTATTTTGAAAGTTTAAGCAATTGAGTATAATGATTCAGAGATATTCAGTTTTACAAATTTAAATTTCTTTAAATAATAAATAGGAAGATTCCTTTACATTTAAGTTACTATCTGGCAACATAAATTATTGATGCAGGAAACAGTCAAAATTAGGGCTTGAAAATCACTTCTGTGCCCCTAACTTCTAAAATATTGCAGTTATTGAAAAACTTTAAATTCAAAAGTTATTCGTCTTAATGAAGCGCTAATTGGCTAATAGGAGTTATTTTTCTATCTTCAGTATTAAGAAAGTTATAGCGAAATGAAAATTTCGACCCCCCCTCCTCAAATTCCATCCCCTGGAAGCTAAATGGGTTATTTATGAACTCTTCCGATATTTTTACATTTCTAACAATCTATTTCAAGGAGATTAAATTTCAAACAAAATTACTCTAGATATCCTGTTCGAAACATAACATCGGTGAAGCATTATACACACTTATATATATATATATATATATATATATATATATATATATATATATATATATATTGGAATCTAGGGATCATGATCGCTGAAGAACTGAAGAAATTTTCCGGAAATCTTGCCGTGAGAACCATTGCAATAGATAGTCATCCTATATAACGAACCTAATATGTTATGCTTAGAACATGCGCTATTAAAAATTGCTATAGATTTTCATATTTTCTCGAATATTTTATATGTTTACTTTAATTTTCACTACAATTCTTGTTGTTGTTGTTTATAATGGCACTTGCCATGGACAAGCTCGCTGACGAAGTCAGAGATTTTAAGCCAAGGGATCGTCTCTTGTTTTAGTAGCGCCAACTAAGACCAAGAGTGCGTCTTAGCTACTCACGCATCACATTCGCTTGCACAGCCCCTTTTTACAGGGGGGGGGGGCACATTTACACATCTCACAAATAGAACAGATGAAGAACAACCATTCCCGAACCGGGACACGAACCCAGGATGTCCAGATCACGGGGAAGACGCGCTATCCCTAGGCCAGGACAGCGGCAACTATAATTCTAAGCTGGCACATTATCTTGTATTCTGTAATGCATCTAATTTGTATTACAGAATACCTGATAGTATGCTATAATTTAGCAAGATAATTTGTATAATTTAGCTAAAAATTCTGTATGTATAAATACTATAAAATTAGGATTAAAAAAATAACTTATCTACAAGAATATGCATACATCTTTTATGAAATTGTATGCATGGATTTCGATTAGAAAACAAAACCAACATTAAAAGTTGCTATTCATTATCAGCTTCTGCGAAATGAGGTGAAACCAAATCATTTTCTTCGTCAGTTTCTGACCGATCCCCGAATGCCATCGTTCACTAAAATATGCGAGTTTTATATATTGTTTATATAGATGAAATTCAACTGTGGATTGCCCATTCTTTTTGAAGAAATTCGAATCTAAATTCGAATTAAATCCAAAAATGCATGGATACTCTTGATCATATGATTTACTTGTATATCACGGAAGGGCAGACCTTTTTAGAGTACGGGCTATTTCTAATTATTTCAAAGTATTACGGACCACCCAGTGGCGTAAGTCTACAATATTTATTATAACAATAATAAATACGAAATATGTACTTACTTACATAACTACAAATTTAACAATAGCAAGATAAAAACCTAATAACAATTGTCACAAATATAATATCAAATGATGCATTTAATACCAAACATTTCAAATGCATTAAAAAAAATAAATCATTTCCATCTAAAATTAGTTCTCGTATTTATAGTTAGTAGAAGTCTTAGTCTGCACACTGTCCACCAATCCTGAATATCTCGGAATATAATTACTAACTGCTCATCTTGCACTTGATTCTGTGAAAGGGAACGATATGTTGTCCTAATTATATTCATCGTTGAAAATGCAGATTCACGCATGTAGGCAGAGGCAAAGAACGATATTAAATGATACACAACTTTTTTTTTAAATTAAGGTATTTTACTTCTCCTATTAGATTCAAAAACTTATTCTTAGGTTATGAACTACGTGCTTTTCAAATGATGTCATTTTGAAAGAGAAAAACTTCGTTTTCCTCAAGAGATAAAGAGGATATGATATTCCATAAATATGTTTCTTTTAATTTCAGCATCTTAAGTCTTAGTAAAGGTTGTCACAACAAAATATCTTGGTGGTCCACCGATCGATCGCGATGGACTTAATGCTCAACCTCCCCCCCCCCCCCCCCGTTTATGTATATTCATGTGAACACATTAATTGTAAATCGTAACGAATTAGAAAAAAAAATGAAATTTAGCATATGGTTTATATTTTGCTCTAAATCTTGACATAATTTAATATCTGATAGCGAGGAAATTAAAAAAATTTTTTTATTAAAGTAAAATTAAATGCTTTTTATAATCTAAAATTATTAAAATTATACTTTTTTATTCTATTTTCTTGAAGACAATTAATCCATTGTGAATTTGGGCAATATTCGAACAAAACAGAATATACGCAGCGTTGTAGGACGATTCATTAGCAAATGATTGTTTATTTCCGTTTCAAGGGTTTTCAGATCTGTTATAGTAGTTGACTGAACTTTGAAATCGTAGGTCGAAGATCTGAATTACAACTACATCTCAGATCCTAGATGTAGGTGTGTATTTCTTTAAATACACACCTACTGAAGTATGTATAAACTCCTAAAGCAGTTGCTCAATGAATTTCAATTAATCTATAACCAACAACAGTATTTTTTCTTTGTTTGTTTGTTTCGACAAAACTGTTTTTACTTGTTCGGATGTGAAGTTATAACAGAAAAAGTATATCAGTGATCAAAAATTTCAAGATCGAAATTTTGATGATTTTCGCAGATTTTTGGGATAAAAAAAACAATATTTTGGTTTCTCTATTTGTGGGAATAATGATTTGGAACTCGATAAAATTTAATATGCGGTCTTTAAACTAAAATTGTAAATTTTTAAAACATCTTCGCAATTTCTAAAAAACTTCGGAGAGAATAAGTTTGATTGTTCATCCATCCGAATGCATTTAAAATTAAAATAAATGCAGTGATGTAGTTAATGAAATTTGCAATTTTGTTTTTCACTCCTATAATTGTTAAAACTTTATCATATGTTAGAACGAAATCATCCAAATAAGAGTGCTCCAAAATTAACTCAAGATTTGAATTTACTATCATTCGTGCAATAAAGTGTTGGCAACCCTATGAATGAAAACATTTGATAGCTGACAGTTTTGGGTTGGTGAAACTGGAGAGTTAAACAATAGAACAACATGTTAACAAAAGATTTGAATTTTTAAAAAAAGCACAGTTTCTTTTTTTTTAAATTGTTATATTTTTATTGAATTTCAAAGCATATAGGATAGGATTATGTATGGAATAGCATATAGGGTAAATAGCCTCCACGACTTCGCTTGCACATGCGAGCTCTTTTGTCCAAATTTTCCATGATCATTTTGCATAAGAGTACTTGAATTTCGTTGATGGAGCGTTGAATTTCCTCCTTCAATGCACACGTACTTGTGGGCTTATTTTTCATAGACCTTTGACTTCAAATAGCCCATTAAAAGAAATCCAATTGTGTTAAATCACACGATCTAGGGTGCAAATTCTCAAATTTTTTTAACTGTGGTCGCCAGACTTTCAATATTTTTGGAATATTGTTCAACAATCAAAACACATTGTTCTATCGTGTAACGCTTCATTTTTTTCTAATCCTAAACTATCAGTTATCAAATGGCATTTTCGATAGGGTTGCCAGCACTTTATTTCATGAACAGTGGCAAATTCAAATCTTGCATTAATTTTGTGGCACACTTTACTATTTGTCTGGAAACACAATTAATAAAAATGTATAAATACAAACGGAAATTGATATTACACCGAAACTATATTTTTACTAAATGTTAGAACTATTCAATTATCAGGAAGCAGATGGAAATATATGCTTCCTTCTCTAACCTGATTTGTAAATCTCTTACGTATTGTTCACTGTATGAGAGATAGCAGAAATATTTAATACATGAATATTTCCGCTGGTTTAATAACTGCATTAAATACTTTGCTAACAAATAAAGCCTCTGAAAATATGAGGTAAATTTAAAACTTTACATTTTTCAATCATGAAATCCTTTTCTTCCTTTTCCTGTCACTCTGTCCTAATTGACCATGAAAACAACTGTTCGGAACATGTGATCGTATATCAAGGTCATGAAAATCCTTCATAAACGTGACATTGGAAACGTGAATTTTAATTATTCATGACTGGCTTTAAATCGCAATATTTCCGCAGCTGGTGGAATACGAATTTTTGTACATTTTCCTGGAAAATATAAATTTAAATTTTCAGTAACGCTTGTTTCTGCAATATCAGTTTGAATTTTATGACAGGAAGTTTTACTCTGATATAATACTGAAGTGTTAAGATTTTCTGAACTATGGAATGTTGGCTAAGGGTAAATGACTTGTTAAAAACTCAAAAAAAAAATTCCTCTCGTCAAAGGTAGATTCCTTCACATTTAAGTTACTATCTGGCAACATAAATTATTGATGTTCGAAACAGTCAAAAATAGGGCTTGAAAATCACTTTTCAGCCTCTAACTTCTAAAATATTGCAGTTATCGAAACACTTCAAATACAAAAGTTGTTCATCTTAATGAGGCTCTAGTTTGGCTAATTGAGTTTATTTTTCTGTCTTCACTACAAAGAAAGTTATAGCGGAATGAAAATTTTTATCCCCCACCATTCCCACCCCCTTTGAGATAGATGGTCCATTGACGAACTCGTTTGAGAATTTTACATTTCTAACAACATATTCCAATTAGAAAATAATTACTAAAAATCCAAATAAAATTACTCTAGTTATCCTGTTCAAAGATAAAATGAAAAAAGCGCTTTACGCATATACAGGGTGTTTATTAATTATTGTCGGGGTTTCCATACCTCATAACTTTCGAATAAAAAATATTACGCAAAAACCGATTACGTATTCGTAAATTACAAATCAAAGAATTTTATTAATGATATTAAAGTGTAAAGCTTGCACAATTTGCACTTTGTAGGCATTCAGTTGAAGGCGATTATGTATTCGTAAATTACAACGCAAAGAATTATGAATGCGTAAATTACAACTCAAAGAATTATGAATACGTAAATTACAACTCAAAGAATTATGAATACGTAAATTACAACTCAAAGAATTATGAATACGTAAATTACAACTCAAAGAATTATGAATACGTAAATTACAACTCAAAGAATTATGTATTCGTAAAGTACAACTCAAAGAATCGCCTTCAGTTGAATGCCTACAAAGTGCAAATTGTGCAAACTTTACACCTTAATATCATTAATAATTCTTTGAGTTGTACTTTACGAATAAGTAATCGGTTTTTGCGTAATATTTTTTATTCGAAAGTTATGAGGTACGGAAACCCCGACAATAATTAATGAACACCCTGTATATAAATAACATAAACGTTTGAACGAAGAGTGGTTTTGGGCTCTTGAAAAGGTTCTTGAAGGGTGGTTTTGGTTCTTAGGTGAAAACCTGAAGAAAATTTCCCGAAATCTTGTCATGAGAACCATTGCAATAGGTAGTCTTCTTATAGGAATTTACCTGATATATAAATACAGGAAATGAAATACAAATGCAGAATCGAAATGGTAAACTATATAGAGAATGATTGATTCAGCTACATTTATATTAGGATCACCATACTCCATTTACTATAATAAATTTCTTCAAAAGCTGACATTTTAAAAATCAGGCTATTTTTTTTAAATATATACTATAAATGGGTCAAAAACAAAAACCAAAAATAGAGAACAATGATTACAAATTTGGAACCCATTTTATATACGAGGAAAAAAGTAAAAAATATCAGCATCGTACAGGTAGTTTGGTAAAACTGATCATTTTTTAAAGTACAACAAAAAGTAATTGATAGTTTAAAATTAATTCTTGGCAATATATTTAATTTGAGCTGATTACTTGTAAGTAAAATCGGACAGGATAAGGATATTTAGCTGGCCCTCGTGAGAAATATGATATAAGTAGCCGAAATTCGAAAATTAGTAGATATCTATCAAATTTCAAGCGAAATCCATAGATTGGAAATTTGTTTGCCCTTTCCGTCCGATTACAAGTGAGTACAATAGTTATAAAACGCAAAGTGCTAGATAATTAAAGGGCCGTGGTAGCCTGATGGTAAGGTCTTGGCTTCGGAACCGGAGGGTTTCAGGTTCGAGACCCGATTCCACCGAAGAATCGTCGTGTAATCGGGGCTGGTGCACGTTAAACGCTCTAGCCAAACGTCCTCCCACTGGTGTAGAGAGGGGGGTGCCAGCTCAGGTGTCGTCCTCGCCATCTGACTGCGGCTCAAAATTACGAGGTCCGTCCCAAAATAGCCTTAATGTTGCTTTAAAATGGGACTTTAATATGACTAAAACTAAAGCAAAATAATTAAATTTGTTTTATAGTCTTAATAACTGAATTGTGGATTGGTGTCATATTTTGAATCAAATTCATCCAGAAGTTGACCGTCTGTATGGAAATGTAATAACTCAAGACTTAAATAAATGAAATATGGCTTGTAAAATTGTTGCAAAAGTAATAATGCTGCATCAGCATTTGGCCTAAATTGATAAATAAAAAGGACTCAAAATTGTATACTGGCTTTCCTTCGCTATACTATGAAGAACAAAGCGCTCATGTACGAGGATCTCGTGGCGCTTGAAAATTGTTCAAGGTCCACAATTTTTATGTTAGAAAAAAAAAGGAATTTCCAGGTGTATGCCAGAAAGTTTCAAGAAGACCATTCCCGCCGGTATTTTTTTTTTTTCTAAAAATTTTCCATGTTGTTTACTATTTTCGAGCGACAGTTCATGTGACATGCGTGTCATCTCGCCTCTAAGTGCAATTTGGCTGTTCCTTACGTCCTGCAAAATATGAATAGAATGGCAAAATTAAATTATTGCTGTGAATTTAACGAAACTCCTGAAGCACGAATTCGATTGAGTATAGTTAAATTTTGTAAGAATTCCACGGAATGTACACTGTGATTTGAAATCAAAATATTTGCTTCGGAATATTTAAATTTAGCATGTGAATCATATTTTTTCGTCCGAATAACAACGAATTTACATATTGACAAAAAAGATCAAAATATTTGATCACCAGTATTTAAATAATAATGTGCACGTGATTGCTATTTCACTACTCTTTCAAAATCTGGAGGAAAAAAAAAACACGCCCATTTTTATGTTTGTAAGAGTTGGACAGTTGCCATTCATTTCTAAGAATTTCATTTATTTGAGAATGAAATTTATTCTGAAAAATGATTTAAAGTTCTTAATCTTTAATACATCTAACGGAAAGAAAACCGGCGTGACAGCGCAAGAGATTTCACGTGGCTATTATGTCACGTAAATGGATTCCAAAGATAGATTTGAATTATATTTGTTTTAAATTCACACTTCACAAAAAAAAAAAAAAATCTAAAACTCGTTTTTTTTTTGTTTTTTTTTCGTGCGAAGTAATTAAAAAAATCGATTTTGATAAATCTTTAAGTTAGGTGGATGAAATTTGGTATATGGTCTTTACGCCACATTTGTAAACTTCTGTCAAATTTTGAGCAAAATCCATTCAGTGGAAGTCTGTCTGTCCAGCTGTTCGTATATAAGTTAACGCGATAAGTACAAAACGAGGGGTTGACTGTCTGTCGGTCTGTGCTTTCATAATAACGTATAATAATAAGCCGTTGACTCAAAAACCCGCTGACTTAAATATATTAAATTTTTTTATGTGATTTTGTGACTGCAATTATAGCTCTGTGTCAAATTTTGGCTTCAAATATTTGGAGGAAAAACTCATCTAAAACACAAATTCGATTTTCGGATACTATCATTCACTTGCCAGGGATCAAACTCCAAAACACTCGCTAGTATAATAAAAATAAATATTCTAAATTCATGCCAAATGTTAATATTTTGTGACTACTGTACGCCAATGCCATGTAAGGCATTCTCTTAGACAATACTTTTATTAGAGAGTTTACTTTTATTAGAGACAATACTTTTATTAAAGTTTTGAAGAAACCAACCCTAATGGGTTATTTTCAAAACTTTCGACTAGTAAAAATACAAATTGTAGAAAATGATATCTTAGTATGTTCTAGATTGTTTTTTATACTTATTAATAAATAATTGATATAAAAAATGACCTAGACTTAATATTTAATTTAATGCAATAATAATTTTTAACGAACTTTTATTAGAGTGCTAAAAATATAATTATTTTCTTTTTATTATTTTGTAACTTTTTTTCTTTAATTTATTGTTCAGCATTACAAATATTATGGGATCTCGAAAGCAATTTTTATTCAGATTCGCTTCCTGGTAATGCCATTTGTTTGGAAGGAAATTTGAATTAATCAATCAATCAATTGATAATTACATTCTGAAAATATTAAAGTAACATATTGTCATCAAAAATACACAATTATGCAAAATTTCGAAACTATAATAAATCAGGAAGCGATTGTAAAATTGATTACAAAAATCCATCTTTACAAACATGAAACAAAGCGAAGTTAAAAAAATGTGCATAAAAAGATGAATTTTTCAAAAATTAAATTTTATAAAAAGTTACCTTACTTTAAAGTAGATAAATATATCTGAAAATAAAATGGTAAACTAAGAAGGAAACTTACACAATATTTTGTTTCGGCATTTTTAACTTCTCTGACTTTTAAAATTTTTTATAATTTATTATATCCGATTTTTATGTCTTGCTTTATTTCGTTTCCGATATTCCCAAATTGATCGGTGGCTTTTGTGCTTATGTTGTAGAACGTGTCAGAAAATTTGTTCTCTTTACTTAATTTTTCACTGGTATAATTTTTTCATTCGTGGAGAGTGTGTATAGACCTATGACCCCCCCCCAAAAAAAAATTGTACTGTCTTTTGCTATTTTCATTAGACATTAAAATCGCTTTTTTTTCTAGTAAATCATTCGAAAACTACCGCCTGGTTAGGAAATAAGCTCTTAAAAGGATGATTTCTAAAGGAAAACAATCACTGATGAAACCAAAAAGTTCAGAAATGGCAAACAGAGTGTATGAAATAGGGTGCAAATATAAATATTTTGTTGATAAGTTAAAAAATAAAGAATTTGTCTATAGATTATAGTAGAGTTTTCAGTCTTCAGGTGTAGACATTATCGCTCTTCGTTTACCCTTTTGATAATGATTGAAGCTTATAGAAAGTATGAATTGAAAAAAAAACAAAAAAAACGTATCTTAAATTTAATGAATGCATTGCTTAAATAAATGCTTTTCAATTTTGATATGCTTTATTACTTATCTTTTTACTTTAGTAGTATATTATTGCTTTGGAGAAAGTAATATCCACATTTTCTAAACTCTATAAATCAACTATTTCATAAATCTTATTAGTTAGGAAAAAATCAAACCGCAAATATAACTAGAAATAGAATTAAAAAAATCTTACATGAATACTATTCAAAGAGAAAAGAGAGATTGTGAGATTATGAAAGAGGATTTGTATCCCGTATGAGCCAGCTGGGATCATTGTACCGCGAAGTTTTATTGAACTTGCAGCTATGGCGGTTGCTGAGGAATGTGAGGCCCGTTGTTTTCTCATTGGAAACGATGTCGACTCTTCAACCGATGATCATCGAAATCGCATATTTGTGAGCGATGCTGGTATCCCATTTTTTTCAACAACGTCGGCAAACATTTCCCGATTCTTCTGCTGACCCTGAACCTCGGGATGACACGGGCAACAGGGTTTTAAATGCTGTGTACCATGGTGATTGAAAATTAATACAAGGAAATCTCATTAATGTATCATATCTTCTTTTTAATTATGTATTGCTATTGGGTTAAGAGTCAGAAAAAGTTTTTGCCACGTTGCAAACATTCGATATTGTAGAGCCTAAGTCTTTTTTGTTAAAATTTTTTATAGATGTCGGAACTGAAATTACAAAACGAACAGTTCATTTCACAATCATCTAAGACCTTTGACCTTCTTGGTTTCCCCCCCGGGGGCATCTCGAAATGAAGATGAGATGCTTCCGGCATGGTGGTTGGATCTCGTCACCCTGGTGGGTATACACAAATAGGTAGGGGATCTGACTCCTTCCATCGATGACGGGACGTACTTCCTTCGGGGAGGGTTGTACCGTGGCCGGTGATGGCCCTTAGGACTCAACCACAGTTCTCGCCTGTGTTGCTGTTGCGGTGGTCCGGTCATTCAGCCTTATGGTTTAAATCCGTGTGCTTTCGTGGCGGGTCGGAGAGTCAGTTGGTTGACTTGACCTTCTTGGTTTGCTCATCATGCACAGGCAAATTGAAAATGTTGTATCAACAACTCAATTGTCATTCCTAAAACTTAAGTAGGATGTGGCATTTCTTAAATAGTGGCGAGTTATATAGATTTATAGAAAATAAGAGTATGAGTGATATTTAAATTTTCAGATAGCTCTTGGAAAATTTCTGGTTGAAAAATGATGATTATTATTATTTTCTCAAATTCTAAATTTTGAATGAATTTTCTTATGGAAAAGAAAACATCATAAATTAAAATATAGTGCAGATTTTCTTATTCACATTTGATCTAATTTCTCAATAGGTCCTGCAGTTTCTGAAAAAGAGATTAAGCAAACTGTTTATTTAGAAATATTCTATAGTTGTTTTAATAATTCACAATGCACAAAAAAAATTGAAAACTTCATGCGATACTTTTTGTTCGATATTTAATGTTATTCGATATTTAATTGTTCAATATTTAATATTTTTACAATTTATTAAATTATTAATTATGACAAATAAATATATAATAAATATTATAAATCTCGTAATGATCTTGTAATAAATAAATATTATAATAAATATTTATTATAATTATAAATATTTATAACATACGTTTTGTTTAATATTTATAAATAATTTTATCTGTTTATTTCAATAACTAATCGAGCCTTCAAAAACAAACTCTTTTGTTTAAAAACTTTCTAACGGATTGTTGCTCAAATTGATGTGCTATCTATTCCGATGCAAAAATATAAAAAAATTATGTACAAGTTTTTTAAATACATGTACAATAGATGAGTTTATATGTACCCTTTTCCATAAATTCGAATTGTTATCCTAAAACTTCGGAGCATGTTAAGGCTTTAGACTTCAAAGGCCTATATAATGCAGCGAACAATTTACTACACGAATGCCAATCAAAAAGACTTAATCATTTAAAAATATAATTCTTGGAAATTTATTGGCAAGGTTGTGGTCATATGGATAAACTTAGACATGCTAATTTATTTCTTAAATGTTCAAAATCCTACTTGAGGGAGATTAAAGTAGCTGTATATTTCTTTCAATCACTCTATTTCCAAATAACGCTGAAAAAAGTTTTGTCAGCTACTACACCGTATCTAGTTTATATGTTAAAAACTTGATCTAAACATAACCAAGTTTATATGTTAATTTGAATTCAACACAAAACAGTGACTTTGAAAAATTCGACCGTTTACGTATTCGTATGTTTCTGTTCGCAATGCCAATTAAGGCGATGGAAACAGTTCAAAAAACTTGGTTTGCGGTTTCTACATCAAACCGCAACTAAAACAATGAATAATATATATTTTGTATTTCCGAAACTGTTTAAACACGGATATAGCTTTTATTGTGATCTTAGACTAATTGCACGTTTTGGAAAATAAAAATTAACTTTGATAAATCGAATTATCAAACTATGATTAAAATTTAAAATATGCATATATTTATCATAGTACATAAGAAACCAATCATTATCGTCCCTATGTTAAGTTACCCAGATTTATTTCCACTACAGCAAAAGACTTAGTTACGCAATTATAGTCTTTATATAACAATTATAAAGGTCTGTCTGTTTTGTATAGTTAATTATTTGGAGTATTTCAATTATGAATAAAGTTTATCCCAGTTATTTTCATCTTTTTATAAGGTATTTTTAATGCTTACTGTAAATAAAATATTAAGAATCTTTAAAACCATTTTTAATAATTACTCCTGAATTAGAACAAAATCAAATGCTCTTACAAAATTTTTATACCTTTAAGTGATAAATTATTTAAGAATTACAGTGGCACTAGAAAGTTAATGCTGATTTCCATTGAAAATGAATCACGTAAAGGCTTAAATATTAGAGAATTTTCTAAAATTAAAGTAATTTTATTTCTCGTTTTTATTAATATGGCTATCTAAAGAATAATGCTTAAGCATAAATGTTATATTTAGTGGGGTTTTTTTTCTAATAAAAAAAGTTTAAAATTTTATTAAGTTATTTAATAACTTTTTGTCAGAGAATTCAAAATCCAAAAGACGGAATGAATGGCGGATTTAATCCTCTCACGGCCCTAAGTAGAACAAAATATGTGACCCTTTTTTAATACCTTGTGACCCTTGATTAATGCAATTTCACATTTCAATATATTTATAACTTATGCTCATGTTGATAATTTATTTCAGGATTTTTTCTTTATAAAACCCATGTTTTTATTATGATTTCATGGTTGCGTGGTATCCAAATTTGTACGCAACATTATTTAAGTAAACGCTCACTGCTAATAAAAATTGTAATAACAAAGTGAATATAATGACATATATAGGAATGTGACCAATTACCAATTATTATTACCAAAGTATTATTATTATCCTAATATTTTATAAATTCCAGAATTTGTATCTTTCACAAATTAATTTATTCGACAGTTAGTTCTACATCTAAAACTTAACATTCGATAACATTTTTAATCCACCTGCCTGCAACCTATTCTCAGTCCAGCAGATCTATGCTATTGCCTAGTCCAAAATCCGCCTTATGCATTGTCTTGCGTTGAGAACCAAGTATTGTCCGTCGGCTATAAGGTTTTAGACTGTTGCCAAGAATAAGCTATAAATTTATTCATTCCTTCTGTTATAAATATTCGAAATATGTCTCTGTTCTAGCTGGCTAAACTGCATAGTGGGCACTTCTAGCACGAAACTCAAACCTACATCACATGTTTCCGTAATTTAACAACAAGCTCTGAGAGGATTATGTCGATAATTCACTTCTTTATTTCGGTTGCTCCTTTGGTAGAGCTATTTATCGAACGCGTCAAGTAACCTCCGTTCTCCGTGGCTGGGCAAATAGTAGGCAAGGTCTTGTGCATCAGCTGAGTCACGAATCTGATAGTGACTGAGAGAGATCTCGTCATGGTTCAAAACACTGGAGTTCGTGAATCGGAGGCAAATTTGAACTTGACCCGATTTGCGAGAGAAAGTTGCTCGAAATCGCCCCGAGATGTATGGAGTCTGCTTAATTCGGTTTTGGAGGACACTGCCTGTGTTGTCTATGGTCAGCATAAATAAACTTATTATAGAGGATTTTTAGAAAATCTTTTAACTGACGGCAACTTTTTCTCGAGAAAATAAAAAGTTTTTTGAAAGAAAAATCTTATTTTTTTAACAACTGTGTGTTAATATTATTTCATTCACTATATAAGTATTAGTATTAGATTTCACAATTTTTTTCTTTCGTGTGAAAACTAAAACGAACTGTTCAATTTTGAAAGAAACAAACTATTCTATTTACAAACTATTATATCACATATTATTATAAAAAAATTCGTAAAAATTCGTAAAAAAAATTGTTCAATATTCTTAATTCCCAAACAATTTTCATAAAATCGTTTAGATTTTATTTCTGCGTCGTTATTTTGGGAAATTACATCGATTTTTATATTTGAATAACTCATATTTTAAATTCTGTTTTCATCTGTGAATATTTTTTTCTCAAATTCAAAGTTTTGAGAAAAATTTCTTCCGGATAACTTCATAAAATAAAATCTAAAGCATATTTTTCTGTTAAAATTTGGTATAACTTCTCAATATGTTCTGCAGTTCCTGAACTAGGAAATAAGTAATCTAATCGTTTAGACATATTTTATAGTTGTTTTTAATATTTACAATGCAAAAAATAATAAAATTTCATTTTATTTATCAGTGAAACCTCAGTATTTAAAAATTGGATAGAAATATGGTTTATTTTTAGTGCAGGTAATATATTTCTTTATATTAAATAAAATTTTGGTCAAATCATCTGATAAACTTCTTAACCAGAAAATTCTTGCTTTATATTTTTTAGCCAAATTCTCTCTAAATTCTTTCCAATTTTTAAAATACTTTTGTCATCTAATTGGTTTATTTTGGTTTCGTAATGTTTTTTAAATATATTTTATGTAAAAATCTATTTTCTGCACTTTTTACTGCGTTTTTTTTTTTAATTCATCTGTAGCATAGTCACAAATTTAAATTCAAATGACTATTCACAACATAAAATAAGAACTGAAATCCAATTACGAAATTAAAAGAAGTAAATATTTTAATAAAAATGAAATAGGATGTAATTATATTATTGCTTTTTAGCAGAATATTAAGACAACACAAGCTTTTCCTCTGCTCAAATCTAGGCTTCTATATTATATTTTATCAGAAATTTGCTGTCCACGTGATTTTAGTGAATAGGAAATTTGCCTTTAATAGACCAACTTCCTTATATTTATGTGCTGTGGAATTTCGAAAAATAGCGTGCGGGCTCATGTAGACTTCTTTAAGTAATCTGAGCTCAAAATTACGATTTGTCTCAAAAATAATCTTACTTTAGCATCAAAACGGTTGCTATACAAAATCTGTCAATTAACTGAAGCATTTACGTGCCTTTAGAACCTCAAAATAAGGTGAACCGACCGCTAAAATCAAGTATATTCTATAATTATATTAAAGTTTAGCAGGGTTCGTTTAAAACGTTACTGTTTTTATTTACTTCGTTTCATAAAATGAATGCAATAAGAGAATTTGTAAAGACTGATCGTTTTTGTGAATTCTTTTTGTCTGAAATCAATGGATTGCGAAAGTCTTTTTTATTAGACATATTTTTTGTACGAGATACTAAATATGAAAGCACATATTTTCTATCTACTTCTACTCACAATGAACGCCATTTAAATTTATATTAATTTCCCAGCCTAATTTTTTGGAATACTTATCGACGTATTTTTTGATTAAAATTCACAATATTATTGCATTATCCAAAATATAAATAAAATTCATCATTTAAAAAGAAACACAACTTACCTTTTATTAAAGAAATCAATTTTTTTTTTCAACCAATAACTGCTATTTCTGATTATTTTTTTACATTTAGTGTGAGAATAAGACTGCATCGCCATATTAGATGCGAAAAAAATCAGAAATATCGGTTTAAATGCGAAAAATAAGGTGTTTTTTCCTTTCTTTTGAAAAAATTTGGGGAACTGAGGTAAATGGAATCGCTTTTTAAGCGACGAATTATTCGATTCAGTAAGAATGAATTATACAAAATTTTACTAAGCTTGAGTGATAAAAAATCTACATTCGTAACATACAGTAAGAAACACAAAGAAAATAATCTGTTATTAATCAACATTAGGTTCTCTCGTTCCACGTGCGATATTTTTAAAGTATTAATTTTCCCAATAAACAAAATATTGTGCCATGAACTTTTAGCGCAATTATGTGAAATCCGTTTCCCATGACTTCCAAAATTTACATAAGAAATTAAGTTTCATTACGTTAATTAATTTCAGTTTCAAAAGTCTTTAAATAAGGAAAGCTATTTTATAACCAAGACATCAACTTGGACAAAAAAAAATCGCCCGTTTCGCGTGAAAACCGTTGCAAGATTTTCAAAACTGGAAATAAACAGAAGCTTTCAGAAGGTCTATTTTTGATGATGTAATCTCTTCCGATTCTCTGTCGCCATAATCGCTTTTAAGTTTTCATTAAGTATTTAGCTGTTACTAAAAGAAAATCGTTAATACGTCCTGTTACGCAAGAATGTTGACATGCTACGCATAATAATAACGCAGAATTGCATAATGATAATCTTTTAAGCGGAAGCGGTTACCTCAGAAGCTTTTATAAGATATTTTTAGGTACATAAAATCTGTTTTAAGTGCATGTAAGAATTTAAATTGCTTGTAAATTTTCTTACGATAAAACTAATGTTTATGCGATTGAACTGACACGAAGACTGAGATTTTGCAATATATCAATCTTGACATGGGAGAAAATCCCTGTTATTAAATCAAGGGAAGTGGTCTCAAATATTATTTAACAAAGATGTTATCTCTCTCATCTCGTATAAAATTTTGGACTTTTGATTTGACCATGGCATTGCCGAAGAGCATTTACAAAATATAGATCCTTACCTTAATTTAGATTTTCTATTGAATCTTTTATGGAACTACTGAAGATATTTTTGACAATTTCTGAGATGCTGTTAAAAGTAAAATTTATATTTAAGACTTTTTCCAATTTAAATCAAAATTTGACACGGAATTGCAATTATAATCACAATAATCACATGCCAAATTTGATATATTTAACTCATGACATTTCTGAATTACCGCATTTACATACTTGTGAGAGTACAAACTGGCAGACTGTCAACCACTTATTGAATTCAACTCAAAATTTGATAGATGACTATATTTTATATGTTAAATATGTGAGCTAAATTTTATTCATCTAGTTCTCTTCATTTTGTATTCATCTTCATGTTAGCTTATATTCGGATGGACGGACGGATAGACAGATGTCGTTTAAATAGATTTCGCTCAAGATTTGATTGAAATTATAAATTTGTTCCAAAGACCATGCAACTAATTTCATCTGTTTAGGTTAAAATGTTTTAAGTTATCTTTGTAGCAGACATAATATCAAAAATATGTTTTGCGAACTCAGAGAGATCTAAAACTCGGAGACTGTCTAAATCAGATTTGTCAAATACATAAATTTCTAAACATCTGCTGAAATCCGATTTCAAAGTAACGCGAACAATTCCAACTTTGTTCTAATTTTGAAATAGCCAGATTTTCTTAATTTCAATTCTGGAATTTTCAGAATGCGAGTGTGTTACGTGTAAAATTTGTGAGTGGAGAAATATTTGAACAAAATAGCAAAAAAAAAGTTATTAAATTAAGATGCATCTTTACTGAATTATTTAAAATAACTTCTCACAAAAATAAAAAAAGAATCTTTATTTTTTTTATCTACTTTTCATTTAAACTAATTCATCTATGTTGTTCAAATCCGTAAAAATTGAGAAGTAAGTATTTTGAAATGAAATAATATATAAATTTTAATTTTTGCTTTTTACTGACAGGAAGAAAATGGCACAATTTTGTATACTTGTCCTGTTCGGTACACAATTTTTAACACTTTTAACTTAGGAGAGTGAGGCAATTTGCTTAAAATGTGCAGCAAAGGTTGATGAAGAGTATTTACTTTTTAACATCAACTGTTTTTATTTTATTTCATTAAAATTTAAACCAGTTTGTTCTCTTTTAGCATAAACTATTTACTTATGCAATTTCAGAATGCTTCGAGGCATTCAATTTTCATTTGACATAAATGTAAGATATTTTACAATATGGGATTGTCCTGTCCAATTTACACAGGTTACGGAATTACTCATTTCATGGTCATAAATTTTTTGTCATAAGGTTTACACTGGGATGCCAAAAACTTTATTTAATTAAATTTTTCTTAAAGTCAGGATATTAAAATTAGAAATATGTAATCATTTATAATATAGCCAAGACATCAATTGTGGCAAAAATTATATTTTTATAAAAAATGTTTTCAAATAAAAATTTACGGAGTAACTTTCCGAATTGCGTTTTTTTTTTAATTCTAAATTAACTTAGTGAAAATGACGATATTATAAAAAAAAACGGATAAGAACCTGATAATATCCGAATAAAATAAATTTTATTTCCAACTTAAAAATTTTATATGCCTTGATTGTCGCATATGATCAGCCAAAGTCTTTCCATTATCAAGAAAATTTCAAACTTCCTTATTCTATTTAATTTTAATTTTTTTTAAAGAAATGATATGATACACTCTTGAGAATTCCAGCTGAAACCGGTTCAATCATGATTCACCAATAAACGCAGACGATTATCATTCTCTCTGATTTACTGCCACAAATGATAGAATTTAATGCCTTCTAATCTTTCCAATTTAAGCCATGGGTTCTTTCATCCCATTCTTTTACGAGCTGCCAGACTGGCCATTAAAATGTATCTATCGCTGGAATTTGGTTTTATTTGCTTATGATCTTATTATTAGGTAATGGCATCTGGCATTCCTGAATCTGAAACCGATCGCGAAGCTCAAATCTTTAAACGCATTCCTAAAGTTTTATTTTTGAAACAAAAAAAAAATATGTGGGTCAGAGTCTCAGCTTGGGCAAAAGTAAACGTTTAAACGCCTGCCGAAACACACCTTTGTTGTTTTCCGCTTATGTACGTTTTACGTTTGACCATTCAGTGCAACCTCTGCGGCTTCGATATGTAGGTCTAGGTTGTTCATTCAACTCTGGGAAACATATACGACCGAAAGGGAAACTTTGACGAACAATTTCAAATGTGTTTTCTTTCTATTTTTGTTAGATGATTGTTCGAATAATTAATGTTTTTGTTTTGAATTTATACACGACTGTTATTTTAAAGATATGTAAATCAACAAATATTGCTGAAATCTTTTTTCCCATAATTATGTTCAGGAAATAAATTGCTACTTCAGAAAAAAAAAGTGTTTTCCAATTCTTTCACTGAATTATGAATCTTATTTTCTCCTTCGATTTCATAAAAGAAAAATCAATTCTAATTTATATTTATATAAAAAATACTAATTTTAGGATTCTTTTAAATTTAAGAGGGAAAAAAATTTGCTTTTTTTTATATTTCCAAATTTATTTTTAGAAGATTATTCCTTAATAAATTAATTAATTATTCAGTTAAACATAAAATAAGAATTATTGATAAGTATCGTTTTGACTTTCAAGTAGATTTTTAAGATTCTCTTAAGTATTTAACATAGCTCCTCAAATTATATTACAATGAGTGATTTTAAAGTGCCAGATATTTTTCAATGTGAATTCGGGAATCTAAATCCGTGAGTACAATTCAACATTGACTAATGAAAGAGGGTTAAGAGGAATTATTATTATTTTAATCCAAAATACTGACAATACAATGGATAATTATTAAAAAAAATACAAAAGGGGACATTTAAACAAATTAGAAAAATTGCCTTTTACTACTTTTCAATTAAACTGATTCATCTGCATTGTTAATTTTCAATACATCTTTTTTTTATGAGCGTAAAACATTGAAAAAAGAATTCTTGAGAAAGTGAGCACGCTGACATCCATAAATTGCTAAACACGTTGATTAATGAGTATTCAATATTTTGAATCATGTGACAGGCACAAAACTAGAAGATAACAAGTAATATATATATATATAAAAAATTAAGTCAATTCCTACTTTCGCAAGAATTAAACTCGCATTCTTCACCTTCACGTGAAAAATACTGAAATCCTTGCATTTTACCGATTGAGCTACTGCCTGTTGATTTCAATTTTCATTAAAAACTGCTAAAACTCTATTTAAAGTATTGAATTAAATAAATTTAATAATTAATGAATTAATATTTGAAAAACTGTATTGACATCAAGTGTCATCCACTACAAGTTTTAAAAAATGTATTTGAACTTGAGTGGATGAATAAAAAGTATTTTATTAACGATTGAAAATTTGAACAAGATATATAAATATATATAGGGAGAGTGTGAACTAATAGTAGGAATTGAAAAAGTAAAGCAAATAGCAAATGATAAGATATGATAGGAAATGATAAGATTTGATATAGCAAATGATAAGATTCAAAGAATACTTGTTATTTTTACTTTTGGAAAAAATGTGCATAAATTGGGAGAGGGCTGTTTAATTAGAAATATTGGCAATAAACTTGGAATTACCAAAAGCATGGAATGATAGTGAAAGACTTTATAAAGCTGGAACAGTTAAAATTACTAAAAATTACTATTCGAGTCGGTTATAGCTCAACAAATACAAGTGAGAATTGTTGTGTAAGAAAAAAAAATGTGAAAGGCGTTATAAAGCTGGAAATAGTTAAAATTACTGTTCGAGTCGGTTATAGCTCAACAAATACAAGTGAGAATTGTTGTGTAAGAAAAAAAAAGTGAAAGGCGTTATAAAGCTGGAAATAATTAAAATTACTAAAAATTACTATTCGAGTCGGTTATAGCTCAACAAATACAAGTGAGAATTGTTGTGTAAGAAAAGAAAAATGTCAGATAACTACTATTAAGCTGTCATAAAAATGAATTGCATCAGATGGCGGCTAAGAAATCAGTCGTTTTGATTTGTTTACATGCATATCAGATACATACAACTGAGTATTTACAAAAAAAGAAAATATATAAGTGGTTTACTAACAACAGCAGCAGCTATGAAGAAGTATACTCTTGGTGAATGAAAGTAGAATTCATTTAATATCTATTTTAAAGCATCAGTACATTTGGCATACTATCCTACTACAAACAGCTAGGAAATTGAACATTATGGTGATACAAGGTCTGAGAAGACCTAGTGTTAAATGGGCATATACAACTTCATGTTATGGAAATATACAGTACACTCCCGATTATCCGCGGAATTGGGTGGCGCGGCCGCCGCGGATAACAAAATTCGCGGATAATCCGAAAAAAGCTAAAAACGGGTATAGCAAAAGAGAAAACAGTCATTCCAACGTTGAAAAATCGTTTTATGTACAATAAAACGTAAAATAAACAGCAGGAAATGTTTAACTAACGCTTAATATTTTAGTATATTACTCAAAACTAACCTAAAATGCACTTTGTTAATGAAAACAGAAAAGTGCTTTGTACTTACGAGAAGCGTCAAGGATACACAGAAAAATTAATCCATATGTACTATTTTAATACTATTATGTATTATATAATTACAAAAGCATAACTGTAAAACTGCACCTTTTTGAAGAAATCAGTCATTTGTGTTTACTTCTTGCTTTGGAAGCATTTTCTCTTTGCTTGGAAGCAAAAAAAAAACAACACTTAGTGTGGCAGGCGCGGATAATCCGCCCGCGGATAATCGGGAGTCTACTGTACTTTATTACGAATGCGCAAATTTATTTGTAAAATAATATAATACCCCATGTACACAATTTTCGTAGTATTCTTCTTTCGTGTTCATCGATGAGAATGCCCGAGTCAGCATTCATTGGCAATCACGTCCATTCAAACCACTTTCTATCTTCCTATATTAGCAAATTAAAGAAAATACATTAAGAGAATTAAACAAAAGAGACAATTGCGTAATATATGATTTATGCACAATTAATTTTATACCTAAATTGCAATGAAGCATCGATATGAACTTTATTAGGGTTTAGTTAAAAAATGTCATCGAATTCTTATGATCCATTTGCCTATATCTCTAAAAATTGGTATATTTTCTTTTATTTTCCCGTACTTTTTATATTTTTTCATAAATACACTATTTTTCTTATTATATTTTTCTTCTATGCCTTTTTGTTGTTATATTTGTCTTTATTAGCATAAATAAATTTTTTTTCTCAAAATATGTTATCGCTGAATTAATAAACACCAATGTATTTGAAAAATTAAATGTATTTCTCTTTTAGTATGAATTATAAATGAGTTTTCCAATCCTTTTAACTCAAATATGGGGAATCATATTATTTGAAAATAGGAGCAAATCTGTATGGATTTCTTTTTCTGCAACAATACAAAGCATTTCATTGATATACAAAATGTTTTCTAATGTTGTTTTGAGATTTCTTAATTGTTGCTGAGTTATTAACATTAAGTGCGATTATATTTCAGCTATTGTTTAGCCTGTTTAAAGATTAGACTAGAAAATATTTTAACTTTTATACATTCTTATCTTATTATGAGGTGCATATCGGCATTCGTGTGCATGCTTTTCGGCCTAAATCTTTCAAGATAAGTAAGTGCTTGTAAACACTCTAAACATGTTTCGAATTTAAATGTTAACAAAAATTAATTAAATTACTTGAATTTGAGAATAAGTGTGATCATTTTGCTCGAAATACAATAAATTTAATAGCATTTCATAGAAATTTGATAGTCTTTGACGGAATTTCTTTTATAAAAATATTCTATTTACTATAATATGTATTGTTTTGAAGAAAATATTTGCATATCGGGAATTTCAATACAAATTCAAATATTTGTCTTCTGTTTTCTCTTCTTTTTTAGTTTTCAATTTCAATTTCAATTAAATGCAATTTGAAGAAATTTTTTCTTTGGAGCAGTTTCCCTATTTAATTGAAACGGAAATATAGGAAATTTCATTTGTCTTAACAGTAAACAAAACTATTTATAAATCTGATTAATGTTAATTTGCCATTTGTGCATACTAAAGGCGTTTCTTTGAAAGTTTCACTATTCTTTCTTTTTATCCAAATTGAAAGGATTTTTACGATTGGTTTTTGAATTGAAATTGGATCATTTTATTTGTGATAAAGTGAATTGTTGTTCGAATGATACGTCAAATGCACCGCGCTAACTTTGTTTTGCATTCTATAAATTTAAATTTCCTTCTGTT
The DNA here is from genome assembly GCF_947563725.1 of Argiope bruennichi. Classification (NCBI taxonomy): domain Eukaryota; kingdom Metazoa; phylum Arthropoda; class Arachnida; order Araneae; family Araneidae; genus Argiope; species Argiope bruennichi. The sequence continues at coordinate 104,376,384 of NC_079159.1, read as the reverse complement.
TCGCAATGAGTTTTAACAATAAATAAATCTATTTGTAAATTACGAATAATTGTAAAAAATTATATGCATGATTGTGTATATAACTTTCACCTAAAAGAATATAGAGTACACTTTACTGTATGTTGCAACAGAATGTTTTTGTAGGATCGAAACTAATTATTACAATTCTTGGGAAAAATTTACATTTTTAAATGTATTTGCGATTTCTTCATTATAATACTTTTTAACAGTTTAACTATTTATTTAAAATGTGCATAAAAAAATATAAAATTTTAACTGATTTTAGCATTAAATGTTTTTTTAAACACATCGGCTGTTACAACTCTTGTTTTCGGTAATAAGCAAGTTGTTACATGTATAGCTTAAGCTGCAGCAATAAAAACAAGAATATTGAAAAAAAAATCTGTTTATCATTTTTTTATTGATAAAAGTACTTAAGGCGCTAGGTAATTATTTGAGATTGTGGTAATAATTGATACTACATGGTTTACAATAAAAGGAAGATAAAATTATTTAACTAATCAACATAAAATTTAGTTTCCACTAGAGTCTCAGATAATATTAGCAAATGATAGGTTGCTCCTATCGCACACATTTTGCAAATTAGCATTAAACCCATTCTCTTTCATCGAAGTGTGGGTCATGGTAGCCTATTGGTAATGTCTTTGTTTCATGGACCGGAGAGTTCTTGTTTCAAAACCCGATCTCCCTAATGAACCGTCTCGTACGCTGAGTTGGTGTTGTATCCGCTACATCTGTTAAGATTGAACATATCTTCTCCACACTGGCGCTAAAGGATTAGAGCAGGCATCTTGAAGCCATTTTCATCGTCTGTTTAAAATTACGTGGTCTCTCTTAAAATAATAATCCAATAATCGTGTTTCTGCATAACGGAGTTGTTAATGTAATATATTGTAACTTCATATTTCGTCAGAGTTGTAAACTAGAGCGAAAATATTCGTCAGGATATGTATGTTTGTCCCAATTCTTCTTTATTTTTTTTCTTTGTTTTTCTCTTTCTGATTTTTTTTCCTTTCTTCTTGCCTCTATTTCTTATTATGTCGTCGTATTCTTTTTCCGTTGCTTCTTTATCTGGCGGCTTAATTAATTAAAAAAAATATTATTAATTAAGACTGTGTTCGACTCTTTCAAAGGTGAATCCTTAGATAAAAGGGGGCATTTTAATTAATTTTTGAGAGCGAATTTTCATATTTTTTGTTCATTATGCGAGGTGCTCTATAAGCCAGGTTTTAGCATAATCACTAAAATCAAATTGAGATAAATAAAAATAAACTTAACAAAAAAAATGCAATGCCAAAGGGTAAAAAAACGAATCCTCCGTGTGTGAAGCGAGAATATTATGTATCACCTCACCTCAGCTCATTAAATTTTGCTACAATCCAGCATTAAAAAATATAAATAAAATAAGTTTGAGGTTTCATAACTAAATATAATTTATGCTTAGTTTTATTCGTACTCAAACATACACACGCAAAGAAACTGTCTGAATCTCTAGACGCCAAAACGGAACAGAAAATATTGATAGGAATATTTTTAATACCTCCCAGCGTTACAGACGCACTCGGAAACTCTATATATTGATATGAAACTGCATTTGCCTTCCAGCTTGTCGGCAGGAATATTTTTAGTGAATTTTACTGTTTATTTTTACATTTTGCAGTATAATTTTAGTATTGAATCATTTATTAAAATTTTTTTTATTAAATTATTATTATTAAAATTACTTGCTTATTTATTAATAATGCCTCATAGATAGTTAAATATAAATTAATATAAATAATTGATTATAATAGATACAATATTATAAATCTTTCCTGATGTTCTGAGTTTAAAAATTGTTTTTTTTATTATAGTGATAGTCATTCTTTGAAACAGTCTTTATTACGAATTGTTTGAAAAAAATTGAATTTTTATTATGATCCTATCATTTTAGAATAATTCTAATTCCATTTAACCATTCTATAATCCAAAAAATAACCAATAAAAATTTATAGAATGCATATACTGAAAATAAAAAAATAACAAAAGAATTCATAATATTGTTTATTTTTCTATTTCAAAATGAAGACATCAGAAAACAAGATCAAATATTTATATGGACAGAACAGCCGTTCTGTGAATTTTATTGCGGTTGTTGCCACCAATTTGGTGCGGAACTCTTGTGTGAAAAAGAATGCACTTTTCTCTTCTTGTCTCCTGCAAATAAAGTAAACAAACAGAATAATCTAAAAAAATGATCGGAATTTTGCAGGAAAGCCTGATGATTACGCTAATATAAACGTTACAAAGCGTTTATACTTTATTCAAATAGACGGATCATAAATTGACACACCTCGCCAAGTCTCTGGCTTAAAGGTTTGTTCTCAATCTTTCTAGACACAATAATTCTTTCAAATTCAGCAGTTTGTCTCATTCGCATATAAAATATTATCTGACACAGACGAGAATACAAATATTTTCGTCTTTTCTAGAATTTCTTCTAGATAGTTTCCTTTTCATATATTAATCGCAAAGGAATTGGAATTCGCTGAAAATTCCGAGCATATTTTTGTGCCATTTCACGCGCAAAGCTTAGAGTTTACTTCATTTACAGAGCTTTGAATATATAAATAAAAAAAGTCGTCAAATATAATAACACTTCGAAGCTACGCGATAGGTGAGATCGTCGAGATATGGGAAAGTAAAAGTCACAAAACTCGGTTTCTAGATTTGCATATAAAAATATGCAAATTTTAATTACAGGCTGATTTGGGAGAAAACAATGTTAAAAAGTGAGGAAGAAAAGCAGGTAAATAATGCAATAAAGGAAAAGTATGCAATAAAGATTGTTTAATTTGGAAGAAAAACCTGTAATAAAGAAAATAGTTTTCATACATATCGATACAAAATTAATATAAAAGTAAATATAAGCGTTTTACAAAATGGAGTTGTTATGAAACTGCTGGCTTCATAAAATCAAATAATCTCATCTAAATGACTAAACAATATTTTTTTTCGTGTAAAATTTCTTCACAGCATGTTAATAACATTTTTATTTTTTGTCATGTAGATAGAATATATTCCCCGCTATATTCTATAAATGCTTAGTTGGTATTTTTTTTTCTCTTATACGGGGCATGCATAAAGTATTGTAATCGTCAAAAGATTCGAGCTCGAGATTTTGACGAATCTTTACTTTTTATGCACCCTTGAGTCCGAAAAACACATTTCTGAAATGTCTGTCAAAAAGGATAACTCAAAAGCCGTTTGAGCCAAATGTATGGTATGTGGTCTTTACATTAAATTTGTAATTTCTATTAAATTTTGAATGAATCAATTCTCGGGAAATCCTTTGATGAAATACAATGGAACACGATAACTTTATAATTCAAGTTAGAAAGATAAAATTTAAAACTTATATTTAGCATCTAAAATACAGGTCAAATTTTGAATCAAATCCGCCTAGGGGTTTGGTGATCTATTTTCGTGTGCATTTAAAGGAGTTAACTTAAAAACGCGATGTTCTAGTTAAATGAAATTTGGTACACAGTTATATCATGTAAAGTTTAAATTTGTATGTGGTTTTGAAACAAATCCATTCAAGATTTGTTTGTGAAATTTTGATTCAGGTAAATGCGATAGTTTAAATGTGTAACAATTTAATCTGGTATGAGATTACTAAAATTGTATTTGTGCGTCAATTTTTATTTTATTCTGTTAAAATAAAGGTGTTCAAAATACAGCTGTATTTGTGTTTTTTTTTCCTTCACTATACTACGAAATACAAAACACTCATATGTACGATTCTGAAAATAAAAATGTGAGTACTTACACCTTTATTTGAGAGTATAAGAAAGTTTCGAGTATACCACTCCCACTGATTTTGATTGAATCGATTTTTCTGTTAAATATGTCTTGCAGTGGCCAATTACTTATTTGTTAGATGCTAGATTTGTATTTGTTAGATTTGTAAAATGCTGTGTTGATATTCCAGAATTTGATATTACTATTCATTTCAGTAACCCGAGATTACCACTTTTCGACTACCTTGAAGTTTCCAATTATGATCTCGATGTTTAGATTCATATTATTTACAAGATGTTTAACGTTTTTAATGATATTCATTAAAAGATTCGGATAAAAATTATTATTTCTTATCATTTCATTATTAACGCTTTTATTAATTTATGAATATGATGTCATTCTTTTTGTTTTATATCGCATTTTATACCTCAATCACTTTCGGCTGCCGCTGTCTGTAGGGAAAATTAACGTCAGTCGTCAGTGTCTGACGTGGCCTGAATGGAAAGTTCAATGTCAGTCATCGCTGACTGACGGGGCGCTTAACGTGTTAAAAAAATATTAATTTCATTCGATAATTTTTCTTTTTATACTTCTTTCTGCTGTTATTTTTAACTATAGCAGAAATAAATTTTCTCTTTTTCTATTTTTACTACTGAATGCATAATGAAAAGCATAAAATGAATAGGATGAGTTTTCAATCTTTATAACTCGGCTTACACGATGATATTAAAATTTAAATTTAAATACAAGATGATAGCCAAGACAGAGAAATCCGACCAATCGAAAGAATACAAGAATGTAGAATATAAGACGGTATAAGTCAACCATCTAACTCTCCGACCCGCCCTAAGGCACACGGATTTAAACCATAAAACTGAATGACCGGACCGCCGCAACAGCAATTGGCGGGAACTGTGGTTGAGTCCTAAGGGCCGTCACCGGCCACGGTACAACCCTCCCCGAAGGAAGTACGTCCCGTCATCGATGGGAGGAGCCAGATCCCCCACCTATTAGTGTACCCTCCAGGGTGGCGAGATCCAACCACCATGCCGGAAGCATCTCATCCTCATTTCGAGGTGCCCCCCCCGAGGGTCTATAAGAGGGTATAAACAAATTCTTTAAAAACTGATATTTGTACTGTATTCTAAGAAGAAAACTTTAGATCTTAATTGAAAAAAGGTCTTTGCCTGTTGTGCAACCAGTAATTTTTTGAGATAAATATAAAATGGAGGGATTTAGTAAATTCTATTTTTTTTCTCTGTTTAATTTTCTATTAAAATAATTTATTTTATTTTTCCATTGCAAAAGTTGACTGTACAATTATACAGTTAATTGTTTGTTAGCAGTAGTACAGTTAATTGTATGATTAAAGTTACAGTTAGTGTATATGGCAGTTTCATAATGACCAGTGTTTTTCTAACTCTGGTCTTAACAGTTATTTTTAATAACTAAATGAAACAGCTCAACTCTTTGGTGTTAGAAAATTATTTGTGATGCCTTTATTGTGTGCTTATTTGTAAAGAGAAAAAATTGACCTTGGATTCGCATGTTAGTAAATTGAATACAAAGCTTGTAAACAGAAATTCCAATCAACACCCCCTCCCCACCAGAGTTTAAGAAAATGGTAATTCTCACCAAACCAATTTTTTTCAGCTGGTTTTTCTAACTTTAGAATAGCAGTGCTATCTCAAAAAACTAAATTGGGTAAATGAATTTCAAGTATTGAAAATACGGGTTTAGAACAGCAACTCAAAATTCTTGATATAATCAAATATTTTATTAACATTTACAGATAGTGGCAGAAAAAACATTACAAGATTTTTTTATGTGTAACTGAATTTCCAATCATACGTCCTAACTGTAACCAGTAATAGAAATGTATTCTTCTTTTATTTTAATAATGTAGATAATACTAATGACATAACGAATAAAAATGAAGCAATTGCTGATTGTTCCACTGTTTGAAATGAATCCCTAAATGATTAGATTAACATTGTCCTTATATAGTAATGGCATTCCTTTTTAAAAGTTGAAACGAGCTAATTACGCTTTTTAAAAAAATTAGAAAATGAATTGAAAATGCCTTAAAACAAATTTCAAAAGCAGCAAATAATTATTTGTATTTACTTTTTACACTTAATTTCTGTAGACTTTTTCCTGCCATCATTATTTGGTTTTTTTGCAATAACTATTGATTTATTCGTTTATTTTTTCATTCATAAATAAAATTCCGCATCCTTATTTAAAAATACCTTCTAATTTAAGGGATAGCGATACCTTATTGAAACAATTCCAGAGAATGTCAGAACTGAAACCGGATGTTTCTTTTATCTTTTTTGTTGCAATTGTAATAGAATGATTTTGTACAAAGAATTTTTTTTTCAGTTATAAATTTAGCTTCGACAATTACTTACGACAAACAAAATAGATAAGATGTTTTAACTCAAATCATTTAACTTAGTCATATCCGGAATATGCGCTAAAAGAAAATAACTTACCGCCAAAAAATTCGAACCGAGATTTTGATTCTTCTCTTTGTATCAGACATTAGTGAGGTTGACTAAATTATTTTTGTGGTAATTTTTATCTGTTTGTCTTTATATATATTTCCTTAATAGCCAGTGAAGTAATTAGTGTAAGGACAGGCAGAGCAAGTGCCCTGGGTGCCATTACCAGAGGGTACACAATTATGAAATAAATTAAATTTAAAAAAAGAGTATTTTTTTTATCCTTATTCTTCAGAACTAAAACAAACTTCTTAAAAATGATTTTGCAGATTTCTTGAGAGTGGTAGGAGTTCTTGATCTTAAGGTTCTTAACCTCCAGGCATAATAAGATAAATGAACAGATTAATTGCATGACGATAAATTTACTTATTCTTGAAAACGAACTCATTTCAGTAGTTCTATTTATTCAGTTACCTAAGTTAATTTTGAGATTCAAGTTACTATTTAAGTTCCGCCTACATCATTTCTGACATAGACAACGAGTTGTGAACGTTGAAAAATACTATTTTTTTTTTATTAATAAGAGTAAATATTTCTCCATTATATAAAGGAATCATGGAGTAGTATTTGATAAATGTAAAATCTGACTTATTTATATTAAATTCGAAAGATCCTATTTCTGTCCATAAAACATTTTTAGTTATCAGTAAAAGCACAATTAATGTTTTGAAATTCCTAACAGATTGCTTACAATTACAATATATTTGAAATTCCTGACAGATTGCTTACAATTACAATATATTTGAAATTCCTAACAGATTGCTTAGAATTACAATAAATTTGAAATTCCTAACAGATTGCTTAGAATTACAATAAATTTGAAATTCCTAACAGATTGCTTAGAATTACAATAAATTTGAAATTCCTAACAGATTGCTTAGAATTACAATAAATTAAACTGAATTTAAATATTAATAAATTTTATTAATAATAAAAGTACTATGTAAAGAAATTAAGGGGAAAAAAGCTTTTGTGTAATGGGAAAAGGCGCGGACGGAAAAAGAAACGAGCAATTTAATGGATGTTTTTGCTATATTTTGAGCTGGAATGAATTTATTTTGTTGTAATTTTGATATAAAAAACACACAAAATGTGCATTGAGATTCCCCCTTTAATAATATAAGGGCTACAGTAATAATATTAAGACTGTAATTAAAAAATTGAGATGATGCACCATTTTGATTTTTACTCTGGGCGCCATTTTATGTAGGTACGCTTCTGGTAATAAAGCAAAAATGCCATTAGAAAAATGAAGTTTAGTGTTTAATTAAATTAAATCATTCAACATGTAGACTATATATTTGTCCTCATGTATGTTAATATAGTTGATTCCAAAATACAACCAAATAGATGAAATAGTATGTGGCCTTGCATACCATTATATAATCATTATACATTTTGGATTCAGTTAATTAATGGAATATATCAAAATACATATTCGAGTTTCTTGCTGTCAGTATATATAATCGTTCACCAACATTTGTAACGCTGGGCGGAGTTAAGAAAATTCCCGCCCTTTTGGTCTGTCTTATTATCGGATACGAAATCCCAATTTCTGTTTTGGCATATAGCAACTGATACAGACTATTTTCACATATAATTGGACTGATTTATAGCTGTATAAATAAGCTAATAATGAATAAAAATTAGTAATGGGATCATAAACTTCACATTTTTTTAATGTTCTTTTATGCTGGATTGCCAGGAATGTTAATGAGCTGAAGTCACAATTTTTATTATTACTAATGTTTTCTTCCTGCATTACTTTTATGTTGTATTTTTCTCTTAGTGGTACATTTTTCTATTGTCGATTTTAGTAATTAATTTTAATTTGAGTGCTCACAGATATTATATATAAAGAAAATCCCATTGTAAGGAAACAAACCTGCTGATGTTGCCACATATTTACATCTAAAGTGTACTTCAAATAATATTTTTATTTAAGAATTCTTCCAATGTGCATGAGATTTTCCACTTTAAATTTCATTTAGTAAATCTAAAACTTAGATCTGAGATATTGCGAACAAGATAACAGCCCACCTATACGGGCACGTCTTCTAGTAAGAAAATATGACGCAACATTATGAAAAGGCATACGAAAAAGTCTCTAAAAAAAAATTCTGGTGGATTTTTTTATCTGAGAGTTGTCTTTATCTGCATAGTTTATTCAACAATCATTCTGTAAATATATGGCGATTTAGCCATTATCTGGTCGACTTTTAAACATTTACTTTCACAATCTAGAATTGAAAGCTATTTTGAAGCCTTCAGAAATATTCAGATAAAAATGGTATGCTTTAAATCGAATTTCTAAAGCTTAATTCATTAAATTTTAATACTTTTTGCTGGATTTGCTACAATGTAAGCAATTTGGAATTTTTAATTAGGTAAGATTATTTTATTTAAACAATTTTTATAAATATTAAGTAATAAACGCATTAAAAATGTTTAGAATTGTATGTATTCATATAAAAAGTATATTGCCGACAGCTATTTATTATGAAATCAAAATAACATATTGATCAAGATTCGTTAGAAAATGAATTACATGAAGTGCATTTGCTAAGCCATCGACCATCAACATATGAGACATTTTTAGCTTCCATCGGTATATATTGAACTTAACATTCCACCGGTTCAAGCCACTCAGACTGATATTTGTTCGTTTGTTTTGCCTGTTTCGGACATAGCAAGGAAAAATGCTGGACGTAAAGAATGCTGGGAAATCGACTGGATTATTTGAAAACTGTCGTTATCGCAGTACTTTCATGACCCGATGAACTGTTTTTTCAAATAATGACACCTGATATGGCACAGATAATCATCTTTTTAACTTCATTCATTGAGTTTTTTGAGAAACGTATTTTTAAAATCAATTTCCATATTGTATGGTTTTAATCGTTTCAACAACATTGTTTTTGCTTTCAGATTTGTTCTCTACGTTTTTACCATACTAATAAAGTCGTTATTTATTTTTTTAAAATAGTTTTCGGTATTTTCTGCATTTTAGTTTGTTTTATATATTTTCTTATTATGAAAGATTTTAATCAGTTTTGTTTCAAATTCACTATCTGGTGAAATAAGAATTTAATTAAAGTAAATAAACTAATTGATGATTAAGTTAGAAAATTTTTAAATATACTTTTATGTGGAACAACAATTGTACAAAATTTTCAAATTTTAGTACGTCATCAAGCAAATGAATATCGATACCAAAATTACATTTTTTTTTCCCGAGCATCAAGAAGGTAAATTTAAAAGATGCAATAAATGACATTATACGCATTACTTTTTTTAAAAAACAGAAAAATAATAAGATTAAACACAGAGCAACTCCGGAAATAGTAAGGACATATAAAACTCGACTAATTTCACAACAAAAGAATACGACGCACATTTTCTATTTGCTTAACAGGTTTGAGATTATTATGATTATAAAAGATAACCTTATTTTGACTTGCAGCTTTAATTAAAATTAAAAACAAATAGTTGATGGAATGAAATATTTTGACTTTCGTTAGTGATCATGTCTTTATACTGAATGCGTTTTATTTCTCATATAATAATTATATTCTTCAAATACATTTAAGTTTTAATGATTAAAGAGTATAATGAGTCATTTTCTAAACAATAAGCGGAATTTCAGTTTTAAAAGGCATGCTATTAAAGAATTAATATTAATCAGAAGTCCTTGATGTTTGTTCCGTGTTCTCATAAAAAAAATTATTAATTCTATATGCATTGGAAATCTGTTTCAATAATTCAAGATAAAATTCAGCAACATTATAAAGTTTTTTGGAAATTAAAGCTGTCGTAGCAAGTGCTGTCTGAATTGCAAGCCAACTGTGACAGAGTGAGACAGCAATACAATGTTAAAGGCCAAGATCATTATTAAAAAGAAGTGTACGTTTTATTTCAACTGGATCGAACTGAAACAGTCGGTGAGTCAGACAGACAATGCTACCCTTGGCCGACAGCGCTCTCCTAGTGGCAGATCCAGGTCAATGGTATGAGTCAGGTGTGAGATTGAGATATTGGAAAGGAAGAAAAAAAAAGCTCGAGTACGATGCTTTCTTCGGCGAAACTTCCTGTCAATGAACACGAGCGGTTTAATGGCATTGACTGTACTGTTTATCTTTGTTATGAAGGTTGTGGCGGAACTAAATACACGTACTCACAAGATGAAAATATTTACTTCTATCCGCCTTCGTCGACTAACATGTTCGTTCGTAATATTACTTTCTTAGATGGTAAAGAATATTTAAAGTTGCACTTTAATGTTGTGAAAATGTGTGTAATGTTGGGAAAATTCAAAGGGAAATTTAAATTTATGTGGAAATAACCTTTTTCTATGCCCTTTTTTCGAAATAAAGTATCCAAATTTTATGGCTGAAGGCAAATTTTATGGCTTATGAAAATTCAGTTTGACAATCATATCATGTTAAATCTAAACAAAACGTAATTTAACAATTTATAAGCCGACGGTACTAAAAAATACTGTTTAAATCATGCTGATTCTTCACGTGACTTTTTTCTGATGGTATTCGAAACAACATGATGAGCGTATTTCCAACAGCAAGTTGTATACATCAGCTAAAAACAGGAATTAAAATCTCTCCTTATTAAATCAATTAATAATTTTTCTCTTTCATGCGCTTATTTTTCGTCAAAATTTGCGCGGAAATTAAAAAACAAAATTGAAAAATTCATAGTAAAAACATTTGGTAATTAAAGGGTTTAAAAAGAATTGTCATACTTTCCAAAATACTTTTAATGGCGAGTAAAATGTCTTCCAAATTTTTAAAAATCAAAATGTGTAAAAGAAAAATTCAGATCAGATTCAGAAATCAGAAGGAAGCTAAAAATCTATAATTAGAAATCAAAACAAAATGCAATTATCTCCCGAAACTTATCAAATGAAAGTCATCACGAAATCACGTCATTCATTGAGTTAAATCGGCCACTTGCAGCCGCAAAATAGCTCTCGAGTTGCTTGTAAATACGGCATCAATATAAATTAAACTCCGTCGAGAAGTTGACCTTCCCTCGTTCTGTACATTTCAGTATGTGAGTGGGATAGCTCCAAAGTGCAACGACAGAAATGAATTTCTATATGTGATGTATACCAAATTGGTAGATCTGTATCCGAGACAGGCTTGACTTGCAGAATTTGTTTTTCCGTTTTAGTTCCAAATTACCGTAATTATTAGATAAACAGAAACAGTATTTTTTATGTGACGGAATTCATTTTATTAGTCATTTTTGCAGTAACAACATTTGTTGTGAATCATAGGTACTATAGTGATTCGCTATGACCACACTGATCATGAAAAATATGAAATAATAAATAAAATTTCAAATATGATTCATTGTATATTTCTTAGAAGAGCAATATTTAGAGTAAAAGAATTGAGAATCATCTTAAGAGGCTCGGTCATTTGATATGCAATTGATTGTATGGAATTTGCAAAACTCTTTCGAACAATGCAAGTCATGAATATAATTGTAATCCACCATGACCAATTTGATCATGGAATGTGAAATAATAAAGAAAATTTCAAGTATGATACAAATTGTGTATTTCTTGAAAAGAGCAATATTTGGAGTAAAAGAATTTTGAATCATCTTAAGCAACTCTTTCAATTAAAATGCAATCGCATGACGTCTGTAGAAACTCTTACATGAATGGATCATGAACTCTTTGTAGAAATGAATCATGTCGCTATCTATAAATCTTTGTAACAGTTCAATTGCAATTGAAAAAAATCGCGCGTCTGAATAATACTAACAATGAATTAACGTTGGTCTCAAGTACATGATAACGCAAAATTGTCCGGCTTCGTAATCTCCGGTCTAACCAGCCATTATATGTTCGTGATTTAATTCGCATCGAATCAATTAAATTCCTAGCAGACAGTTGTCTCAATATTTTAATTGATATATACTGCTGAGAACAATATATTTGCTTTTAAAAATGTGGAAATTACTTCATATCAGCAATAATCTTGAAATCTTAACAGGTAAATGTTTAAAAGAAATTTAAAATGCGTGTATCATTTTTATGCGGTTCGACATCGTTATCTTTAAGTACAACTGATAAAGAACACACACATTGGCGCTCTTTTTTGTAGACATGCTATTCAAGTTTCGCTTTTATTTTTATTTCCATATTTCGCCAAATTTTAACGAATTTCCACGTTTTAGACCTATTGGAATCCAAACAAAAAAAATTGGATTATCTAAGATGATGATTGCTAATGCTAATTCTGAAACATCACAACTTAGAAAGATAAAATTTGATACTTGATCTTTATACCAAAAGTAAAGATTTCTATTAAGTTTTGACCAAATTTGTCAACGAAAATTTGTCATCTGTTCACTTTTATGTGAACTTAATAACTCAAAGACGGAGCAATCTAGAAGATGCAATTCGGCGCATCGTTTTATCACCACAATTGCAAATTTGAAGATACCATTGTAGGTTGAATCACCATAATTGTATATTCAAGACATCAAATTTTGAATCGAGTCCATCGATGGATTGACTGTCTCTTTGTTTGCCTATTCATAAGTACTAAACGCGATAACCCAGTAATCAAATAAGCTAGATAACTGAGATTTTGTATAAAAGTTAAACATGTTAGTCATAGACGTATCAAATTTCGGACCAAGCAGGACTAAAGAAAAGGATTTAAAAAGCATATTGTGCGATTTAAGAATCCTCATTCTATTTTACTGTACAGAAAAGTAATGAAAAAGAACGTTTTTCCAGAGTTCTATGTTAGTTGTATTTTTCTTTTTATTTCTTTTCCGACATGGATTTTCAGTGTCCTACTATTTTGCCTTATTCGAACGTCATTGCGTACAAAGTTGATTTAATTAATGTAAAATTCCTTTATTTATTGCTTGATAAAAAAAAGTTATCTTCTCCATATTTTATCTCGTTGCTATTTTTGGGAAACCAAAAGCAACTAGCACATGCGCAAAAGCGCTATGTTTTCTTATCTGATAATTGAAAACAGTTCTTTCTATTGAACTACGAAGCATGAAATAAAAAATTTCATATTATATATGTATATACAGTATTCGGAGAACGTATTTCCTTCTACTGCTTCCTTTAAGTAATATATTTGACATAAATTCAGTATTATAGTTAGGATTATTTCTTTTGTTTCAGTGAATTTCGGATGCATGTAATTGTTTTCTAATGCAAAATCCCTTTCTACGCTCAGCTATATCGAAAATACGTTCAATCATGAAGTATATGATTCAGATCCATAAAATTCATGTTAAAGGCTAAAGCCCTTTACGGCGTTTACATGAACACCTAACTTCGCTTCTAAAATTGTTAAATCCATTTATAAATGGGTAGGAATAGGTTTAGGATTCACTTTCAACTGTTTTTAAACAATTTAAATCAATCAAATCCATAATTTTCAGCTATAGTCCGTTGTATAAAAGCCTATTTTTCCAAGGAATTTTGTTAATTTTTTTCTAATAAAAAAATAATTGTTTGGAAAACATTTTCGACGTTATTTTGTTGACTGTGACTGAAACTATTTATTCTATATTGCTTTACATTTTTTAAAGAGAAAGCATATGTATAATCGTGGGATAAAATTATGTGTCTATCAGCTGGAACATTGCACCGATCGTGTTACATGGAGGGAAGCTAGGATGGAAAGAGAAGGCCTGTGTTTTCGATTTCTGTTGGAATATTATTGTGGAAGATTAGAATTTTTGAAAATGACAGACCTTTACTCTGTGTCTCGAAGTTTTTAAATAGCTTTGGTAATCTTTACTTAAGGCTGCTCGACGATTTCTGCTCTTTATTTTGAGTTTCGCTAAAGTTCGTTTTATGTAATTAAGTAAATATTTTTATTTATATGCATTTTAACTTTTTTATTTTAAATATAACTGTAGTTAATTTTTTTATTATGAATTAATTGTATTGAAAATGACTCAGTGAAATCAACAAAGGCTTTCTGCAGCATCAAAAATGCTTCAAATAGCGAATCTGAGCATACTTCTCTGTGGTGTATCTTGGGTCATGCTAAATCTGCTACACAAGTATAGTTGTACAGAAGTAGAGGTTGTTGTTGTTGTTTCAAGTGCGAGAGATTTTACCCATCTTTGCACGTCACCGCAATACTCCCTTAATCGTACCTTACAGAGCTCCAGTAGCATAATTTGGTGGAACATCCACAAAATCAAAGTGGTGAGTACATTCGCCACGAAGTTTAACCTGTGTATTCTTTTAGACCTAAATAGGTTACCTACAACTTTTTTTTAATTTAAAGTTTAAAGGGTAATGCATCACAAAGGGTTAAAGAGTAGGAGTAAAACTGCATATTGCAATTTCATTAAAGATACCAATGTCCTTCAAAAATATATATATATAAATTAGAGTGAGATATCTTTTCAAGTAAGAAAGACAAGGTAAAATTAGTAAGAATCTCTGTTCAAAACATTATTTTCAATTAAAATCAGAGGGACATGGCAAAAACCACAAATTGGTGCAGATTGCCATAAGAGCAATTGTCTATATAAGTTGTGAGTACCCAATGTGCAGTCGAGTTAAAATCGCATTATAATTCCGGCTCAATGACTCGAGTCCAAAGAGTCCAGGTAATACTTCGTAGTTTTTATTATCTATTCCCTGATTTTAATCTAATCTGCTTCCTAATTTTGGGAATTATTCAGTATCCTCTTCGGTTGTGAGCCCTTAATAACATAAAGAAGAGACTGGGAACGATACGCATCAGGAGATTTTAATGATTTTTTTTAGAAAAAGATAATTTTGAAAAAATGTTGAGAAAAAAAAAGCGCCAGTACATATTTTTATAAATTATTAGAGCAATAATTGCTTTTTGAAGGCATTCATCTGTTTTGCTTATGTCTGTTAAATGTGCTTTCCTTTTAATCAAAAAATTTCTCCTATATAAAAGTCTCAGGGCAATTCATAATTTAATTGCAAGAGAAAGCGAATCGTAGACTTTGTGTATGAGGTTAAAAATATTTCATTTATTATGGAATGCACATGTGGCATTTTCAACTAAACCTCTTTTGGACAGCTGCGATAGATTTCAGCTCATTCAACTGAAAAATATTATTCTCTTTCAGTGACTCGAGGCTTAACTATAATTCAGTAGAAATAGAATAGTCTTCAGTAGAATAGTCTTGATTTAAATTTCTATATATAAACGTTCTGACGAGATGGGGGGGGGAATAAGGTAAATAGCGTTTCCTATTCCTATTTTATGAATTCTCTGTAATGCAAATGAGATTCATATTTAAATAAAGTATTCAGATTTATTCTAATATTATTGCATATAAAGTCATCATACAAACTTTTTAATAAATTGGAATTTATTACGGGTACAAAAAAAATAGCAGATATTTGTTTCAGCAACAGTTTCTATTTAATTTTGTATTATTGCTGTGGGAAATTATAAAAAATGTCTAGGAATTTTATACATTTTTTTCATTTTTATTTATTCTTGTTTATGTTTGTAAAAAAGAAATTTTATAATCGATTCTCATTTGTTTTTTGATATTTTAGAATTATGAAATTTTGTACATTTTCGTATTCACCATGACAATGCATTATTTTTATATATTATGAATTTATTATTTTATTGATATAATTAAATTTTGATTCTATTCTAGTGGAATCACCTGTAAGGATAGAGTTTTGTGAAAATTGATTTCTAAATTTCATAATAATTTTAGTGATGAATAATAAATTAAAATGGAAAATAAACTTTTTTAGCACTTTAATTAGTGCTTTTAAAACTTGTTTTGTAATTCTTTCCCGTTTATAATTTTTGTTGTAAAATCCTTTGTTTTGGACGTTTAAAACGAATTGATTATTTTAATCATTTCTATAGCTCGAATGATTGGATTCGATTTCTAACATATATATTTTTCACAAATCAAACAAATTTTCCATTCCTCTTAATTAAACTTCTCATTAGTATTATATTTTTAATTGCCATTGAAATGTAAAAAGAAATTATTCACATTTTTTCAATCGTACTTCTTTGACGTTAAGGTGTACGTACACACTATAAGATTTTTTTTTTAAATTTTAACTTTAAAAATCCAGTTTTTTCACAGTAGGTCATTAATATATATTTAAACTCATTTCAGTGGGAGAAAAACATATTACACTAATTATTAATTAAATAATATTTAATGAGCTAATTAGTATAATTTTTGAAACATGATACCTTAAATTATAATTTGTACAGACATACAATTATAGTTGGAAATGATGCCTAATATTAGTCTTTATGTTGTCTGCCACATTCAAGTTATAAAAATATATAGTTTTTTTTAATAATTTTTTCATTAACAATGAATTAAAAAAAGCGAGATTTTTTCTGTAATTTTAACATTTAAATAGCTATTAAAAATTTATTTTTATAAATATAACTTTGATTGAGACACAAAATATCTGCTGTTTCATACAGATTATTTTGATATATAAATAATTGTATTTGGTTCATTTCTTGTTGAGTTATGATTGTTTGAATGAAGCAACAGAGTGTAAAAATATCATTCTTCAGAAAATGAGTTTTAAAAAACCGTAACTAGAGTTTTTAATGAAAGCACCTCAAGAAAAATAATTATAACTCGAGGAATATTCTGAATAGTGACAACATCTTCGTATCGTTTGAAAGCTAAAGGATCAGAGAACATTATTAAACAATAAAAAAAATCGATATTTTGAGGGATTTCCGAAGTTTCAAGTGTGTACGTACACCTTAATTTAAAATTTATTAATGCTTTTATATACCACAAAGTGAAATAAATCGTTTGCTAATTTTCATCTACCCCTCATATTGAAAATATTTTAATTGATAATCATCGAAGTTTTTTACCTCTGATTTAAAAGCAAAGCTAGATTTTCTCTCGAACGCTCAGATGAAGCATTTTATCAAAATTTATACTCTGTCATATGCCATTGCATAAACTGTACATTCCAAATTATTCTTCTAATCGGATCCGCATTTTTTCTTCTGAAATGCCTTTTACGAATTCAGAATCTTTGCGAATTTCAATACCCGAGTAAGCCGTTCTGAATATACAAGTGAATAAATAAAGCTTCCTAAATACTTGAGGATTTATGAATTAGTTCTTTAATTTATGCAAGCATTCTGCATGTAGGTAGGTGAGATAAATTTTTCAGTACGGCAAGATATTTTAAATTTTTTTCTGAAGTAATTTGTGTCCGGCAGCCTTGTTTTAAAATCCTCTTTTTATTTCATCCTCTTACTTCGCATGAGACAATTTATTTAAGTCCGCAATCTCTCCACCTTCCATAATAAATATGCGTTTATACTTAGAAAATAACATTATGTATTTAACATGTATTGGCTATATTGTTAGTACAGGATATTTATTCTTTCTAATCTTGATTTCAATAACTAATTTCTAAATCGTTAGAAAAAGGTATTAAAATAATTCTAAATAAAGCAAAAAAATATTTTATATTATTTAGGCCAATAAATGTATTGCTGGAAGGAAAAACAAGGTCTAAATTTTTATACTGATCCAAATCCTATCAGTTATATTAGGGAGAATATTCTGGACATACTAGCGTTTAAACAAAAGCAGGTTCACACCTCTGTGACTAAAACTGACCGAGTTATGAAGAAATTTCATTATTTTTTATTAGTCAACGGCTGCCTCGAGCCTATTGACATATCCTTTATAAAGTTGCCTACTTGAATGGTCTAAAATTGTCTAAAACATTGATATTCCGAGCTACGTAACTCTGTAGGTATTGCTCGCTAAAGAATGGAATTTTATGGATTTTTTTTGTTAAAGATGTTATTAAATTTTTTTAAATATTCTAGACGCATTAAAAGAATCGATGGACTTTGTAATTTAGTTTTTGAACTTTTTCAGTAGTACGTTTGATTGAAACAATAAACTATAATCCTACATTATGCGTGTAAACTATAAACCGATTGGATGTATAGTTATTTTAAAGGAGTTGGAATCTTTTTAATAAAATATTCTTAGTATATTTTAAATATAATACTTTTTTACTTATCATTGACTTTAATAATATATGAAATAATATTTTTAAAACCTATTTGGAAGTAGTTTTTAATTGGTGTTTTGTCTGTTACATTGAAATCTACAGAACTTAGATTTTGAAAGACATGGGAAAAACTAAAGTTTAGAGAGATTTAAAAGTTAAACTTTAAGTAGCCTTAATTTTTAAAATTAAGTGGCTTTACAAAGAATTTATTTTAAAGATGCAGATGAACTGAATTTATTGCATACTTAGATATCTATATTCTATTTTTACTAAGTTTATTTAGGGTTTCAAGTAATAAAAAAACTTATAGCACGATCAAATTAAGGTGACAGAATAATGTGTTTGTATGCTGTAATGTATGAAACATTTCAAAGAAATAACGCTTACTGAATTACATTAGTGTCGGATTTTTCAAAATTCAAAGGATGCACGCTTCTCTTTTTAAAGCTGGGGGTTCTTAATTTTAAAAACTCCAATTTGATTCAGATGACTGTTTCTCTAGAAGTAAAGAAAAAAATTCATAGCTGTAACGAAATATTTAAAATCCAAAGAAAATTCAAAAGAAAATTGTATACAAAAGAAAACTACAGGCGATATTGTGTTTATTATTTACATCTTTAAGTTTACAGTAAATACTAAGAAATATTTCTTCAAAATCTTCCAAATAGAAAAAGATTTTACTTTTAAAAAAACCTACGACAAACAAATACGTAAAGAAAATTATTTCTATTCAATGATTTATATTGTAATCCAATTCAGATAAAACAATGTGTCAAGGGACTTTCGGAAAGAAATTACAAATCTGATCTAATCAGAATGAATTACGTCCGTATTTTTTTAACTTTATTTACATTTATTATTCACATAGCAATTTTAATGTATATTTTTTGTTGGAAATAATATCAACAAAACAACTTAAATTCATTACTTTTTTTTATTAAGATGATTTTAGTAGATATACATTTCTTTTATCTTTATGCTAAAAACTTAATTTATTATCGCGTGAGCTAATTTTTTTTTTATCTTTCATTAAGATTCTTTTCTACGTTCATGAAATTGAGCGCCCATTTGTTTGTTTGAACTTCACACATTCCTTGATGGATTTTACGTTACTTGATACTTAGAAGTATTAACTGAGCTGTGAAAAACTCTCTATTCCCCTTTTTTCGGGATTGAAATGGAGATTAAAAGACTTTTTTTCTGGGGTAAGGGGGGGGGGTCCACGATAACTTCTGAACGAATCATCATGCAAACATTATCTTTGCATCATAAAATTCAAAGCATTAATTTTATAGTAACATCACCGTAAATTCATTACTATACAGTTTTGATCAATTTTTAAAAAATTTTAACATGTAGCTCTTATTATTTCCATTTTTATACAATTTTTAACCGATGACTTACAAGTATTCGAACATTTTTTTTCTCACAAATATTTATAACAAATATACGGGGACTGCGAGAACAACAGCTAGTGGACTAAAAAGTTAAAAAAAAACACATAAATCGGCACCGATGGAGTTTTTAGCTGTTTAATAAGGTTTAATTCCTCATCGAATTCAGTTCTAATGTAGTGATATTGTTCATGCCAAAATTAACAATGATGTGTCATAAAAGAATGTAAATGAAGATCTCCTCTCTTGAACCAGTTTTGCTGATTTAAGCGTAATAAAATCACCTTATCTTAACTGCGTGGGACAAATTTTTCTTATCAACTGCACGTGGGAAATATCGGTCACGGTTACGTGGGATTTTCACCAACATGAATAATAACTAAAGCTTTCGTTGTAAATGCCAAAATGTGGCTGTCAATCACTAATAAGCCTCAATAGGTGCTGATCGCCAACTCGGTGACAACTGGCAGTCATCTGTTTTCAGAACGATTTTAAGTGATGGATACTTAATTCACCTTTCTTCTGTTTTTGACCGATAAGATAGGAAAAAAATAAAAAATCTTTCCTGACAAGGTTGTTGCATCCACTTGATGAATTTGTTTATCCAGCTGATGGGCTTAAGAAAATGTGTCGAGGACTGGGTGATTTTTCAATGCAATGTTTTCTATCCTTCTGCGATTGATTCAAAATACCAGCTGGGTGATTTTGTCTATCAACTTTGTCATTACTGCATTTGATTAGTGTTATGGATTATGCGCATCATGATATCAATAATCAAAACAAGATTTTGGCGATATAGTTTGGTTTTAGTGGTCATCAAAAAGCGCCAAGAAAGAATTTCGCCAAATTATAAAAATATATTCAAATGAAGTGTGTGTATATATATAATATAATATAATATAATGTACACAAAAAAATTGCTAAAACGGCGAAATTTCTTCTTGGCGCTTTTTGGTCGCCAATACAACTGGCAAATACCATTTTTGCCTCAAAAATTATATTGAAATGAAGTTTCTAATGTTGAACAGAAAATTTAATTATGCTCTTGTTTATCCTAATATTGAAAACAGACGAAAATATATGATTGGATAAGAAATGACACTTTAAATGTTCTAATCTGTCATTTTATTTTTTAGGTCATTATTGAAATTGGTTAGTGTTATTGATATCCCTTCGCGTAATATAAATAACATTTTCAAAATAAATTTTTGGCTTCAAAAAAACTGGCATTTCTTAGTTTATGAAATTTTTAGCGAAACGATAATCTTTTTCCATTATTCGTGATTGTAATATACGGAATAATAAAAACTATATGATAGGTAAAAAAATCATTAATTTTTATTGCTTATTTTTGTACATATTTGAGGCATGAAAAATGAAATTGTCTTCAGCTAACATTATTTCCATGACCTAAAATTATTTGCACTTTAATTGATTGATATGCAGTTTTAGTACTTGTGCATGTAGAAAATGAATATTCAATAATTTTTTGTTTGATTAAATATGTAAATTATGAATAAGTTTTTGTTTGATTAATTTTTAGTTTGAATTTTGAATAATTTTTTTTGTTTAAAGATATAAATTTTGAGCAATTTTTTAAAAATAATAATTAAAATTAATAATTATTTCTAATTTTACTGCTAAAAAGACTTTTTGGTTCTTAGTTTTCACCATTCTTTTACTCTGTCGAGCGCCCTCGCATAAAGAAATTATTCATAAAGTTATTCAAAAAAGTAGCTACAATTTTGAAATATTTTCATCCTGATGATGAAACATTAATCATATGAAATCGTTCAAATTCGAATATTTTTTTTATTGCTTAATAATGTTCTCTGATCGTTTAGCTTGCAAATGATACCAAGATATTGTCAATATTCGAAATATTTCTGGAGTTATAATTATTTTTCTTGAGGTGCTTTCATTAAAAACTCTAGTTACGGTGTTTTTAAAACTCATTTTATGAAGAATGATATTTTTCAACTATGTTGCTTCATTCAAACAATCATAACTCAACAAGAAATTAAACAAATACAGTTATTTAAATATCAAAATAATCTGTATAAAATAGCGGATGTTTTGTGCCTCAATCAAAGTTATATTTATAGTAATAAATTTTTAATAGCTGTTTAAAAGTTAAAATGACAGAAAAAATCTCGCTTTTTCTATTCATCGTTGATGAAAAAATTGTTTTAAAAAAACTATACATTTTTATAACTTGTTTGAGACAGACAACATGAAGACTCATATTAGGCATAATTTCCAACTAGAATTGTGTGTCTGTACAAATTAGAATTTAAGATATCATGCTTCAAAAAATAGGCTAATTAGCTCATTAAATATTATTTAATTAATTAATAATTAGTGTAATAAGATTTCTTCTCACTGAAATGAGTTTAAACATATATTAATAACCTACTGTGAAAAAACTGGATTTTTAAAGTTAAAATTTAAAAAAAAAATCTTTAAGTGTGTACGTACACCTTTTTCTTTTTCTTAATCTTGCATAATAAAATAAAAGATAAGCATTATACTAATTAACATTTTAGATAAAGAGACATTTAAAATAATTTACTAATCAATTTAACTTAGCTTGAAAATTTTATAAAATTCAAAATTTTCCGAATTTTAAAAAGGGGAATCTGCATTTAATTATTCTGATAAAAACAGATTCAATTATAAGCATATAGCTTTATGAAAATTTAGAACACTGTGTAAAAGTATTATTATTTCCATTGAAAGTAAAAAAAAAATCCAAACTTAAATATTCGATGCTCTAAATCGCTATTCATAATAGATTATTCTAAATTACTCACTTTTATCGAAGCATGTCTTCCGAATTTAATGGATCATAAATTTCGAAAATCGCTTCTTAAATGCTCGTTTTTTTTTCTTGTTAAATCAGCGCGCATCAATCATTCTTGAAAAAAAATCTGTGCTTATAAAAAAAATGGAATGTTCTGATTTGATTTCTAATTACGAATAAATTCATGTCATTTAAAATTTAAATTCTTTGATTTTTCTTCTTTCTCATCTAACTGTTCTTAATCCTTATTATTCCCAAGAACAAATTCTTGTTCTACATCTCTTTTTAGATTCTTTTGTTTGCTTTGAATTATTTAATGATGTACAGTATTATTGTACAAGTTTAAAAATGCTTCTTATATTTTGAAAGTGATAAAAAAATTCCAAATTTTGACAGAAAACTTGTTTATTAGACCGAAATCGGCAGAGATTCAATCCTATAATGTCATCTAAAAACGTTAAAAAATGAAATTTATTCGAAAAATAAAAAATAATCATTGGAAACAACCAAGTATCTCCGATATCTTTTATATTTTTATATCAAATAAAACAATTTTTTTTGTGTGTAATCAGGAAATTAAATAAATTCTTAAGTCAGAAATTTCATATGTTACTTCAAATTTGCCGGAAAAAAATATTATCAAACATATCTGATGTTCAAAACTACTGATAAAGAATTGCAAATAATTAAACTATTAATTTTTTCATGCATTCAACAATTCTGACTAATCAATATTAAAGACATCGTTTATAAAACACGTTGTGAAAGAAATAAAGTATAAATGATACAATAAACTTGCAATCGTTGGTATATTTGGGGATCGTATTCTTCATGGTTCTCAAGAAGGTGCATTAAAATACATGATTATTCGCTTTAATAAATCCAAGGACGTGATATAGGTCTTTCATTCTAAGTCAATTCCTCCTATTTCGGGACTGCTATTTCTTTGTGTTTATCTTCATCCTAATCCATTATTTGTTTCTTTTTTTATCAGATGTATTTCTATTCCTATTTGATATTACATAACCCGACTTTTTTTATATCACGACATCAAAAGCAAACAGCTAACAATGCAATGGAATGAAATAATATCATTCTTGTTTCTTCGCTCGTTTCAGTGATTACTTTCCTGTATATCGTCATGAAGCTGAATCGTCGTGCACAATTTGACAAAAAAATATATATAGATGCATTATCTAGAAGCAACCCGTAACATTGAAAAATAGAGAACTTGCCTCCGACTTGTAGAACTCTGAATCTATGTATTTAAATAATATTCAAGAATATTTATCCAGAATTTTAAAGAACTATCTAGAATTTTCTAACACATAAACAATAAATGACAATACGAGTTAAAAATGCCAACTCTGAGGCTATTCTTCTATGACCGGAATTGGTACTACTGATTAATGTTTTGATGCTCTGTCAATTGAGCCACATAAAAATTATTTAGAAGGCATTATAGGAACCTGTTGTTATTATTATGTTTCTTATTCTTGTGAGATTTTGTCCCTTAATCGTCGTGGCATGCCTAATGCTGCCACAGTTTTTGATCCTCAAATCTATAACCTGAAATTATATACCTCAGAGACATTAAAATTCGATTAGAAAATTTACCCATAATCCTCAAATACCAAGTGTTCTATAGATTCTTAATTGAATTAGTAAAACAGTACATTTTCGAAATATAAAGTGTTATCTAATTAAAAACAGTTCAAGAATTAAACAAGTTTTGTTAAGTTATATTTAAAATTTACCTCTTAAAATTCCTACATTGTACCTCTCCACTCCATTGTTAAAATTTACCTCTTAAAATTCCTACATTGTACCTCTCCACTCCATTGTTAAAATTTACCTCTTAAAATTCCTACATTGTACCTCTCCACTCCATTGTTAAAATTTACCTCTTAAAATTCCTACATTGTACCTCTCCACTCCATTGTTAAAATTTACCTCTTAAAATTCCTACATTGTACCTCTCCACTCCATTGTTAAAATTTACCTCTTAAAATTCCTACATTGTACCTCTCCACTCCATTGTTAAAATTTACGTCTTAAAATTCCTACATTGTTGATGGTTTGGTACAAAACTAATGTTCGAATATTTTGTACTTTTATTTTATTGTTTTTGAAGTGAAACCTGAAACGATGAAATATGAATTGCTTATCATTGGAAACCAGTAGGCTTTTCATATCCGCATTGTATGAAAAAGCCAAATTGTTAAGATTAATATTTAATTATGCAAATCCACATTTTTAGAAATCAGAGAATTATTTAAAAGTACCTGGGAGACCGAGTTCGTTCGGCAGTTTTGGTAAAATCGTATTTTTTCGGAGAAATTATTTAGATACGAATCATATACTGATAACATACGAATAGTTTTCAATCTTACCTACATATAAATTGGTCAATTAAATAAAAAAAAATCACAAATGCACTTAGTTTAACAAATTATTCGAAACAATCTGCTATATTACACTATTCATTTTACAGTTTATTTATCATTACTTATATGTTTGAATTTATACTCATTTTTACCATGGTGAAGTTGTGTACGAGGTGGCGCTGTATGACATTGTCAGCATGAGAGTAGATAGCTAGTTATAAAGAAACATTTTTTGTGCAAAATTTAGTTTTTTTTCAGGAAATACACCTATATAAACTTAAAAGGCAGAACCTTATCTAAACATAAAATTTGATCCAAATTCTTAGAGCCGTTTCCGAGATACACGACATAAATAAATTTAAATACAAGAATTGCTTGTTTAACCCTTTCTAGAGCCCGTGAGAAGTATGCTTCCCACCAAATTCATCAATGTTTGTATGAATTTATGTAGGTTGGCATGACAATTTTTTAGAAAGACAGAAACTTAGATACTTCAGTTCTTTTTCTTACTCAAAATAATGTGCCTTGATTTGTTACTTAATTATTAATGAACCAAATTAATTAATCAAATTAAATTTATCTAATAATTTAAATGAGTCCCTTTTCTTATTCTAATTTCAAGCCTAAAAATATTTGAACATAATATGACTAGAAAAAAATGGCCCTTTAAAGGGTTAAAGTTATAAGATGTACAATTCTCATGCTAAAACTGTGTTAACTTTCCTTCATCTAGCTAGCTGCAATTTTTTTTATCTCTCTTTTTCAAATATACAACACGGTGGACTTCTTGTATACAGCCGACCACCCCTCCATCACTGAATGAAAAACAACAAACGACGGACTGACAAGCTTTCGATAAACGGATTTCTCCCAAAATTTATTTTATTATTATTATTATTTTGAAGATCGCATATCATATACATTTCGTCCATCTTGTCTTTTTCAATTTTAAGTTAATGTGAGCAGATATTGGCCGACATAATTAAAAAAGGGCTTTATCAAAATCGGGTGGGTGGTGATTTAGAACATGGAAATTTTTTTAAAATCTGGAAGTCAGATTTTTTCCCCACCGATTCCCTGTTTTGACTTTTTGTTAACGCATTATATACGATAAAAATTAAAACTTAGTTTAATGTTAACGTAAAAATCAGATTTCTGTGTATATATCTCATTTATCTCATATCAGCGATCTTGTCAAACTGCTTTGTGTTGATATCCAAAAATCAGATGCTTGTCATTAAAAGATATCGAGTTTTATTTACTTTTGTGTGAAAAGATGTCTAATCTTCCGATTTGATGACGAGTGAGATAGCCAAATGGAAATCGGCGGCATTAGCATGCAATGACGTCATGCGTGACGCCATGAGACTCTGCGTGACAGATTTTTCTAAACTTTTATTTGTTCACGACCTCTTCCGTCAACTTAAGTTCGGTTATTTGCTACCTAACTGGCGAAATGTTGGCACAGGTTTTTGTTTAACAAGATTGAGACGCGCTTTTATTGTTTTTCACGATGACTGTCCCGATGACATTTATGTTGTTGTCAAGCGACTCGTAAAAACATCGTCTGTTATTATGGAAGCATTGAAAATCATCTTAGGAGTACTTCGTAAAAATGTTCCATCACCCCCTCCTTAAAAAAAGGGGGGGCGAGTATTCTTCTCTTTTCTAGTATACTTCTATAATATTAGAAAATGGGATAATTTAGATGGGTATTTTTATCTCATTTATTAACAATATCTCAGATCTGATTGTCACAGATTAAGTAGCAAAGGTTTTTGTATAAAATCTCATGCATATTTGCGGAGTACTGAAAAAATAAAAAATGTATTTCAAGTACACTTAATTGCAAATATCAAAAACTGGCTACTCTGACCCGTCCGAAGGCTCACAGACCGGACCATCGCGACAACAACACCGGCAGGAACTGTAGTTGAGTCCTAAGGGCCATCACCGGCCACGGTACAACCCTTCCGTTTGGAAGTACGTCCCGTCATTGACGGGCGGTAGCCAATCCCCACCTCTTTTTGTATCCACTAGGGCGGAAAGAACCAACCACAATACCAAAACTTCTCATCCTCATTTTTGAGGTGTCCCTCCAATAGGAGAAATTAATTAGAGCAATTGCAAATGTACAAGGTGATTCAAAATTCTTGGTACAAACTTGGAGGGGAAGTAGAGAAGGATATGAATAATATTCACATTGGGAACCCAGATTGCAATACATTTCTTTAGTCGGAGATGTAAAATGCCTCAATTCAACTAAAAGAAGATATTTAGTTCATAACTTCTAGACTAGTGAATTAGTCTAATGAAATGTTCAACTAATATACAATTATTTAAAACAATCATTTATTGTAATAGGGATGGTGTGATCTCGATTCGTAACCTAATGTCATGAATGGAAATAGTGTGCATAGACTTCAGTAGTGATGTTCCATTAGAGACAAAACATCTTGTTTAGTTAAATTGAGACGCCCTGTATTTATACTAAAGAAATAGATTGCGAATTGGGTTTTCTGTGTGAATATTAGTCGTATTCTTGTTCTCTACCTCCTCTCTAAGCTTGTACCATGAATTTGGAATAGTTCTGTATAACAGAAATAACGTTTTCTTGCAGTTTGATTTTCTCCTTTCATAGTAAAAAATATAAATAACGTGCAATTGCAAAATTAGCTTTTATTCTCGCTTAGCTTTATTCACACACCGATAAATCAATCAATTTAAATATTTAAAAAAAAACCTGTCTTAGTTGGTAGACGCCAAACTGAATTTCGGATCTCACATCCGATAATTACACTAACCAAAAATACCAGGGATATTTTTAAACTCCACCCACTGCTATAAAAGGTGGTGGAACGATTATATTCAATAATGTAGCATAAGAAAGCAATGATGAAATAGAATAAGAGTTCTACCATATACATTCACACACTATAGCGCGTTTTGTGCATTATGATACAGTCAAGATGGGACAATGGATTCAGAATTTGATATAAATCTGTCACGTTGGTGACAAAATCATGTACCGAATTTCATTTGCACATGATTTTTGCTACAGTTCCAAGCTGTTCTACTCATATAATCACAAAATTGTAAAATGATTGCAAGTCAAATCCGAGAGGGATTGATCTAATATTTGGATCTTCTTCAGTTTTATTTTGAATTTTAACGATGAATCTCTATATGTATGCTTTCATCCCTGTAGCTGATTGTATGTTAGAATTATTCATATGAGCATAAGCTCATAGAAATAGAACAACTCCTAGAATTTGACGGAAAGGTAACATGCCGAATTTTATGCTTGTAATTTGTTGAGTGATTACGTCATCATACATAATTTCAATAATGTTTTTTTGTTTTGTTTTGTTTTGTTTTTGGACTTAAAATGGTCATCAGAACTTCAATATCGATTGCAGATTCAATATTGGGTAGTTATATTACTTTTTTGTACTTTGTACTCGAGGGGAAAAAAAGAAAATTTAATGTTGCTAGAAACAATTCCTTGGGCTAAACCTGATTCACACGGCAATCTTACAGTTAAGTTAAAATGATCGAGTTTTCTATATTTTAAATTAGAACGCTGCAGATATTTTTTCATGAATCTATCTCATGATACTATCTATCCATGATACTATCTCATTGATTTGTTGCATCTGGTTATTAACCTTTCAATAACAGAAATTTATAATGAAAGAAGGTTTAGATAATAAATTTCCTTAATACAGAAAATTAAATTTTCTGTGTATAGAAAAAATTTTAAAAAATTTTGAATTTTATTTTTTACGTCTATTTACTTAATGTGTAAGCAATTTTTTTTTTATAAAAGCTTTATTTATGAGTTGCAAATGGACAAGCCGGTACATTTTATTCAAAATTGGGGCGAGCTTAGAACGTTTTTTCAAGCTTGGATGGACAAAGAAGCAGAAACCGCGACGGATCTGGCTTTCCAGTGGATTATCTTTTGAGCTCAAAGAAGTCTTTATTTCCGTTCTCTATCCCTCATTAGACCTATTTTATGTACGCCCTGCTTACCATATCCCGATCAACCCCCATTCTGGAAAGAATGTTTTTCTACTAATGTTTAAAGCTATAAGTTAACATCAGAGTCAGCGATTATATTGAACTTCGTAATATTTATAGAATTTGTTTATATTTTGCATATTATTCTATATGTAGGTAATGATATTTTTAATATAATTTAAATCTTAATTAATTTCCTAATTTTTATCTTAATTTAGTCCATAATAACTTCATTCTAAAATGTTCTGTTATTTCCTGGCCCAGTTTCCTATTTTTTATTTAATTATTTTTAACGTGCTTTCTAGAAAACGGATGACTTATGCATTTTCTCACTCTCAGAGCGAAGAGATAAAATTCTCTTACACCTGCACATATATTTCAAAGATACCCAAGATTCTCTTGCCTAAGTCTGCACATGCAAAAGAAATTCTTATAAAAATCTCATAATAAAAGTGAAATTCTCTCATTGAAGGGAAAAATTTCTGCTTCTTTGCTCTTATGCCGTGATGTAAACAGGCGTCATTTTATTATCGACTCTATCTTGTATAAATAATGATTCCCATGGTGAAATACATCGAAGTTAACATTTTAAAAGTTTCTTCTTTTCGGCCACATATCAGCAAATATGTTATATATATAAGACATAATAAATATTATAATGCTAATTGAGTGACACAGAAATCCTTCTTATTATTCATTTTTGAATGAAAACAGCCATTCGATAAAGCGGAAAGACAATTTCTAACATTTATTCAATTCTTCTCTTAGGTAGCTAATGGAGTTGCGAAATATTATTAGAAATGCTCGGAAGAGAACTCGCCGAAACATCCATTAAGTCAGAGGAAAGAAGATGTAAAATATGACAATAATCGACATGAAATAGCAGGTTTCATGGAATATGAAAATGAACTTAACATGTGGAGTGCCTGATGTTGATGAAAATGAACTTAACGCACTACTCTCATGTTGTTCACATTTGCTATCTTAATTGCATCAAACCTTCTATATAATTAGATTAGCTCTTTTCTATTCTGGTTAAGCGATAGCAAAGAATGGTCGTCTAATTAGATAGATAATCTAAATATCAAACGTGAATCGTAGCATTGAATATGTTAACCATCACTAGATAGGTAATCACTGACGTATGGGTTTTCGTGTATTATCTCACAAAAATGATTTTTTGCATTATCTTAAAACTCAAAAAATTATCTTTCTGATGATATAAATTTCATTTTCGTGCTATTTCTATTTTTCTTTTTAAGTAATTTTTTATTCATTTATGTATTTAATTTGATACACAATTGGTAAAATGTTTTTAATGTTAAAATGAAATCGAAGCTGATCCATCGAAACATTAAAATGCGAGCTTTTCCAAGTGTTACAGTTAAGATTAAAAAAAAAAAGAATTGCTTTATTCAGACATTAACCGAATGCAAGTAGTATTTTCCTTTCCGAGTTTTGTTTCGTAGAATATACACTTTTTAATTCATACAAAATTATTTTCAAATGAAGATATATATGTATAATGCCACATTTGGAAGATATTCAATCTTATTGCGATATTTAATATTTATTTATAAACGCTCTAAATGTTCGCATAAGATACTCTTTTCGCGGGTTATGTTTTAGTGAAAATTTTTAAATATTAAATTCCTTTAACCCTGAATTCTTGATATTCTTTCCATTATTCAAAAGACTTATGGGTTTGCAAAACTTCCAATTTTTCACGTGAGGAAAACAAAATTTGTTGTCGACCAACCATATGCAATGAAAGGTGGTAAGGAAGGTTTTTGATGGAAAAACCTCGGCAACATACATTTTCATATAATGGTAATTTATGTACTCTTAATACAAATCATATTGCACTATTAAAATTTAATTTTTGAATTCAATGAGCATCTTTTGGGAAGTAAACGAACATGACTTCACGACACAGGTAATACAATGCATCACGTAAACATGCGCAGATATGTTTATTTGACTATGACGTAAAATGAATGGAGTCGCGGTTTAATTTCGTAAGTTTTATGAGGAAAAATCAGTGTCCAGAAGCTTCTGAACAGAAATGATTATTTCAAAGCCAAATGCTGTAGCTTTGACAAGCGAGTGTAAAAAGATATACAAAAAGTATAAAAGTGGGAAGATGATTTTAATTCTGTCAATAATGTTCGTTCAACAAAATTATGGCGGACGCCCAAAACCTGTGGATATTTCCGTCTTTATTAAATGTGGTTATTTAAATATCCATACTTTGTTGATATGAGACGCTCTCCCAGGAAATATCCACGGTTTGAGAAATCTAAATAGTTATTCCACACATTTGCTTAATAGCCATCAGTCGATTTCTGAATGCGATGTTGGGGGGAGGGGGATTTCTTATTTTAGAAAAAGAAACTTGGGCGTTCAAGTATTGTTGTGAGGTATCTGGATTCGAACGATCTGAACTGAGAAGGTTAAACTTTCAAATTTGGTGATATATAAACTTCATTTACACTTATTGATTTTAGGTTGATGTTTTTTTTTTTTTTTTTTTTTTTTTTTTTGTGAATTGAGTAAGATGTCAGCAAAAAATAAATAAAACGTTTTCAGAAAGCTCAGTCCTGAACATAAAACTACCAAATTTAGCTCTTAATTATATTTTGGTATTAGTTGCTTATTAAGAACTTGTTTTCTAAAATTTTAATTAATTCAAAATTAACCCAAAAATTTAATTTTTTTTCTCAAAACTTCAGAGGATATTATTCGATGAATAATTTTATACCACTATAAAGTTAAAGAATTTGATTTTCCAGTGATACTCATTTTATTTCCACGAAATATACAGTACACTCCCGATTATTCGCGGAATTGGGTGGCGCGGTCGCCGCGGATAACAAAAATCGCGGATAATCCGAAAACTAAAAACGGGTATAGCAAAAAAGAAAACAGTCATTCCAACTTTGAAAAATCGTTTTATGTACAATAAAACGTAAAATAAACAGCAGGAAATGTTTAACTAACGCTTAATATTTTAGTATATCACTCAAAACTAACCTAAAATGCATTTTGTTAATGAAAACAGAAAAGTGCTTTGTACTTACGAGAGGCGTCAAGGATGCACAGAAAAATTAATACATATGTACTATTTTAATATTGTAATGTATTATGTAATTACAAAAGCATAACTGTAAAACTGCACTTTTTTAAAAAAAATCAGTCAAAAAAAAAAAAAAAAACTTTGTGCTGCAGGCGCGGATAATCCGCACCGCGGATAACCCGCTCGCGGATAATCGGGAGTCTACTGTATATTGCGGTTGTTTCTTAGGGCACTTGCCACAGACAAGCCCGCTGTTACGAAGACAGCGATTTAAGCTGGAGGGGGGAGCGTCTCTTGTTTTTATAGTAGCGCCAACTAGGGCCAAGAATACGACTTTGCTACTCACGCATCACTCATTCGCTTGCACAACCCCTTTTTACAGGAGGATACATTCACACATCTCACAGATAGAACAACCATGCCCAAACCGGGACTCGAACCCGGGATGCTCAGATCACGGGGAAGACGCTCTACCCCTGTGCCTGGACGCCGGCACGAAATTTATTCTTTAACTTTAGTCACTGTTTTCACCAATAGCTTTTAACAGATTTTTAAACTTAATACTAAGCAAAAATAATAATTTTTTTTTGGTTTATTACTGATTCTTTTACATATTACAAAATATAGGATGCCATTCCTTTTGTCAATTCCATGATGAAAAAATCGTTACCAATAGAACAATACATATGATGCAATCAAGCCAAAACATGATATACTTTACACTAGAGATTTGAATCTCCGTTGATTTTATTCTTTCAGATAGAAAAAGTCAAATCGACAACAAATAAAACAATTATCTTACGATCAAATGGTAAGAAAGTTGCCTTTTTATTTATTTTTGAGAAAAACAATCATTTGTTCAAATTTTTGTATACATCTTACCACTAAGCAATGAAGCCCGTCCAATTTAGATGCAACTTCAGAACATCCTTGATAAAACTCATTAACTTACTGCAAGATAAACTTTAAACAATGCAGCTGTAATTCAGATCGATTTATCTATCCAGCAGATCTTGAAGGCTGAAGAGAATGCCATTAACGCATCTAATAAAATTGTTTAAATAAACTTTTACTCAATAATTGGGCAAAGCTGGTAAGAGTAGCGAATATTTGGCTGTTATTAAAAACGCGTAAATCTGTCTTTCTCAATGATACGGCTCTTTGGTGAAGTAACTATTAGCAGCGTCGTCAAGTTGAAAATTATTTCTTAGATTTAATCAAAAGAAACATTGCAACATATGTCTGCAAATATGATGTTGTTTTCTTGAGAATGTGAAATCAGATTATTTTAAATAATGCTAATGAAGCATTAAAAAGTTGAAATTCTATTGCAATATTTCTATTCTTTCTCTTTAACCCTATTTAGGTATACACCTTTATTAAAAAAATAATAACGAAAAATTGTTCAGCGTTTATTTTAGGCAAAGCGAACAAATAGCACAAATGAAAAGAAATATTAAGCTTCAGGTAAACTATTCTTTCAGCAATCAAAAGGCGGAAATAGAGTTAATTTAATAGAATTAATTCCATTTGGATAACAACCTTAAATGAGCTATCAGCTTTATTCAACTGAGTCGTTCTATTAAAATATAATAACGCATTATTCCATAATGATAGTTTTTATATTTTTCTTTGATTCATTTTGCTTGGATATTAAGTGTGATGATTTCCAAAAGATAGCGATATACACTTGTACAGTAAATAAACTGATATAATTCTTAGATGTTTTTATTAGTATAACGATCGGACGGAACGTGTTTCCCACGGGAAGGGTTATGCCGTGGCTGGTGATGGCCCTTAGGACTCAACCTTAGTTTTCGTCAATGTTGCTGGCTTGGCGGTCCTGTCAATCGGATAAATTCGTGTGCCTTAGTGGAGAGTCGGAGTAGCTGGTTATGGTCAGCATAATAACCGTGAAGTATCACAATCTTTCCTTACTGCTGATAACCGAAACATTTTATAGAGGTTTCAAAATACTACGAAAGAAGAATATTACGTGCCTGACGATAATTTACATTCATTCGTAAGTGGATTAGGATATTAATGAATTATAATTAAGATCATGTTTTAATTTATAGAATACAAAAAGTAATTTTTATAATATAACTGATAGTAATTTTAATACAGATACTAATCGACTGAAAAATATTGAGTTTATTAAAACGTCTTTGATAACGGAATTTTTTTTAAATCGAATTGCCGATTTTAGGGGAGCTTCACGGAGTGCTTGAACTCAAGTTTCTTAACCTCCTGGCATAATGGATGAATAGTGTTTTAAGCTCGTTTACAGATGAACCGACATGGCAGTGAGAATGCGTAGTAAGTGGTTGTGTAACATAAACGAAGATTTGTTTAAATTATAACTATTTATTAATAACTCACGAAAAAAAAAGAATCAAATGAAGAAAAAAAAATTTATATGAATGAATTTCGGCAAAATCGGTCCAGTCAGGAGCAAGGCTACGGTGATAAATCGAGTTTAAAAAACTCAGTTT
The DNA here is from genome assembly GCF_947563725.1 of Argiope bruennichi. Lineage (NCBI taxonomy): Eukaryota > Metazoa > Arthropoda > Arachnida > Araneae > Araneidae > Argiope > Argiope bruennichi. The sequence continues at coordinate 104,341,840 of NC_079159.1, read as the reverse complement.
TGCATTAAGTTAGTTAAACACTTCCATGATTGCTTATATGTTTTTATTTTTCTTTATTCTCAAGTTTATTGTAGTATTGTGATTATTTTCATTTTTTTATTTCTTGATATATATCAATAAGCTATCTATCCCAAATGAACTATAAATGGCGCTCGCTTTTCTGCATAACGCTGTGTAACGATCCTGTATCGATATAGGCTTGCAGTTTAACTAATTAATTTTACATTTTTCATTGACTGCACTACGATAAATCTATCAGCTCTAATATAATTTCGCTGTGCTCTTTGTATTTATCTAATAAAACAGTGATTATTATATATTAAATATAAGCGAAAAAATTGGAACTTTTTTTTTTAATTTTATTGTGTCCTGACCTTGTAAATTATCTTTTGAAAATCTGTCTTTGCAATCAATCCGCTTGATGAAAATCCCTCATTAGAAATTTTTAACTTAATCGCTTATCTTCAAATACCACAAGAGGATTAAAAAGAATCAATTTTATCACAAGATCAAGTAATGAAAAACTTTAAAAAAAAATTTTTTTGCACTATCTCGATTTCTCGAAAAACTGCATAGTTTTAAATGGCAACAAAGAAATGCGTATCGACAAGTTATCGGAGGAAGATTCCATTTGTGGGCAAAAAAGAGAGAGAAAAAACCCGCCGTTTCCTCCTTTTTTTTTTGTTACGAAATAGAATTTATTTCCGGAAAAAAGATAATGTAAGGAAAAAAAAAACATTATTAACATTATGTTAATAATGTAAATTAAACATTATGTTAATTTCTCTTTACTTTATTTTCAGATTAATTTGACTATCATTGCACCCGATATGGAATCTTAACATAACGATTGAGTTAAAATTTTAATATGGCTTGTTTTTATAAGAATAGATTTTTTTTTACTATGAATGCATTAATAATAAAATTGGAACCTTATCTGCGGAATCTTTTTTTAAATGACAGGAAAAAAGAGGCTAACATGCCCTGACATTCCCTCTGAGAAATAAATGACAATTCATTTATTTCATTTTTGTTACACACTCTTTCTGAAATGTCTATGCAAAACCGACATGCCAAAAGATAAAAAGGAAAAACCAAACAATCAAGCGATAACGATGAAGCGACACTAAGAGATAAAAAGTTTGTGTCAAGCGGGAGCTCATTCAAACTTTGCGTGTTGATGATTCTGGGCGAGACAGCATTTTCGGCAGGTGAATCTTTTGTTTAATTTTTGTTTAACAAACTCTCTTCGGAATAATAAGTGCTAAACACAACCGGTGAGTTTGGAATTTTTTCTTTTTGTAATTCGATGCAATTTTCCGTTTTGATGTTTGATTTATTATTTTGATACTCTATTACGAGTTAATAACAGTAATATTTTATATTGTAGTACAAAATAAAAAATGATTTTAATGCTTAACTTAAAGTGGTGAAATATCTCGCTGTAACCAAACACTTCTGGACTGAAAAAATTCCACCTGGGTTTTATAAGTTACTAACTCATATTAAAGTAATTAGTTAAATATCAAGTTTTAGTAAATTTGATAAATTCCCAGTTCCCAGGACTTTTTTTCCAGGAAAAAGCCGACCAGATGTCTCAGATTAACCCTTTAAAGATCCATTTTTTTCTAGCCATATTATGTTAAAATATTTTTAGGCTTGAAATTAGAATAAGAAAAGGGATTCATTTAGCTTATTAGCTAAATTTAATTTGATTAATTAATTAATTTGGTTAATTAATAATTAAGTAATAAATCAAGACTCATCATTTTGTCTGAGATAAAGAACTGAAAACGTCTAAGTTTCTGACTTAACTAAAAAAAATTTGTCAGAACTGATGCCAACCTGCATAATTTCATACAAAGATTGATAAATTTGGTGGGAAGCATACTTCCCACGGCCCTAGAAGGGGTTAACAAAGATAGACCCGATTTCTTGTTTTTTGTCAAGATTGAAAATTTCCTGATTTGAATTAAATATCTCCACTTGTCGAGATTACTTACCAGTAATAAGAAATAGATTGGCTAAATTTAATTTTTCTAATAAATTAACTTGAGAAGAATTCGTTTCAACTTTCTTTGAAAATATTATGGTCACTTGTATTATTTATGTGGATGAATTAGATTGTAGAAATAAGTAACAAAAAGAAATAACAAAATAATTATTTATCCTTTCGATGCTTAATTCTTTTTCGATGCTTAATAATTTTTATATAATTCATCATCATTTCATTATTTTTGAATTTTTTTTCTTATTTAATTATATTGTTTTTGGATTTTGTCTTATACTCAATGCGTTTCCTCTAATCAGCGTCTAAAATTGAAGCTCAGAAAGTCCGGTCACTTTAGCTAAACCCAGTGAAGGAACCTTAATTTCTCATGTATTGATATCGTTTATAGTTTTAATTATTTCCGCCAAAAATGAATGCAACCGACATTTGGAATTGGAGAAGCATTTTAAAAAGGAATCTTTCACATTATGTAAATTCAAATATTTGCTATTACATTATCAATTTACTATTTTGTTAAATTTCATTTTAACTCTCACCGAATTTGATTGGAATGGCGTGAACCCGTTTTCTTCCTTTTTTTTAATTTTAATTTGTTTCGATAAAAAAAATACTTTAGTCATGAATGTAAAATACCAAAATAGGTGTTTTGAAAAGAAATTAGTCTGATTCTTTATTTCATATAAAATGATATAAAAATATTCGTTACTTATGAAGGAGTAGCAAATATATGCACATTTCTAAAGATGAAAATATTTTTTTTTATATTTTTGACAATATTTTATTTAAAAGTATATATATTATGAGCAATATTCTCTTATGCAAGTTCATTTTGAATTAAAATCAGAATATTAATTGCATCGGACAATTTTAGATTTCATAGTTTCTCGAAAAATTAGACTTTACAAAAGAATTTATAAAAATCAAACTATTGTTGACCCAAGATTACTAATAATTTAAATATTGACATAATTTAATATAATGATATTAAATTAATGAATTTCACTAGTGAATTAAATACGATTAATTATTTTTAATTAACTATTAATACAATGATTAATAAATATGATGGTTAAATATTATGATAAATAGTGACAACTCGTGACATTGACATAATCATTTCACTTAGCATTCATTCAATAGGACTGGCAGCATTAAACATAAAATGAACTTTCCTATAAATGGGAACAGCTTTTAATTAATAAAAAACTTATCATTTAATATATTTAAACAAAGCAATTATTTATTAAGGAATAAACCAAATCTAGATTTTAATGATAAAAAAAGGGCGTCCAGCTTATATGAATTGCTGCTTTCATGAAAGTGAAGTATATCTTTGTATTAAATAAAAAAAAAACTTTATTATAGAAAAGTAAACTGAAAATAATCAATTTAGTGATTTACCACCAACAGAGTAAATGTGCCTTTTAATTGGTATCTCAAAGGTCTTTTCCTCAAGACTCCACAGATGGTTGATTGAGATTCAGTCATCACCGGATTTATGACACGATTGCATCATCTTGGGAAAGTCGGAATCTCGAATTTTCTTCAATGAAAGCCAATCATTCAATGCAATGAACGTAAAATAATATCATTAATAAAAGTTATTCGTATGAATCAATTGAAAATATGTTTATCCATGGTCAGACTGACTGCCTGCACTTGATACTATTCATTGATTTCGAATAAATGAAATTCTAATTATCTATGAGCTGTAAAAAATCGTGTGTATTTTGTTATTTATAATTGCTCGGCTTAGCTATGAAAAAAGTAATCGCTATATTGCTTACGAATTTCAAATATTATAACTTTAAACCAGCAATTCTTACACGAAATATATATAATCTCGGAAACGGCTCTAACGATTTGGATCAAGTTTTATATTTATATAAGGTTTTTCTTTTTAAGTTTATCTATATAGGTTCTTTCTTGAAAAAACACGATTTGACACACTCACACACACAATATATATATATATATATATATATCAAAAGGGTTTGCAATAACAAAAATTCTTATATTGAAGAATCAAATATCCTCCTTAAAAATTTAATTAAAAATGATTTTCCTAGAAATTACTATAATATCAATTTTTTAATTAAACAAGGTATGGTTTGGGATTAATCCTTTGGCTTTAATAAAAATAGAACTTTACTTGCATATTGGATCACTCAATAGATGGCCCTGGGTGCCTACCTCTGTTTACATAATTTACCGTTAACTTTTTTAAAAACAAGAAATCACAATCGATTGTTTAAAGTTTTCTTGACTGTTGGATGGTATGTTCTGGCCTTTTCGTTTTTAATTTTAATTTTAATGCTGTTTTTGTTATTTTTGTTATTGTATTTTTACTTTGTTGTGGTTATTTTTTTCTAATTTGTTATTTTGTATTTCCTTTCTGTTAAAATGGTATATCTCTTGAGCATAATTTCAGGGGATTTTCGGGTCACGAGGAATCATTATTAGACAATGTCTGTATGTCCTCACAGAAAAAAATCCCTTTATTTGAATCCCTGCCTGAGGGTGACCCTTGAAAAAGTCTTCAGGCCGGATTCTTTTTTTAATATTTTTTTAATAATTTTTTTGGTTTAATTTTTATTTGATTTTTGTTTTTCCTATTAACTTGATTCTAATACTTTTGTATCAATTCATCTGTGTTTTAGAAGTAGCTGCAATTGCGCTCTCTAAATGCTATGAAGTTCCTTTTTGGTTTTAGTTTAAATAGGTAATAAATTTTAGTTGCGATTTCGAAACTGTTTTGTTTCGTTTTCAAACTTTTTCTTACTTTAGATTGGTTACTTATATATATATATAACTATTAGAATAAATATATTCAACTTCCTCTTCGAAATGTGGGCAGTGCAGTATGATGGTCAGAACAATACGAATGACATTTGTGTTGCGGTCCACGGTTCGAGTCGCGCTTTTTGCTTTATTTTTTTTACTTATGTATTTGTATTTCATATTTTTGCTTTTAAAGTTTATCTACATAGATGAAAAACGCGATTTTACCCAAAAAGAATCATGTTTTTTTATAACAAACTATTAAAGTCTTTTTCTCTCTGCTCTCATGCCGACATTACCATATAATACCATCTCGGACCATGTAATGGACTGTACCATGGCAAAACTGAATGTAAATTCAAAAATGTAAATAATGATAGATAAACTATAAAATGAATGCTGTAATGTAACATTGTTTCGAATAACATGTTTAAACTATATGCATTCATGATTTTTTATTTAAATGGCAATTCATATGTAGGAAAGATTAAAAAATATTCCTTATGTAATCAATATGTGAGTCGTATTTAATATTTTCTCAGAAAAAAACATAACTTTTAGGAAAAAAAATGGTTAGGCGAAGCTTAGTCTCCCTAGTACTGTTCTTGACAGCAAAAGTTATAACACATTTAATCTTTTCATTGATTCTTCTTATGCTTATGTTGTGATATCCTGTACACAAAAATAATAATAAATTAAGATGATTAAATGCTCAATAATTGTCATAGTCAAACTTTCGCTTGTTCTAAGACCAGTTTCATTTTTTTAATCATTTTCAATCTCTTAATTTAATTAAGTCATCATGTATTGAAATTAAAAACAATAATTTTTCGAAATAAAAATACCATACATTGCAATTTTCTGATAAAAAAATATTTTTCCCTCTGACACTGTCTTTTATTCTCAAAGAGATGCGCTTTAATTTTTTTATTCTTTTCTATTCAATATTGTGATCAAATATTAGAATATTTTATGACACTTTTGCAAAATATGACTACATTAATTTATTCCTCAAAATAAAAAGATCTCAATATATTATGAAATTGGATTAATTTATTAAAATTATAAAACCGGATGCAATCTTCAAAGCTGAAATATAACGATGATTCACTGTAAAGTATAGCATTTCAAATACTAAGTAATAATTGCCCATTAATTTTATCTTTTTCAGTTTTCGAATATGGCGGGGTTGGACCTTCTGGCCCGGAAGAGCTTGGAACATGGCAGCGAAGCTTCTATTTTACTGTCCAGTTCTTCGGTTGGGAGCACGGAATCGCGGCATCAAGACCATTGGTCGTGGAGGCATTTAAGTGTAAGTATTATCACTCTTTCTGTCGATTTTCTTAACTTAAATTCCAGTGCCTTGGTATTCAGATCTGGTCTTTGAAATTTTTAGAATTTTGAGCTCGGGTCTTCATCCAAATCATGATTCTTCTTAATTGTCAGCTTATGTCCGAACCAGTGGCGGCTCATTTATTGGAATTGCAGTACGCCACTTTCACTTTCTCGCTTATGAAGTTTAGAGAAAATATTCTAATCGTCAAACGATACGAACACGAGATTTTCGCCAATAACTACGTTTCAGGCCTCCGAAAAACATATTTTTGAAAAATATCCGTCTATGGCATGGATAACTCAAAAACAGTTTGAGCTAGACAGATGAAATCTGGTATATTGTCTTTATACTCAATTTGTAGATTCTTATCAAATTTTGGGCAAAATCAGTTCTGAAGTCTGCCTGTCCGACTGTTCGAATATAAATTAACACAGAAACTTCAAAATGTACAGAGCTAGATGGATGATATTCGGTGCACAAACATCTATATTGTATACACGTATCAAATTTTATGCCAAATTCAACAAGTGGGTGATCTCTATCTTTCTGTATTTTCAGAAGCATGTAAACGCGATAACTCAAAAATGCGATGCCTTTAATACATCAAATGTGATATGTGATTTTGTGACTGCAATTGTAATTCTATGTCAAACTTTGGTTTCAATAAATTGGAAAAACACGTTTAAAAAACATCCACCTTTATTAGAGAGTTGGAGAGAAAGTTTTGAAAGGCCGCTCTCTTTGGTTCTATTTCAATTCTACTGAAAAACAAAATTAAGGAAGCTGTGGCGGCTTGGGATGAGCGATGATAGAACCTGGGCCCTTGTGGTTCGCAGCCTAGTAACATGACCACGATACAAAAGCAATTGCTCGTGTAGCGCAACTGTTAACTGGCTTATAAGCTTTTCACTACAAAGCCAACCGAAAATGCAAAGTTGAATGTATCTTTACAGTTAATGATGAGATTCCGATTTAACGCCTTATATTAGGACAAAATCGAAAAAATTAGGGTTCATTTACTTATCTGAACTTTAAATATATTTCCTGGATTTCCCCCCCCCCCTCTTTTTGTCATTTCCGTTAGTTGAATTTTAACAGAACATATCATTAAATTCGATTGGAAATCTTCATATTCATATATTCATATTTTTAAATATATTTCGAAATGCAAAAATTAATTAGCTAGAAACAAAATCAACGAAGCCGTTTTAACATGCCATTACATATAAATTACTCTTACTACATAAGACTGCTTTATTTTTAGCGATATCGTTTCGAGAGATTTTAAATCCATTTTAATCGTAGATTCTGCTGGTTTGCAGGCTCTCTGTGGTTACCTTTATTTTTTAACTCGTTGGAATAACATTGCAATTATAAACACTCTTAGAAATGGCGCGGTGTGTTCCGTTTTAGGATCTTACACCATAAATACGCATGGAAAATCAAACCTAGACACTTTTTAACTATTCTAGAATCTATTCTAAGCAATATCATGCACCTATAACATTTTAACAAAACTGATTCTGTCAAGAAGCAAGAATAGTTCTTTTTAAATAACATCCAAACGTTCAGCTGTTTTCATGGCTCGTTTCTTTCTTAAATAATCCTTTTCCTTAAATTCTAGCCCATCCTATTATTTTTTTAAAAATATTTACTTTTTTGGTGAAAGAGAACATAGCTTTTAAAATCTGCCATCTGGCTTATCCTCACTCGGTACCTCATCCCTCATCATTAGGTACAGTGACATTGAAATTTTCCATTCGCTTTAATTGGGTGATTATTTTCCCAGTCAAATTGGGCAAGACTTCCAGATGTCTTTGTATGCTACAAGTAATACTTTTTAATTGGGTGAATATATTCTGTGTTGAGAGACCCGGAATGTTATTTCTCAGTGATTTGCAACCTTACCTGTGTTAATGGTTTCTATAAATATTATACGCTCTACACTTTCATCCATCCGTCCTTAAAAATATATATTCTATTCATAAATAATTTGAAAAATCTTCTGCAATTAAATTCTGGCTGTTTCAATTGCATCCTCCTCCCTGGAATCTTTTTCTAGAAGAAATGAAAGGAAATATTTCGTGTGTTCAAAAAACTGAAGCCCAGTGGCGTAGTGGTCCGAGGTTCGATCCTCGTGCGAAACAAGGTCGACTCGGCCTTTCATCCTTTCAGTGGGTCGATAAACTGAGGACCAAGCATGATTGGGAACTAACCACTGGGAATTCCACATTAGGCTGTCCACCTAACCGGGACATATGCCTTTTATCCCAGGGCCCTCGGTCGGGCACTTTGGTCGGTTATTTTGGGTGATATAGTTTCGAGGCACTTTGAATCCATTTTATTTATATATGATTGGGAACTAACCACTGGGAATTCCACATTAGGCTGTCCACCTAACCGGGACATATGCCTTTCATCCCCGGGCCCTCGGTCGGGCACTTTGGTCGGTTATTTTGGGTGATATAGTTTCGAGGCACTTTGAATCCATTTTATTTATATATGATTGGGAACTAACCACTGGGAATTCCACATTAGGCTGTCCACCTAACCGGGACATATGCCTTTCATCCCAGGGCCCTCGGTCGGGCACTTTGGTCGGTTATTTTGGGTGATATAGTTTCGAGGCATTTTGAATCCATTTTATTTATATATGATTGGGAACTAACCACTGGGAATTCCACATTAGGCTGTCCACCTAACCGGGACATATGCCTTTCATCCCAGGGCCCTCGGTAGGGCACTTTGGTCGGTTATTTTGGGTGATATAGTTTCGAGGCATTTTGAATCCATTTTATTTATATATGATTGGGAACTAACCACTGGGAATTCCACATTAGGCTGTCCACCTAACCGGGACATATGCCTTTCATCCCAGGGCCCTCGGTCGGGCACTTTGGTCGGTTATTTTGGGTGATATAGTTTCGAGGCACTTTGAATCCATTTTATTTATATATGATTGGGAACTAACCACTGGGAATTCCACATTAGGCTGTCCACCTAACCGGGACATATGCCTTTCATCCCCGGGCCCTCGGTCGGGCACTTTGGTCGGTTATTTTGGGTGATATAGTTTCGAGGCATTTTGAATCCATTTTATTTATATATGATTGGGAACTAACCACTGGGAATTCCACATTAGGCTGTCCACCTAACCGGGACATATGCCTTTCATCCCAGGGCCCTCGGTAGGGCACTTTGGTCGGTTATTTTGGGTGATATAGTTTCGAGGCATTTTGAATCCATTTTATTTATATATGATTGGGAACTAACCACTGGGAATTCCACATTAGGCTGTCCACCTAACCGGGACATATGCCTTTCATCCCAGGGCCCTCGGTCGGGCACTTTGGTCGGTTATTTTGGGTGATATAGTTTCGAGTCACTTTGAATCCATTTTATTTATATATGATTGGGAACTAACCACTGGGAATTCCACATTAGGCTGTCCACCTAACCGGGACATATGCCTTTCATCCCAGGGCCCTCGGTCGGGCACTTTGGTCGGTTATTTTGGGTGATATAGTTTCGAGGCACTTTGAATCCATTTTATTTATATATGATTGGGAACTAACCACTGGGAATTCCACATTAGGCAGTCCACCTAACCGGGACATATGCCTTTCATCCCAGGGCCCTCGGTCGGGCACTTTGGTCGGTTATTTTGGGTGATATAGTTTCGAGGCATTTTGAATCCATTTTATTTATATATGATTGGGAACTAACCACTGGGAATTCCACATTAGGCTGTCCACCTAACCGGGACATATGCCTTTCATCCCAGGGCCCTCGGTCGGGCACTTTGGTCGGTTATTTTGGGTGATATAGTTTCGAGGCACTTTGAATCCATTTTATTTATATATGATTGGGAACTAACCACTGGGAATTCCACATTAGGCTGTCCACCTAACCGGGACATATGCCTTTCATCCCCGGGCCCTCGGTCCGGCACTTTGGTCGGTTATTTTGGGTGATATAGTTTCGAGGCACTTTGAATCCATTTTATTTATATATGATTGGGAACTAACCACTGGGAATTCCACATTAGGCTGTCCACCTAACCGGGACATATGCCTTTCATCCCAGGGCCCTCGGTCGGGCACTTTGGTCGGTTATTTTGGGTGATATAGTTTCGAGGCATTTTGAATCCATTTTATTTATATATGATTGGGAACTAACCACTGGGAATTCCACATTAGGCTGTCCACCTAACCGGGACATATGCCTTTCATCCCAGGGCCCTCGGTAGGGCACTTTGGTCGGTTATTTTGGGTGATATAGTTTCGAGGCATTTTGAATCCATTTTATTTATATATGATTGGGAACTAACCACTGGGAATTCCACATTAGGCTGTCCACCTAACCGGGACATATGCCTTTCATCCCAGGGCCCTCGGTCGGGCACTTTGGTCGGTTATTTTGGGTGATATAGTTTCGAGGCACTTTGAATCCATTTTATTTATATATGATTGGGAACTAACCACTGGGAATTCCACATTTGGCTGTCCACCTAACCGGGACATATGCCTTTCATCCCAGGGCCCTCGGTCGGGCACTTTGGTCGGTTATTTTGGGTGATATAGTTTCGAGGCACTTTGAATCCATTTTATTTATATATGATTGGGAACTAACCACTGGGAATTCCACATTAGGCTGTCCACCTAACCGGGACATATGCCTTTCATCCCAGGGCCCTCGGTCGGGCACTTTGGTCGGTTATTTTGGGTGATATAGTTTCGAGGCATTTTGAATCCATTTTATTTATATATGATTGGGAACTAACCACTGGGAATTCCACATTAGGCTGTCCACCTAACCGGGACATATGCCTTTCATCCCAGGGCCCTCGGTCGGGCACTTTGGTCGGTTATTTTGGGTGATATAGTTTCGAGGCATTTTGAATCCATTTTATTTATATATGATTGGGAACTAACCACTGGGAATTCCACATTAGGCAGTCCACCTAACCGAGACATATGCCTTTCACCCCAGGGCCCTCGGTCGGGCACTGTAGGCTCTGGCCCACATGGGTTATCGTGCCACTGAGTTTAGTTTAGTTTAGTTTAGAACATTGAATTTTTGTAATCTATGGCATATTCTTTCTTGAGATAACAACAATGACGTATGAATTATGGATTAGTGCAGAATAAACTTGTATTTATCTCACAATTTGAAATATGACATTATAGCGTAAAATTAGAATTTGAAATATGAAATCTAATAACTAGTTTGCAAATAAGGAAGAAAAAAATTATATTCGTTTTAATGAATGATTGTGTTCCTTGACAAAATGAAATAATAATAATAATAATAAATACACTGAATGCACGAAATTTTGATAAATTCTTTTAAATTATTTAAAAATTTAAAAACTATTGTAGTTTCATTGGACTGTTTAATTTTGATGATATGGTTCTTGAACATAAACCACATTTAGTTCACTGTATTATTTTTCTGCCGAAACAGTATCAGTTTTTTAATATTTTAATTACCAAAATTGACCGGTAATTCTTTGTCCTTTAACAGATAAAAAGTGTTGTAACCAGTACGGCTCTAAATTTTTCTCTTTAACTGAATATGCATGGATAGCTACAATCAAGTCTTTGAACCACAGATTGTAATGGAAAGAAATTTGTTCAATATATGCAAATATAAAATGCAAAAAAATGCTCGTCACAATAAGAAAGCTCAATAAAGCGTACGGCATTAAAAAAAACATGTTCGTAGCGTCAAAATAAGCTGACGAATGGCAAGAAAAATCTCCATAATGAAAAAATATTCTTGCAACAAAAAAAAACTTGGCTTTTTATGCTGTACATTTTACTAGAGACAATGACCCTGTTTCATTGGATTTAAAGGAACAACAAACAAAAATTCAAGGTGCAAAGAACTGGAAAGGCCTTCACATACACTTTCCATCCTTTAAGGGAATCTGTGATATTTTTTAAAGCAATGTCAGTGAAATTAATTCGATAAATTACGAAAACAAATTTAAAAATGTCTTTTATGATAACCATGTTTTGATCAATGTAATAAACTAGTGAGTATGTATAATTACCGTTGATTATTCGTAATCACCAATAAATTTCGTGATTTCGTGGTGATTACGAATAATCGGTAACTATACAAACTCACTGGTTTATTACATTTACCGGTGATTATTCATAATCACCAATACATTTCGCAATGATTACAAATAATCACCGGTAATTATACATACTCACTAGTTTATTACATTTACCGTAATAACTACATCTTATGTATCAAGAAGCATTTACTACTTATTTAAATTTCTTATATCAAGTAAGTATCCATAACTTTACGGTAGAATGTAAAATAACGTTTGTTACAGGTAATATATGAAATTAATCGTTATTTTACAATGTAAATAAAGGTTCCTGAAAAGTCACTATTCTGAAAACTTTCATTTCAACTAATTTTTTCCTATGTATATAGTTTTTAATAACAAAAATTTTAATGAAGTTATCACATAATGTCAATTATATATTCAACAACATTGATACCTCGATATACGAAATCATTTTACTTCCTAATTAGATGACACATCCTATATTGGACATTTATTATTTTGATTCATATAATAATAATATAAGGAAGCCCGGTGGTGTAGTGGTTACGTTTCGCGTTTCCAACGCACAGGTCCGAGGTTCGGTCTTCGGGCTTGGCAAGGTCGACTCAGCCTTTCATCGCTTCAGTGGGTCGATAAACTGAGGGCCAAGCATGCTTGTGAACTAAACACTGGAGGTTCCCCGTTAGGCTGACCACCTAACCGGGGCATATGCCTTGCACCCCAGGGCCCTAGGTCAAGAAGGCAGATATGGGCACTGTAGTCCTTGCCCCGCATGGGCTGTCGTACCACTGCGTTTAGTTTAGTATAATAATATAAGGAACATTTGAGATATTGAAGTCACATAATTGCAGATTTAAAACTAAAATTTCTCTAAAACGATACACATGTCAGATACGTCAGTGTGTGCGAAGGGGTTAACATCTAAATACACATTTTTAAAAGCTACGAATATCACGACCTTTTCCTTACTCTGAAGAAGGAATTGAATTTTCGATTTAAATTAACACGGAACTTTTGGCTTGTGTCAAGTGTGAATGAGATCACATCCAATTGCTTGTGTATTCTTCTATCAAAACGAAAAAAAGTTTGTGGAACAACAAAACGATCAATTTATTCACTTAATCGTCAAAATCGTTTAATTTCTATCTTAAATACGTGATCAAAAATTACTGAACGACAATTCAATCGGTTACCACTAAATGAAGATTTGTTTACATATTTTCTTTACAAACCACAGTCAAAAAGAATACTCAAGAATAACGACGCATCCAGAGAAAGAAAAAAATAATATTATTGTTTCATGTTATCACGTTTTCATCTTTTGAAACACCGACAATTGTGGCAACAGTCAAAAAGCGTCATTTTTTTAAAAATCGTCTGATTGTTTAAGGATATTTATGGCTGGGAGAACATTCTTAGAAAAGTGTTTTATTATCCTCGGTTCATTGGTTTCACTCTTTAGTGTGATGCTTTAAAGATATTACGTCAGATAACGTTTGCGGTTTATGAAAGATTTTAAATTATGCTATTATCATCCGTCATCTACTTTCTTTTATTTCTATTCTGTTTTCACTCTTGATTAATTTCGGTTTGATTTAACAATTCAAATCATCCTGTACTAATTCGCACAATAAATAGGCCTAGCTTAACATAAATAATTAAATGGTCCAGTTTTACCTGTAAGTAAATAACTCGTATTGAAAAGATTAGATTTAATTTCCTAAAAGTGATTCTTCTTTTCCTTTTTTTCCCTGTACTAAAATTTAAATATCCTAGATTGAATGGTAACGTTGTGATTCTTGTCTAGGAAAATCGTCAGTAATTCAAACCAGTGGGAGTTGTTTCCTTAAAACTTTCTCGTATTCTCTTTAATAAACTTGTCATGCCAAAGAAAATCTTGCATGGCATTGGCGTACAATAGTTACGAAATATTAACTTTTGGCGGGAATGTAGCATTTCTACTGAATCTATTCATCCTTGGCGAGTAGTTTTTTGTGACTTATCTCTGAAATAATATCCGAAAATTAAATTTGAGCTTTAGACGCGTTTTTCTCAATCGATTATAATAAAGATTTGGCATAAAACTGCATTTGTAGTCACAAAATCCCATACCAAATTTGATATATTTTAAGCCAATGCATTTTTGAATCATCGCATTTACATGTTTTTGAAAGTACAAACCGACGGACAATCAACCTGTCGTTGGATTTGGCTCAAAATTTGATAGTTGTCTACAGTATAAATGTTAAATTTATGTACCGACTCTTATGTATCTAGATATTTTCCTTTTGTAGTTATCGCGTTAAATTTACTCGAACAGCCAGACAGATAATACTCAAAATTTGATAGAAATCTGCAGATTTTTTATAAAGACCGTATACCAAATTTCACCCGTCTAGCTCAAAGCGTTTTTGAGTTACCTTTGTCACAGACAAACGGACATTTTCCAAAAATGTGTTTTTCGAACTGAGGGAGATCTAAAACGTGTAGATTCGTCAAAATCTCGAGTTCGAATTGTTCGACGATAACTATACTTTCTCCATACTCCATGAACTGATACTGAATTAATCCTCCAATTGCTTATACCGCAATTTCCGCGAGTTGGCAATTAGTATGTTTTCTACTGCATGTGGTGTGGTGTTATGTGTTTCTTTTTCTATTGCAATTTTTTATTATATCACACTAAATTCGGGTAGTATACAGTAAAAATTCACTTTGTTTGAAAAGTGTTTGAACTTATTTGCAAATGTCGCATCTAAAGAGTGATTTTAAAAAATGCCATAGTCTGATGGTTAAAAGTTCTGGATTATTCCCTTTCATACTTATTAGCAGATGATTCATACCAAAAAAAAGGGAGATAAACTCAGTTTAAATTTTTGACATATTAATTTCTGAAGAATTTTCTCTAGAATTTTTTTTTTTTTAAATATACCAAAAGGTATATATAAAATTAGTTCATATTAATATATGACCATTGGAGATGAATCAAACTAAAGTAAAAATAGCTTTTTTTTAATTTCTGTATTCAGCTATTTTATTGTCTTTCTTTCTTTTTCCATCCAAGAAGCGTCCCCTAACATTTCACCTTTACTGAAGTTCTGGAAATCTGGTCGCTTTAGTTTAACGCGTCTAAAGAAATAGAAGTTCAGTTATCCCCCCCCCCCTGGAATTTCAGTCTGTTGAGTTATGGTAAATAAAAATATAAAAATGCAAAATAAATAAATAAATAAATTTTGATTAACTGTAAGAAATTTATTTTTAATTTTAATTGAAACGATTTCTGTATATTGTAAAATTCTAGAACGTAGAACTAGAACAAATAAATTAATGTTCTGAAATAAAGATGAAAAAAAATCAAAAGCCTGGCCAATCCGAGATGTTTGAACTAATTACTCTTGATTTTAATGATAATGTTGACGTTTATATTACAAATTTTGTTTTTCAGTTTAATCGATTGCTATTTTTGTAAGAATGACGAAATTGTCAAATATCCTGTTGTCATTCTTTCTCAGTAATTGAATGTCTCCGCTCGATACACCAGCTTTAATAAACAATTTAAACATTTTTGCGATTCTTTTAATTCAGTGAACTGTAATTCGAATTTCAAAGAGATGTCACGAGCGGATATATAACGAAAATTAATAATATTCAAAAAATAATACTCATTATATTCTATACTTAGTAAAATGTGGTGTAATGAATTTTATGGAATTGAAAAGAATATATTAATTCATGAAAATTTAATATCGAATATATTCTGCAATTGTTTACCTATTTACAAAGATAAAATATAGGAACAATCAAGGACATAGCTTATCGCATTTTTTATAGATCAATTATAGGCTGTTTATTTTGTAATGGAACCGATTGTCACGGTCTAAACGAAATAACTAATGATTATGTTCGACCAAAATTTAGTCAAGAACAAAGGGGGGAAAAAAGAAAACAAAAAAAGTGACTTCGAGGCAACATCGACCTTGATTTCTTTTTTTCTTTTTTTTTTACAATAAAGAAAAAAGAATTTTATACACTAGTATTACAAATTATATTGCTCCTTTTCGTTGCACTTGAATTCTCATTTTATTCATAGAATTTACTTCTTAACCCCTTAACTGTTTTATTTTCTTTACTATCTAATAAGATGACATATTCTGTTTAAGGAATATTTTCTTATTTTGATTCGAATGGAAATCCATTGAATACTTGACTTATTTATGTATTCGAAGCAATTTTAATATTGAATTATAATCTTTATGAATGGTTTATTTTTTGCTTACAACTATCAAAATTCGATAAATCGATGCACGTATGGCACTCGGGCAAAATAGTTAGGCGGTTAAATTCCACTGGCGAATATTTAAGAATTTTCTTGGCTTAATATCAAGTACTTTACAATATCATCTGTACGTAATTCAATGATACAAGAGACAAATTCGATAAGTAGAACCGCAGTATTAAAAACAAGTATTATATCTGCAAAAGTACAAATGATTACCTAAGTTAACAAGTTACAGCAATCTATGCTTAGTCTTGTTAGAATAATTTGAAGGCTCTTATGTATTTAAATCATAAAAAGAAGAAACTAGCTTCAAAAACGATGCAACCCCTTCCCCAACTATGACTATCGCATATTTAAAGAAGTATATTATATTGAAGTATTTTAAAAGAAATTTAAAGAAATGCTGCCTAAAAATATTTAAAAAATCCCTTCCTTTAAAGCATTGTAAAGAAGTAAAAAAGTAGCTAGTCTTTTAAATCAAACAGCTGTGGCATTATTCTTAGCTTTTAACTTTAAATAAAATCGAGTAAATTTCGAAGAAAATATGGTAGACTAAATAAAATACATTATTTTTAAAGCAATCTTTTTCTATACCCCTATCCGCCTTCATAAGAATCTAATTTTTCAACGATGAAATGCATATGTTTTATATTTATATCAGCCAGAATTGAATTTTTCAATATATTGATAAAAATATGAATTCAAAACTTTAAAAAGTCAATTTTCTGTTTTAGTACTTAAGTTTCAAAAAACTCGTTTTTCTGAGTTATTTTTCGAAATGAAATGTTGAACTCATTGGTTAGAACTTGAACTCAAGGTACATATTATTTTCTGGCAGATTGTTATCCTTTTAATTACGTAACGTGCAAGATATAACAAGCGAATCGCGGCGATTTCAATTAAGGTATCGACTTTTCAAGGCCAAAAGATTTTTTCCGAATGTAAATGACCATTACAGTAATGTTGACTGAAAACTCATTAAATAGCAGTAGTTAAAAATCAATTCAGTTCGTACATTATTTTACAAGTTCAGTATCTGCCAGTTCAAAATAAATCTATAAATGTGCCTTAAAATTGTCACATTTTGTGCAAATGTGCTAAACTTAATCTGTGTTTAATTTTATAAATAAAACATAATAAGAAATTCATTAAATCGTATCTTTTTAGTTTTAACACTTAGCTTTTGTATTGTGAATGCTTTCAAATGTAGCTGACTCATGTTCTTACTTGACTAGAATCAGATAACATCTAATTTTTTTAAAAAAAAAGCAAGTCATTAAAAGCGTTTCAATATCCTCCTGCAGTTTCAAAAAAAAGTAAGTAACATTGCATCGCCTTATATCATCCGAATTAATTGAATTGAGATAAGGCGTTAAAAAATCGTCAGTCTTAAACCGCGAAATTTGTTAAATATAGATTCAGCTTCATAAAAGGAGGTGGATTTGATTATTTTGTCTGTATTTTTATTGACAAAAAACACATAATTTTAGAAACCTAGATAGACTCCTTCATCTTTGAAATTGTGGATTAAAATACAGAGTATCCGAGAAGTCTTGGATACATCGCGAAAGTACTTAAAATTATAAAAATAGAAAGTACAGGAAGAAAATGCCTTTATTAATTTTCAAAAAAAATAACTGAAGTTAATAAATCTCAATGTGAAATCTCTTAATTGTGCTAGTATCTAAATGAGACTGGATTTTACGTCATTCGGATGCATGCAGCTGCAAATTTGATCATTAAATAGCAGCTGCGCAGCTTTTCACAAAGTGATATAAGGCTTCTTGTACATACAGTTTTTAATATAATCCCAATGAGAAAATCTAATGGTGTTAAATCAGTAGACCGTATGACATGATTACTATTTAATTCTTCTCATGATATCATCGTCAGTTCACACCTAACGCCATCTGTCGGATTGGGAAATAAGAATGTTGCAAAATAAAACTTTAGAACCCTTTTCATTTATACATGGCATAGTTATTTTTCTTACATTATTTTTCTTACAAAATTTTTAGGTACCTTGCATAAAACTTTTGTTTTAAAAAGAATTTACAGTATATTTAATCATTCGTTCATGATGGATTATTTCTTGTTATATCAAAATCATGCCGAGCATAAATTGTATACTCAACGTAATCAAAATAGCGTGATAATAAAACCAGTGCTGTATGAAAAATGTTCGTGTTTTTAAAGTCGTTTTTGTTAAAACAGTGTTTTGGGGGAGCTTCCCAATTTTCGCACCACCTTATGGGGTTATTCTTTCCTCGCCTTTTTCATAAATTTATCCGATATAATGCGTTTTGAGTTTAACTTTGTAGTATGTGAAGTAATTCGCATATTCTGTCTATCTTTTAATGGATTTAGTCTAAAATTTTGGATAAATCTACGATTTGTTACAAAAGGGTATACTAAATTTCATATATCTAGTTTGAAATGTTTTTCAGTTATATAAGAAAGTGTACATTGTCTGTCCGTAAATATTTGAATAATCTACCTGTAGATGAATGTAACCGAAAATTGAATTGCGTATCTATAACCTAAATATAAAACGCATGTACTAGAATACACATATTTATCTTGCTGCATAATCGTTTTCACGTGCTTACAAATATATTGATTTACAATCACCTCGTAGAAGGATTTAGTCCAAAATTTAATACAGATCTAAATTTAATATTAAACAATGTGACGAATTTCTTTTGCGTAACTTATTGTTATCGCGTTTTCGTGCGCTCTGTCGTATAGACATAGTCCAGAGAAAAAAGTTGGTTCCAAAGTTCGATATTAAAATTCACATACCAAATTTCATCAGCATGCCTCATTGTGTTTTTTAGGGGTTTTCAGACACAATTCCAATTTTTTTGTGTGTTGGTTCAAGTAGATCCAATATGCGAGTCCTTATCTCAATATCGAACTTTCTTGAATTTTACAGCATTTTCTCTATATATTCCATGTATAAGAGAGTAAAAATGAATTTGAAGTCAAATCGCCAAATATTCAGCAGAGAAAGTCGATAACATCCGGATATCCAGAAATAGAAAATGTTTCGGGGAAAATGTGCTTTCCTTCGATAAAATGTTTACTTGAAACGCAAGCATTATCCACCCCTTTTGCAGTCCCATCTGCTTTTCAAGGCAAATTCCTCTGCAGCTAAGGATGTTCCTACCATTTTCCATACGCACATGGATTAGGTGCGAATGACAGGTGGTTCTTCATTATAATCACCTTTGACAATCTTTGGTTGTCAAAGCTCATCTGACATTTATCGCTGTCTCTTGAATTTGCGATGACCTTCAAGCCATTGTACTCACTGGAAAAATATTAAGGTGCGTAGAACTTTTCAGATTTCTGTGCAATGGCAGCCGTCAATCATGGACTATTGTTTGCTTTTGATAATTATCATGTATTACACGGGTTTTGTAAGCAAATTGTATATCTTGTAGCAGGATGTTTCCCAAACTTTGGTGATAGGGACTCGTGACTTTTTTTTTATCTGTGTTTCATGAGATGTTCACAACATAAATATTTACATATTCCACAATTTTTACTTAAGGCTTCCGTTTTGGAGTCTTCAAGGCCATCTAAATGACATATGCTGATTTCTCTGGTAGAAGAAAAGTGAATTTTAAATATTTAAACGAGAAAAATATTCAGACACGTGAATTTCAACAACAAAATAATTTGTGAGCAAAAAAAAAAAAGTTTTCTTTTTAATTGAAAATAAAGAATCAAAATTTTATTAAAAAGTCGATTTAAAAAGCAAAAAATAATATTTACAACAAGAATTTGAAAATGAATAGTTTGATCAACTATAGAATTTTCTATCCTCTCCGCTCGTATATAAACTTTACCCCCCTTCCGTTCATTCTACAATTAGTTACCCCTTTTTTACACGAATTTATCACTTGTGCAAGTTGTGTCAAACAAACATATATTTAAAATGGATGGCAACTATTGTACTACTCCACCAGACTCAATCACTAATCTAATTTTGCCAGTTTTTATTTCATATAATATAGTTATATTAAAAACAGTCTCTTATCCCGTCCCCCATTCCATTTTCAAAGAATCTCATAAATCACTATTCCACAGTATCTTCCTTGATAATATAAAGCCCCCCCCCCCCCCCCTGGCTATAGCCACTGTATAAATTTCGTCCTTTTTTTTTATTCAACTAATACAAATTTCGTTGAGCCTTCCGTTTTCAAAAGATATCGCAATACAAAATTTTGAGCTGCGCCCCTCGAGACTGGGTTGATTTCGGTATTTTACTTCACCAATTTCCAAACATAGTTTACCAGTCAGTAGCTTTATATTTATTGTGGAAATATATTTTTAATTGTAGTTTCTTTTATTGTGATAATATGTAATACATCATTGTTAGTTCACATGGCTTAAATTTAAACTATTAATGTAATGGACAAACACCTGGTCGACGAAGGTGACTATTTCTTTTTAAATTATTAAGGGTCAAGTAACTCGTCTAGCCATGAAGATGTATTGTGCAAAAAGGAGTATCTCTTGGAGATTTTATTTGATCTTGGAGAATTGCCTTATTTCGAAACATGCATTCTTTTATATTCATACATTGATATTGCAAATTCAGGTGTACACGAGACATTTATTGGCAGGCCGTTCCGGTTAGCTAAAAATATTTGACATTTCTAAAAATTCATTTCGTATAATGCAGAAAAAAAACTGGGAATTAAAGTAGGGAGAAGCAATTTTTTTTCACGGGAGTATAAATTAACTCCATTATTCAAACGGCTTTAGTTTCAAAGGGTCTTACAGTTACTTTTCAAGAACACTAGAGAAGATATCCATACAAAATCATCAGCAATAAATAGTCGCGGAGAGTTCCATAATATTATGAATGTTTATTTTTATGAAACCACCAGTTTCCTTTCGTGACCAGATGGTTCGCTGAAGTTATTGATTATATTTCATTTCAATTAAATCGTATTAATATAATTTAATGCGCATCAATCCATCAATTTTTCAGACATTAAAACCGTGTTATTTTAATTATCTTTAATATGTTTATTGTGTAAATGAACTTTTGTAATGAAGACTAGTGCCATGACATCACATCGCTATTAAAAACATGAATGTACTCTCATCTCTCTTAAATTATGCGTTATTGTAATTTCACTTTTTTTTATTCGTCGTGTACACTACACGGATATTAAACAAAATTCTTAGTTATTTTTTTCAATGGAAGAAAATCACGTTTCTAAATATTGATGAAAGAATGAAAACGATTGAAATTACAGAGAAATAAATTATTGTAATCTAATGTCGAAAATTAGACAGAAAAAAAAGATTTTTAAAAATTGTCAAAAATTAGGGAAAAAAAATGGCATGAATATTAAATTAGTATCATAGTAAAGATAATTTTTTTAATATTAAGATGACATAAAAAGCACTTAATTCGCTGTAATGATTTCGGATTTTATGCTGGAAAAAACACCAACATTTCTCTATTAAAATTAAATAAAAATTGTAATTATTTTTTAATTAAAATTATAATTAAAAATGTAAAAAATGTTCCCAAGAACACATTCTCCCCTTCCAAAGTACATAGGACAAATTTTGGTAATTCTAAGTCTAATAATCTTGCCTGCACAGCACCAACACACACATTCATCTTTATTATTAGTAAAGATTAGAGTTTGTGATTAACTGTTCAAATATTTTAATGTTAAATGTTCTGATTAAACTGTTCTAATTTTTAACAGTATATGTAAATAAGTAAAACTTTATTTTTAATGTAATGTTACTCTATTTATAACATATAAACTAATTCAATGTTAATTAAAAAATTTTAAAAAAAAACATGACGCATATGGAATTGATATGTATCTAAAATTATTTTTTCTATTCATATATTTCAGGAGCAGTTCTGCATAAAGAATGCGGAGTCTCTATTCGAAAAATATCAGTCAAGACTGCAGCATGCGATGCTGATTTTAGCATTATTTGCAAATGTTGTGTCGGGAACATTAGCAATTGTAATACTTTGCTGCTTATCTAATGTAAGTATTTAGTTTTTTTTATATATATATATTTTTTCAAATATCTTGTAAATAAATAATATTTATTAAAACAAAAGTTTGTATTCGTAGAAAATAAAGAATCGGCTGCGTTTTCACAGAAATAACTAAATAAAAGCTGACAAGAAAATAGAATTTGATAGTTAGAATTCTTGAATAAATGCCAAATCATTCATATTGGAGAAAGTTCCACTGCAATTCTGCCATCTTCCCAAAATTTAATATATATTATTCTATAGTAATTTGGCAATAAGGATTTTAAAGATAAAGATACAACTCAACTCAACAATTTAATTTTGAATGCAATGTTTTAATTAGTTTTGTGCTTATATGAACATAATAAAGTTTATTATTACCTTTGAGAATATTTTATCAATATAAAAGTGATGGTTATGAAATATATTATACAAAGAAATTTGATTTCGGAAAAGTAATAATGATATAAAATGTTGTGTAACTAAAAATTATTTTTATTCTGAATTCTGGTAAAATTTTAATATATATTTGCATTATTTTGCCATAAAAGTTCATAATATTTTAGCTTGTAATTGTTAAATCAGATTTACCCATATGTGCTGTTCTTGAAAGAATAATATGAACACAGAGGTAACTTTTTGTAGCTAAAATAATATATTGTAATGAATGCAAACGTTTTCAAAGATTTTTTTAATATTTAGGCAAAAAGAACGTTAAAAAATTCAAAAAAACAAGTTTGTTAATAAAAAACACAAATTTTTACTGCTCTTTGTTGTTGTTTTTAAACATTTTTTATGAAGAAATTAAGAGTGCTCGAAAATTTTAACGAAATCCAATAAACGTTATTGAAAATAGTGTATTAATTATTGGGAATAACTGAAATTAAAATCCGTGAAAATAAATAATTAAAATATTTTATTTCACTGATAATTCATTTATTCTGGAAAAAAACGATAGTTTTGTTTAAAATATCAGTGTTGTATATAATTTGAGAAATCAGGATATTGTTACAGTTTAAGGAATTTAAGACGATTATATATCAATAGTACGATAATTTAAAATTATATTAAGTACCATAAATAGA
This sequence comes from Argiope bruennichi, assembly GCF_947563725.1. Classification (NCBI taxonomy): domain Eukaryota; kingdom Metazoa; phylum Arthropoda; class Arachnida; order Araneae; family Araneidae; genus Argiope; species Argiope bruennichi. Next base: position 104,318,226 of record NC_079159.1, on the reverse strand, counting down.
AACAAAAAAACAATTTTATAGTGTCTCTTGTTTACATTGAGCGAAATCTCGCAAAATATTTGCGTTAAATATTCTTTTCAATATCGTGAAAATAGTTTAAATGTATACATACAAAATGCTTGTTTAGAATAATTTTTACATATATTTGAACAATGTTTAGAATTTTTTTTAAATTTATAACCAGAGCAGATTTATTTGGAATATGGCATTATTCCAAAATTCGATATTTATCTAAATGCATTAATTTACAAATCGTATCAATAGTTTATGACAAAGTTAAAATGATCAAAAAAAAAGAAAGAAAGAAAGCAGTTATCATGCCTTGAATGTATACTCAGTTAACTGATAACTTTGTTTGATATTAAAATTGACTTTTACTAAAGAAACTTCACATGAGAGAATCTGGCCTTCTAGCATATAACAACTTACTAAATGTTGTGACATAATTGTAAAAATTTTATTTTACAGTTTACTTTATTATAATTTACTGTATGTTGAAAATTCTTTGATTTTTATGTCCTTTTCATGGGAAATGTTATTATTTTTAGCACAGTGCTAGATCAATTTCTCGCTTTTTAGATTCATACTAGTTACAACAAAAGCGTGCAAAAATGTACATTAAATGCCGTTACAAAGGCTGTCTTCTTTAAATAATATACATAATTCATAGATATGTTGTCTACCAGCTCGTGTTACACCAGTGGATTCGGCAGACGATTTCAAGGATATAGAAAAGTAAATTATGGCAGGTGTCTCTTGTGTGGAAATGTTCTAGTCATTGAAAAAAAGTTACATAAAACACATGCAATAGCGGAAAGTGATAAAGACACATAAATTGTATCCGGCACTCTATGTTGTATGGAACACCTGTTAAATTCTTCTTGGATATAATAACAAAAAAAATTATAAAAGATTTCCCTCAATTAATATATAGTTAAACAATTGGACATTAAGTAAGAAATAGTACATAAAAAATTCAAGTGAAGAAACTAAATTTTAAAATTATTCTCTTGCATTGTAATATAACCTTGAAATTCCTTTTTTAAAAGCTTGCACGTGACTTAGATAATTTGCAGCAAGACTGCCATTTCGAGCTTTTTTTTTTTTTTTTTTGTTCAGCTTTTGTACAATACTGTTTCTGGAAATAGTGGTGTTAAGAAATGTTTGAGGTGTTTAAAAGTATCCTTTTTTAACTCATTAAAATTTCTTGATTGTATTTGCTGAATGCCCATTTACAGATTTTTCAAATGATGTTTGGAAGTTCCCCTATTTTCTTGAATTGTATGGACTGCCTATTCAGAATTACGTATGTGCATCCGTCTTGGCTCAGTACAAACACTTCAAAATAAATAAACCTGGAATTCTTTCGCATTTGCATGTGTTTTTCCCTGATCGAAATTATTCGAATGATATAGAACATCTTCGAATTACAAAAAGGTTACATATTCTTAAGTTTCTTTGACTGAATATTAAGATGAAAATTTTTAAATACACATAAGTCGTAACTATTTACAAAATTTTAGAATTTCAGAGTTTTATAGTTGAAGAGTCTTGGAAAATATTTGTGATAGATTAAAAAAAAGACAGCATCTTTATCTTCAGATCTATTATTCTTAATGCGTACGAATATGATCGATTCTCTTCATTCCAAGAATAAAAGAATTTTCTTCATTCCAAGAATAAAAGAATTTTCTTCATTCCAAGAATAAAAGAATTTTCTTCATTCCAATAATGTTCTTTTATGTGGAAAAGTGCTTTTTTGCTTTTTTTAACCACTGAAACCTTATCCCCCCCCCTTCTGCTTCACCTTAAAAAAATTAATTTATAAATTTATTCATTTTGTAAACGTTTAACAATTCAATGTATATAAATAATCTTGAAGCAAATTTTTAATTAAAACAGATATAAAACCATCTTTTCGATAACCATCATGAATAGGAATCAAAAGCCTAATTTTTATGCCATTATCCTATTTGCAAATTCATAATATCTAGTTTTAATTGAGTCGGTATTTATTATACAAAAGACAAAAGTGAAGTATAAAAATCTCTATCCAGTGTTACGCATAAAAAAAGCTGTTAAATTGATTTGCATTTAAACAAAATTAGAAGGTATTATGGTTTTATTACTAGAAATTAGGCCTTTTTTCAGCTTTTTAAAGCGCGAACAACTTAAAGTATGCAGTTTTACTTCTTTTTTATTTGTTTGTTAAAAATATCTTGACTTATTGCAGAAACTTTTCAATGATACAAAAGATCCATGAGCATATATTAAATCATCTGACACACGTTCATATTTGAAAATTTTTCTATCTTGATTTCATTACTCAATGATTTAGTGCAAATTCTTAGCTGTCCAAGAATTGTGTTGGTTTTCGATATCATTGAAGATAACTTGTAAAGAAAATTACCTATGCCGTATTGCAATTAAATTAACATATTAGCAGTAATGTGAATATTAAAGTGAATTATATATACAAAATAAAAAGAATACGGATGAGGAACTGTTAGAAAGAACAGATTGATTTATGGAATCTAATGAGCTTTTTTAACTATTCAAATTTTCCATACATTATCATTCTGAATATTAATAGTGTCTTCATAGAGATGTTCTCAAATAAAATCTTCTCATGTTCATCGTTCTCGGAGCCAAACCTTCCACGCGTTTACGTATGCGTCAGGATAGGTTTATTTAATCGAAATAGGACTGAAAGGAAACATGAAACATTTGACAAAAAGGTGAACTAATTATTCGCTTACTTAGGAGACGTAAAAGCTGCGGATAACTTGTAATATTAGGAAAAAGATACTAATTCACAATAAAATACTTTGGATACATTTTTGTTTACTGTAAGTGGTCAAAACATTTCATTGCGATGAATAAATAAAAAATTTCTGTTCTTTAAATAGTTCAATTTTTTTTTTTTTTTTTTGAAAATTATATCAACTTTTATGTTAAAATGCATCTTTCTTATTTGTTATTGAATTTTTTGATAACGTTTTGAAATTAACAATAGATAATTTCGGTCACTGTTAATGATATTATACAAAATATTCTTTGCGCCACTCTTCAAAACTTTCCTGCCACTTAAACTAACCATATAAATAATCAACACGTAATTTTGAATAAAAATAAATTGGTACTGTCAGAAGCGACAAAATAATCACATACAGATAGAAAAAAAAGTACAGAACGAAAAAGTATCTAATAGTGCGGTAATCAAGATCAAAGAATGGCGGAGCATTCTGAAAATGCCTCTTCCTTTTTGTGTCTCATCCCTTAGCGAGGTAGAATCGTAGAAAAGTGGTTGTCTTGAGATACTAAAAAGAACAGCACGTGTGTTTAATAACAGCAAATGTTTCATAGTCAATACAGCAATTAATTTATCAATATTTAAGGACTTTCTACATTCTTTTAAAATAATATCGAAATAATTAATCTTATTTTTTCTAAAGTAAATTTTAAAGATGAGTCTGTTTCGCAAATCAGGAAATTCTTCGGAGGAACTAAATTATTATAATTCTCCCTCTTCTCCATTCATACGAGTATAATACGCATTTACATAATTTAGATGGAATATTGTGATGGAAATATATATTTGTGTTCAAAGATGTTATACGATATCTTCACGATGTTATTCGATATTTTGAAAGCCTTCCAATATCGTAAAGATCGTTACAATGTTGTTGAGTTTAATGTGCTCATAGAATATTACCTGGCATTAAATATCGTTCTTTGATTCACTCAATGTTGTAAAATTCAAATCAAACAAAAATTATGGAATGCAATTATTTTGATCTTGTGTTTCATTTTCTTCCAGAGTTCCGTGGAATCTATAAAAGTTCCTCTTGCCATCAGGGCTGCAGCCACTCTCATCAATTTCACACTCTTCATCATCAGTTGCAAGGAAAAATGGTTCTTCAGTTCTCACTCGCGTATCATCGTCTCATTCTTCGTACTCATCTTGACCGTTGCGGCAGAGACCACTAGCAGCGTGCAGAGGGTAGCCAATGGCTATCCGGCGGGTCCACGCTTCTCTGCCTATTCTCTACTTATATCTACCATATTCTTACCTTTCCCCAAGTGGTACCAGGTTGGACTGGCATCGGTGCTGGTAACGACATTTGAGTTGATTATCAGTGGACTGAGCTATAAATTGGAGGGAAACTTAAGATGGGTATATACATTTCTTTAATCACTGCAGATCTATTGCAATTTAACTTTGTATTAAAAATAATGTTTGCCATTTTCTTACCATTACCCAAGTGATACAGGTTGGACTGGTAACGACATTAGAGTTGATTATCAGTGGATTGCAAATCTGTCGCATCGCACTTTGTACTTCCAATTCATTTATGTTTCAATGATGAATTTTTCATACCATCATTTCAAAAAGGATTGTTTTGTGTTTATAAATAAACCTTGTACTTCTGTGAACAGTTTTAAGATATCCGACTAGGTTAAAAACCCGAGTTTGGATGAAAATTCGCATTTTTTTTTTTTTTTTTTTTTTTTCAGTTTTCAAACATAGGCACGTTTCCGGTTCCGATAATAGCTTTATTTTGTGTCTATGTCAATAAGAAGCCAAGTCATAGCAAACTATTAACAGATAAGTTATGCTTATTTATAAGCAATCAAAAATTTAAAATGCATTTACTGAAGAACGAGTTTTTTCATAATTCTACTGTACTTGTATCGTCATATCACAAACAATAATCAAGATATCTTAAAGAAATTTACAATTATTTCTCATTATGGTATGAAGAATGTAATGAACTATGGATTTGATGCTGAAGGCTCTAGAAGTGGATTTATAATTGTTTAACGTAAATATTGAAATACTCGAAAATTTCTTAAATTATTTAATATATTACACACAAAAATTTTATTTTTTAATATAATTCTTAGATAATAGTTGTTACACTCTAAGATATATTACACATATAAAATTACAAAGATAAATAAGAAAAACTGTAAATTTTTTTTTCTCTAGAACAATTCTAGTTTTTGTAAATGAGTGCTAAAATTTGCATCAAAATACTTTTTTCCACAAACGTTACATATCTATTCAAATAATTTCCCTTTTATTCATCGTTTCTTTTTCCCTTATATTAATAAAGATACATCATATAAATATTAAAAAAAAATTGAAAAAGTCCCCTCCGTACCTAGTCGGATACCTTATATAAAATGTACTGCCCTTGAGAAAAAAAATCGAGCTTTACAACTGCTCATAATTGATTAAAATCGTCTTTCAGGGTTTATAAAATTATTTTTAAAAATTTTCATCCCTATCACTTGCTGCGTTGAGTTTTGACTCCAGGCAAAATATGTATAATGTATCTTTAATATATATTGTATGATAAATTTATATTTTCTTTTGGGATCTATTATAAATTCGATACACAATCTCGCACAAAATCTGATTGGCATGTAGACTGGTGCATATTAAATCTGTCATCAGATTTGAAATTCTTCTTTAATATAGTACTAGAATTCAGAAAGTGCAGTGCATGTCCAAGTGTAATCATATCATTTGAAGATTTAGAGCCGGAGTCCTCCCTTAGGGGTAGCGCGTCTTCCCCGTGATCTGGGCTCCCCGGGTTCGAGTCCCGGTTTGGGCATGGTTGTTGTTCTTCTTTTGTGTTCTATCTGTGAGATGTGTGAATGTGCCCTCCTTTAAAAAGGGGTTGTGCAAGCGAATGTGACGCATGAAAGTAGCTAAGTCATACTCTTGGCCTAGTTGGCGCTACTGAAAAAACAAGAGACGTTCATTCGGCTTAAATCGCTGACAGATAACAGTCAGCTGACTTATAAAGTGCCATAAGTCACAACACAACAACAGAAGATTCAGAAGTATTCACGTAGTTCATCCGAAAACAACCTTTGTATTGTTTCAAAATAGGCTTCAAGTTTTACTTCTTTAAGTATGCTAGGCCGACTTGTGGAATTTTAAAAAATTCAGACATGTATCTGAAAAACTCCATGGTTCACCTTTCTTATAACGAAATGGAAAAGTTTTATTGCAAGTATTTAAGGTGTATGTACACACTTAAAACTTCGAAAATCGTTTAAAATATCGAATTTTTTTAATTGCTTAATAATGTTCTCTGATTCTTTAGCTTTCAAACGATACCAAGATGTTGCCAATATTCCAAATATTTCTCGAGTTATAATTATTTTTTTTGAGGTGCTTTCATTGAAAACTCTAGTTACGGTTTTATTTAAAACTCATTTTCTGAAGAATGATATTTTTCCACTATGTTGCTTCATTCAAACAATCATAACTCAACAAAAAATGAACCAAATACAGTTATTTATATATCAAAATAATCTGTATGAAATGGCGGATGTTTTGTGCCTCAATCAAAGTTATATTGATAGAAATAAATTTTTAATAGCTGTTTAAATGTTAAAATGACAGAAAAAATATCGCTTTTTCTATTCATCGTTGATGAAATAATTGTAAAAAAAAACTATGAATTTTTATAACTTGATTGAGGCAGACAACATGAAGACTCATATTAGGCATCATTTCCAACTAGAATTGTGTGTCTGTTCAAATTAGAATTTAAGATATCATGTTTCAAAAAATAGGCTCATTAGCTCAATAAATATTATTTAATTAATAATGAGTGTAATATGGTTTTTCTCACTGAAATGAGTTTAAACATATATTAATAACTTACTGTGAAAAAACTGGATTTTTAACGTTAAAATTTTAAAAAAAAATCTTCAAGTGTGTACGTACATCTTAATTGACCATCAATCTCTCCTAAAAGCAATTGAGCCTTATAGATGGAAGTAAATGAATTGATAAAGTATAATGTTTGGTATTAATTCAGTATATATCTTCTAAAACAATTTTTCCTGTAAACTGAAAATACAGGAAAACTAATAATTCTGATTCATTCCGCATCACGACAAAGGCAACAAAGAAATGCAGTGTCTCATCTTTGTTAATGATCTTAAAATATTATCGTAGATAAATTATTTAATATACTATTCAGATCTTTTTTCGGCATTTTTAGTTATAGAGCAGCATATAATAGATATCAAATAATGGCCGAATACAGATAGTGGCCGAGACATCCTCAACAAAATGCAGGCGTTGTATGGGATTCGACATCTTCCGTCGATTGTCGATGTTTTGCTAAAAAGGAAAACGGTAATGTCACAATTCGTGATTTATATCGGCTCAAATCAAACAAAAATCAAAACCATATAAATCAAAAGGTTTTATAATGTTCTTTGTTTGTTTCCACAATTCTCGTTAATATCTATTGCATTTTTATGCCACTTGAAATTGCACTTCTATTGTCTTTTTTCAGGAAAGTTAAGTTTAATATCGACACTCACTTTTTATTCGAATTTTACTTATACTTACTCAAACCGTTCTCCAATTCGTTAAAGCAGTGCATCCAAGTCTTCTTCTACCTGCATAGAAATTTTCATTCATTTTTTGACATCAAAGAAATTGCGAAAAATTTTAATTTTAAAGCCACTGATTTAGAAAATGAGTGAAAGTATTAAATGGCGAAGGAACGACTGACATTAAATTAGAGGCTTCGCCTCTAAAACTAGGCCCAGCAATGATTTTCTTTCTCTCATGAGAAATGTGAAAAAAGTAATATAAAACTAAGATTTAAAATGATTGATATTTGTTCGAACATCCCAAAGAGTACCAAAACCAAGATCAGCTGGAAACAATAGACATATCATCCCGGGCTAGAAAGAGTGAAAATCCCTTGTACGCTTGAAACTCTAAAAGAGATAGAGAACCTTTTAGATTAAATTTCATCATCGCATAGATATATTCGACGTTTGTTTATAATTTTAATTTAGCGTCACGTTTTGTAACTATAAAATTAAAAAAAGCTAGCTATTATCAGTAGCATGAAGTTACATTAACTCTACTAAGCATTAACCTAGTTACATTACTTGGTTAATATTGAGTGGAGATGCTATAAACTGAGATTCTATCTGGTATTTAATCTTTGTCAATAAAGATACAATTAATTTGTTTTACTTAAGCGTGTTGCTTTTTTAAGTAATATATATACATTGAAATTTTGCTTAATGAGCTAATGTTAAATGTTAAAGAAATTAATTCGTTTAACGAGCGATGTTTCGCAGAAAAGATAACATCATGGCGTTACATGCTGGATTGATTTGTATCAACGCTTGTTTGAAGAGAACCCATATATCTACGTTTAAGAAGTTTTAGCCTAATAGCTTTGTTGAATGCGATTCCATAGTGTTTGAGCAAGTGCTTGTGGAGCATTAATCGACCATATTTTGTCCCTGGCCAAGTTTATGGGGCTAAAGGTGGACAGAAATGACATCGATGAGTTAATGGTAGAACATAACCAGAACTATTCAAGAGCTATTGCATTCTATATCACAGTAATAAGCTGCCGGGATGATTTTGTCAGGACAGTAGAAAATAATAAACTAAATAGAATTACAGTATTTCACTGAAATACGAATGCTGGAAGCATAGAAAATTATAGCATTATATCTTGAGAAGTATCACTCTTAATCGGCCAGTAGCTATGTGTTCTACAAATTCATTTAACGATGATGCTATGTCTTATTTTCGTCAAATTTTGAAACGTAACCAAAAACAAACGATTTTAGGCAATTTTCTTGTAAAGAAAACGTGTATTAATTATAAATACTAAATTACATTAATATTTATCAGTTTTAAGTATTTTTTCAGAATTGGAAAACGCGTTTTCCAATTTTGCGTAGATTCCTGCGTGGAAAAAAAACTATGCTTAACAAATATTTCGCATTACGAATAAGATTTGGGAACGAATTATGCTGGTTAGGGATATTCCACTGTATATATTCAAGTTATAGTATGAAGTTAAAAAAAAATACTCATTGTATCTTATTTCTCTAAAGATAAAAAGAAAATCTTCATAATGATGTTGAAACAGGAATCTTTCGTAACTCAAAGAAATATACTTCGGTTAGGAATATCCAAGCAATAACTCACTTGTCGACTCATTTTTGCCGTCATTTTTTCGTTTCCAGAACCAGATGTTGGCTGACGTCATCTTCTACGTCACAGTGGCACTATTGGGATTGTACATCCGGTTCCTCATGGAGTTCACGAACCGGAAGGCCTTTTTGGACCGAAGAGAGTGTTTCGAGAGCAAATTCCACCTCCAGTACGAGAAAGATCAGGAGGTAAGCGAGTCCCTTTGTATGCTGATGGATCTTCTATTTTTACTTATGTAATGTAAACCGTCTGTAGTGTTGATTCAGCCAGCCGGGAATGCCTCGAGTGTTTCGTGTCAGTATTTCATAACTTTATAGCTTTTACGCCTGACGCGAGAGCAACAGCACGCTCGGGAATAAATAATGGTCCTGTTTTGAATAATCGAAATCGCTTTTAAGCTGTTGATTGACACGTGATTTAGATGTGCGATGTTCCAAACTGCTCATCTTTGGAGCCATTGTAAAAGGTTGGAATCGAATGCGTTGTTTCGTGGCAAAAAAGGGCTTCTTTTTCTGCTTTGACATTCCCAGTCGTTTCAGCAATCATCTTGTATCGCAGATTTATGAGTGTTCTTTGTATTAAATTTGGAACATATTGGAAGTGGAAGATTAATAAACCACACTGATAAGCTACTTTTAAGAATCAAACTCATTCACCTGGAATAAAGTATGTCAAGCCTTGGGCGTATCAAACCGTACGAACAGATCCGTTCAATGTAACAGAATGTAACAAAAATATTAATATTTTGAGCGTTTTTGCTCTCTTCTATTTAACTTGACTTGCTTAATGCATGTAAAGATGGGATTTTATAATCAATTTTTCATTCACTTCCTAACGTACCAGAGTTTTGAATTTTTTTCACTTGTGCATTCTTTAGGATGATATATTTTAACATTTTCAAAAAATAATTATGTATTAATTGCTTTTTTGAATCTATCAATTAAGTTTTCGGATTAATTGAATTAATTTGACGCCATATGTTAATGAATGTGGGATTCTATCAATTAATTTGATTAATTGGATTAATTTAGCGCCATCTGGTAATGAATGCGAAATTGTAGAAACTAATTTGATTAATTAAGTTTTCGGATTAATTACATTAATTTGGTGCCATCTGGTAATGAATGCCAGAAAGTCTCTCCTTTATAACGATGAAATATGAAATATATTAAAAACTAAAAATTGGAAAATAATAAAACTGAAGGTTTAAAAAACAATCCCCCTTTTTTTTTAGTATACTATATCAAATCAGGTGGTCAAACAAGTATCATAACAGCCTGCGTCACTAATTACAATATTATAAAAGATAAGGCAAATCAAATATCATATGATCAAAAATGCCTTAAAAATTCATGTAAAATTAAAATATTGTAAATGTGATTAAATTTCAATTTAATTAAACTATTTATAAGAGTTCTTCACCTTGTATCTTACGGAGGTGAACAATTAAAAATTGAATCAATTCGCTGGACTGTATGAGATAAAGACAAAATCGTCTCCCAAATCCTTTACTGTGTAATTGCTCATTGCCGTACTCGAAGATGTGATGTCCTTTCTATAAGAAATACAAATGACTTTAAAATTCAGTTGATACGACATTTTAACTTTTAACACGTGATAACGCTTTCATTCTGCCTGAACACAGGTTACAGGAGCAGAATTTTAGTTCGTAAATTAATTCATGGAATGATAACATGAAAACCGGGTTAAACATGGCTTCCATGGCTTCAACTTCTGAATCAAAATCAATTCGTTAGAACTAAATTGAGTAATCCCCTTTTCCAGGACCGTCTTCTGCTGAGTGTCCTGCCGAAGCACATCTCCGTCCAGGTGAAGGATGGTATCCGTGACGTCATCAGGAGGATCCATCTCACCCCTATGCCCCAGAGGCCCTTTACAGAACTGTTTGTCGAGAAGCACAAAAATGTTAGGTTGGTGTCCTTTATACTTTGTTATCTCTCAGATTTTAATAACTCACAAATTTCATAACTTTTTTCATTGGGTTTTTAGACTATTTAGTTTTTTCTGGCTTATGAACCAGTATGTAATTTTCCGGTTGAGAAATTCATCCACATCACAGTGGAGTGTTAAAAAGATCAGAGATAAACTCATTAGAACTCCTAAAGATAGCAATATAGAGTTATGATTACTGCGGCAATAATATAAAATCTTGATTTTTAAAAAATGACTCAAAAATTTGTTGCATTCATGACAAAATATGTAGGAATCGCAAAGTATGACAAATAACTCGAAACATAAATAGCTGCTATTTGATTAAATTTTTGTTTTCTCAATATTTTCTCTTGTTGTTAGAGTCACGCATTTTAAACTAGGCAGCTACTTTGGTTCACTAGATTCCAAACCAGTCAATTAAAATATTTTTAGACCAATTATTAAATAGATAAATTTGTAAAAAAAAAATACAAATTCTTTGAATTATAAAATATTAGAATTACAGTGTAATTTTATTGTTTATATTTCAGGGAATTATCACTTTATTCGTCATTTTCCTGATGTGCATACGGCGTATTTCGCATGTCTTACTATGATTACAATTAATACATTTATTTTGGTTGATAAATTTGTAATAATGCAATAAAGTTTGGTATTGAATACTCAACTTAGTATTCCATATTTCTGAAGTATTACAAATAATATACATTGTGTTTGGGCCTATTGGTCAAAACTCCACATAAGAAAACACTTCAGAAACAAGATTGCTTGATTTTATCGTCTGAATGCTGAAAAGATATTAATGCCTAGTTTGTTTAGATAATGAATTTGATCATACCTCTAAAGGTCGAGTTCTAATCAGTAGTTTTTCTGTTAACTGACCTCCCAGATTTGTAAAATCAAAGCTATTTATTATTTGTAGAGTGCTAATACTTGCTATACTTATAAATACTAGATTAATACTTGTGATATTTATAAATACCAGATTGTTAACACTTGTGATACTTATAAATACCAGATTGTTAACACTTGTGATACTTATAAATACCAGATTGTTAACACTTGTGATACTTATAAATTCCAGATTGTTAATACTTGGGATACTGTGGCTAATTATTGTTGCTTCACTCTCTCTCACTTTGAAACCCTAAAATACTATATCATTGCAAATGAAATGCTGTGAACGAAATACGGTTAAAATTTTGTTTCCTGATAGTTTTACAATACTGTTTTGCATAAATTTAAGTATTTTGGTAAAAATTGAAGATACCATCCAATTTTTAGTTTGTACAGAAATAATTGTTATAACACTTTGCTTATCTAGCAAGTAAGTTTATTGTTTAATTTCCTTAACTCCATAAATTTCGATTTACATGTACCAAATTGGAATACATTTTTGAAAATATAAGGAAACAAAACTTAAGTTGTTTTAAAAATTATAAAGATTTAAGTAAAGGCTACCTATTTGAACAATTCTTTTTTGAAAATCCTCTTATATTTTCGGATTCGATCTGCATGCTTAAATAAAATACTGGATTTAAATAATGTAGCAATAATATTGGGATATTTGCCTTTCAGTTTTCAATAAAATAAAGATTAATTCTTAAGAATTAAACTTTAATGAAATGAGCAGGAACAGATAGATGAATAATAATAATAATAATAATATGAGGATTCTTACCTATCTCATTTCAGCATTCTGTACGCAGATATCGTGAATTCTGTGGCCCTGACGGCGTCGCTGCACGGCAATGAGCTGGTGGAGACGCTCAATGAGCTCTTTGGCAGGTTCGACGACCGAGCCGAGGTGAGCCATCACATCTATCTTATTCTTAATTTCCTTTCTTTCTTTACATGAAAAAAAGTGGGAAATAAACTCCGTTCTGACTAAAATAATCGTTGGAGGGGAAAAATCTTTGAACCTTCGGTGGATTTCTTCACTCAAATAATAATTATTGGAACTCAGAATAAACAGTGCTTTAATGCTAATTTTAACGTGCTAGTTACCAATTTAATTCTGTTTGTAATTTGTGTTGGCATATAAGGAAAAGTTAAGTTGATATAGTTGAATTTCTTTTTTTCTTTTTTTTTTCCTTAGAAAAATTCCTGCCTTCGAATCAAACTTCTGGGAGACTGTTATTATTGCGTTTCTGGCCTTCCAGACGATGACCCGCGACACGCTGACCACTGTGTGCAGATGGCTCTTGACATGATCGACATTATTAGGTAAGAGGCCGTTTTTAAACTGGGGTGAACATTTTTCTTCACAGATTGCCAAAAAGATACAGAAATCTTCCTGGGTAATAATGATTATAAGAAAAGCAAAGAAACTCGATTCCTTCTCAAGAATAATTCGCAATGCGAAACCACCCAAGTAAATAAAACCAGGTGGGCCGCGGTGGCCTGGTGGTAAGGTCTCGGCCTCGGAAGCGGAGGGTTTCAGGTTCGAGACCCGATTCCACCGATAAACCGTCGTGTAAGGGGGTCTGTTGCACGTTAAATCCGTCATGACCAAACGTCCTCTTGTTGGTGTGGCGTGGTGTGGAGAGGGGGGTGCCAGCTCAGGTGTCGTCCTCGTCATCTGACCGTGGTTCCACATTTCGAGGTCTGTCCCAAAATAGCCCTAGTGTTGCTTCAAACGGGACGTTAATATAACTAAACCAAACCAAACCAAACCAAATAAAACCAGGTAAAATAAACCAGAAAAATAGTTATAATGAGAAGATTAATTACTGATCATGCAAATATAATTTATAATATTCTAGTCACAAGAGCGAGATTTAATTATAAAATATTTTTTATAATTCTATTGAAATGTGTTCGAGTGTCCATTGGCCTTATTCTTCCAAATTCAGATTTGAGCTCCCTTTGCCATACATACCAGTTTACAAACATTCCTATTTCTTTTCTTTTTTAATTTTTTTATTTATTTTATATTTTAGTTTATTTATATTTTATTTTCTAATTTGTTTCCTTCCTTTCTTTCTCATAACTTTACTTCCATTTTATTTTATTCAAAATTTAATATTTTTTGTAACGTGTATAGACTATGGTGCTTATGCTCCCTCACCGTTTTATTTATTTATTTATTACTTCTCTATTTTTATGTCCATTATATCAGCATATGTCTTTTAAGGAAGGAATGTTCCTTCATTTCGCCATTGTTAATGGTACAACTATTTTCACAAATGCATGGCAAATTTGAATACAGCAAAATCGTCAAATAAGCATAATGCCGCTAATTAGTCTTCTGAAACTAAGGTCATGAATTTTACTTAATATTCTTTTGATCCATAGCCAAGACAGAGATCCATTGATAAAGAATAAAAGGCAAGAGACGTATTTGTAATAAAATTAAATTTACTAGCTTTTTATTTTGAATGTGAGGCGAAAAGTAAAAAACGTGACATCAAACACGTGGCAGATGAGGCATTTTGTGGCTCTAAACAATGCATTTTATGATGTCCTCCTTTTATTAAAAGCATCGATTCAGTTTCACATTTCAATACATTTTTAAGTTAACACTATGCTAATATTTCATTTTAGATTAATTTTTATTTTAATAACTATGTGAAAATGAATATTTTTTTTTATTTATTATTGCTCATGGCAGCACGGAATCCTAATTTATATATATACCATTATTTAAGTAGACTCTCGAGGTTACATGTATTGAAATAATTAAGTGAACCTGGTCTGGCCTGCCTCACGAAGATCTGCTTACCAGAAGGGTGTCAGACCTTGAAGGTGGAAGGAGAGAGAACCATTATTTATTTAGAAAGGCTTATAGTCATTGGAAGAGTATGGGCGGTGATTAAGAGCGCACTTCATAGCTCATTTGACAAAAATAAAATATTTACATTAAATAGTAAACAATTCAATTCTGGAGTCAAGAAACGAAGTTGAAATTTACACAGAAAGCAGTAACACACATTAATATAAAAATAATATCACACTTTCCAAAGGACGGAGGATATAGTATACTGTCCAGCAATGTCAAACAACCTACAAATACCTAAAAACCCAAGTGAAGCAATTATACAAAATTATTAATAAATGAATGACTTAAATACAAAGTGAAAATGCAGAGCAGATCTAGCATGACAAAAACATAAAGAAAACACCACTAGGAAGATAAATCAAGAATATGAGCAGAAATGTACAGAAATTTTTAACAATTAAGTTCCTACACGAAAAAACAACTAGAAGCTGTGCCAGAATAATAATAAATAAAACAAGACTGCAAACAAACCAAAGCACTGACCCATCATCCCAGGCTCCTCTGAATTTCATCACGAAAATCTCTCCAGATTTCACAAATCTTCCTCATCATCCTCAACGAAGTATTGTTCCTGAATACAATTAAATGAACCTAATGAAACGGATAGGAATTTGATAAATTACAAGCGAGCTAATATTGTTCTAATATTCCTTTATTAAAAATCATTTGTATTAGCTGAGAAATCGGGTCAGAAATTCACCTCTGCGCCAGATTGGATGTAAATAAACTTTAAAAATCACATCAAATAATTTCATTCATTGAAAAACTTCTATTAATAAGCAAAAAAAGGGCCACTAATATTCTGAAAAAGGCTTGGGTTTCTATACATAATAAAAAGAAATGGGAGAGTATTTTTCAAAAATTAAAAGCACTTCACGCGGAAATTATAAATAATAAAAAATTGTTCTTAGGATGGTATGAATACAATAAATAACTATTCATCGAGCAATTTTATCATTTTGCAGCTACAATAAATCTATCCCTTTAATTTAAAATGATGTGAAACGGCTTAAAGATACTTTTTAAACAAACCATAATTTTTATTTTTCCTTTAATTTTAAACCAAAGTTAATCTTAACTCGTGTTTTATTGAAATTACTCCGAAAAATTTTTTAAAAAAGGGGCTATATCCTGATTTTAGATAACTCCCCCCCCCCAAAAAAAAATTAGAGAGTTTATTGTCATTTTTAAAATTTGTCCATATATCATATTATAATTTTATATTTTTTGTTCTTTTGAACTGGAACTCGCTTTTTTACATTAATTAATTTAATTATTTTATTGCAGAAAGTTTCGCGAAGAAACTCGGGTGAACGTCGATATGCGGATTGGCGTTCACAGCGGCAAAGTGTTGAGCGGCCTCCTGGGACTACGAAAGTGGCAGTTCGACATCTGGTCGAGAGATGTCACAATCGCCAGTAGAATGGAACAGACGGGTAGGCCTGGGTGAGTTCCAATCCTTTGTATTCTTTTTTAATGAATTTCAGTATCATTTAATAAGCCATTGGTTTCTAAGAAATGAAAATATAAAATAAATATGAATTTCTGCAGCTGTTTATGTAATGAGTTTGAATTATTTCAAGGACATTAACATTCATGTTAAAGCACATCTATCCATACTTCTGTAAAGAAATACTACACGAAGCGAGATTTTTCTCTCCTCGATTTATAATTATAGCACAAGATATTTAGCTTCACAGTATAGAAAAATAGATTGAGTTTTTAATTTTAACGACCTTGACGGATTCCATCCTAAATTTGGCATACCAAATTTCATATAACCTCGTTCTATTTGATTGATTGTTGATTGAGTTAATTAAGTTCCCATACATACGGTCAGACGGATGGACATTCAACTCATGGATGGGCTTTGATCACAATTTAATTCTGGAGATAAAACAAATTGTCAGAGTTTGCCATTTGGTTTTATTTCGTTATTATGTTCTAGAAAGAAAATGCATTGTAATTCTCAAAAAATTCATTGGTGAAATGTTCACGAATTACCATATTTCAGATTTCCCCGAGTCAGAAAAACACGTTTTTGGAATTCTAATTATTACTCAAAAACGCTTTAAACGAGCTGGATGAAATTCAATCTATGATTTTTATACAAAATTAGATTTCTTGAAATTAGAAACTAGAACGAAATCCATTCACAGGAAGTCTACCTATCCGAGTACAAGCGAACGTGATAACTATAAAACTACAAGAGTTAGATGGATAAAATTTGGTGTAAATTTAACAATTAAAATGTAAATCTCTTTTTAATTTTGAGATAAATCCATTAAAAAGTTCGGTCTGTCGGTCTTCATTCTTATGCCTGTAAATACGATAACTCAAAAACATTATTGACGTAGATAAATAAAATCTGAGATGTAATTGTGTTACTGAAATAGTAAGTCTATATCAAATTTTTATTTTAATCGGTCTAAATCATGTGACAGCTTCTGTTGTTTTCTTTACTACAGTACGAAACATGAAACACCCATGTGCGGGAATCTAAAATTAAAATCTCGTAGCACTCATGGCTTTGCCGAAGATTCTCAATTTTTAAGGAAGGGTAGAGGGATAACTTGTTTTTAAAATTTTGTGAAGACCTGACAACCCCTCCCGAAGTTGAGCTTTATGTTCACACGCAAAACGGACGAACCATCAGACTTCCCGTTGACAGATTTCATACAAAATTTGGTAGTAGATATTGGCAATGTGAATATAAACACCAAATGCCAAATTGCCTAGCTTTAATTTTCATTCTAAAATTAAAAAATCTTGCTCCCGCTTTTTTTTTAATGTTTTTGGCGATATTCTGTGCGAAGAAATAAAACTCTATGCTCATAAGAATGGAATATTAATTTTCCAGAGTATTGGATAACTTGAAGCTAAAGAAATTCTTGAAACGGACGACATGGAAAGATAAAACAAATCCCACTAATATACATAAAACATGATCATTTATCGTCGAATAATATTTCATAGACAATAGTGATAATATTAATATAGGTCGGAATAATATATTAATAATAATTAATACATTAAAATGATTATAATATATTAATAATGTACATAATATGGAATAATTACTATTGGGGTTCAATGGACATTAATAAGTGTCATAAACTCTCACATATCACTTTCAGAAAATTAATGCAAATTATAAAGCCCCAAAATAAAAGTTTTTTTCCCAAGAGTTTTCGTGACCAGTCTGTAAAAAAAAACGTTTTGCAATGTTACTTATTACATTATGTTTAAGTTGTACGTTAAAATTAATGACATGGATAGTTTTATTATATACTTGAATCTTAAGAATATGCTGCAGAACTGATACTAAAAAATAATTAACGTTGGATGGCCTTATGTAATACCTTATTTACATCAGTACTGACTTTCAAACCTTAAACAGTTGTTTTTTGTGGAAAATTTTAATATAAATCTTGCATTGAAAAGGAATTGTGTCATTTAGATCTTCTGTAAAAAATCATGTTTCTTTAATTATGTACTTTTTAGGTGTGTTCACATCAGCAAAGCTACAAAGGACTTGTTGAAAGGAGAATATAACATTGAACCACACAATGGTAATATCAGAGATTCGTACCTAAGTAAACTCGACTTAGAAACTTTCTTCATATTGCCTTCCAAAAAACAACCAGTGAGTTCATTTATTTATACTTCTATTTGTAAATAGACCTAGCTCTAAAACTATAAAAATTACAATTTTGACAACCTTGCTATGTTTTTTTTTTCTTTTTATATCACAAAATACTTCGTTTCCGGATTTTGATTACTTTTCCTAGATAATCTACAGTACTGTTATGAAATTGCACAATACAGCTATTAAGGCACTGATGTCACTTGACAGGCTGACTTATCAAGACTTAGTCACCATCTCTGCGCACATTATCATGTGTTGCAGGTTGCTGATGTTCTTCAGAACAAGTCGCAAATTCTGTTTCTTACACATATGTATAAGTGTCAACCAATGAGATAATGTAATGACTAAGAAACATTAAAGGGAAATGGAAACCATAGGATTAATTCTTAAGTTCCTTAACCAATGTTATTCAAAATTTCGAAGTATGGGCATTTTAGCTATGAATAACTCGTTGCCAATAAGTTTGCTATTGAAAATTTTCCTCTAAGCGATGTATGTAAAATGTATGTTAACTTTGTTAACTCTAAAAATGTATTTTAACTTTCGTTAAAACTCTTATCTCCATCATAACTTATTTTTCTGACAACTATAAATTATATTCATTATATAAAATTTAACGTTTTATCTTTGTCCAGCAATGTTTTATTTAAATCATATTTTAACTTTCACGGATTAATTCGATTTTTATCTTCGACGAGCAAACTTTTTATTGAGAAAAAAAGATTTGTAGAATTCATCTTGAGTTTTACATAGCTTGTCTTTCAATGAATCTTGCGCCATAAAACTTTAGATTTATCTGACCTCACAATCCTTCTGGTAGACAACCAGCCCCCATGTACCTGGGACTGAATTAGACTTCTGTCTTTGGTACTATGCGACTGTTGCAAGGTTATTCTGACTAATAGAAAATGTAGCACTACCCATTTGTACCGAAAACTTGATTCGTGATCATATGAAACTAATTAAGTTCTCGAACTAAATCATATTGTTACAAAATTTTTTTCTTCTACAACAAATACCGCCACTCAATTGTAATTACTCAGCGCAGCACATTTAATTACTATAGTTCAGCAACTTGCTTGCTTGCTAATCCTCTAGTCTTTTTACTCGTCGGCGACTACGACCACTCTCACACACACAATTTCCGCCGATACACACACCTTCTTCCGCTACACACGACACGACTTCGTAGCTTCTGAGTGCCCGTCTTTTATAGTTCCGGGAGGCGGAGCTAGAATCTTCTGACCAATCAGGGCGCATCTGGCTGTACCTCGGGTCTTACTAGATGGATCGTGAAAGTTCTCGAACTTTCCGGTATTATCCATTTAGTCGCCAAACTCGCCAAATTTATCGCCAAGTCGCCAAATGCTCGCCAAGTCTGTCGCCAAGCTCTAAGTTCATTGATCTCAGCACGTACAGGACCGATCGTACAACGGTCTTTCTTACGATGACTCTATTCGTGTCGGGTAGCAATATTATAGGTTCGTAACAATATGAAAATAGAATTACTTTTTAGAACATTCTTTGAAGAAATCTGATTATGCAATTCGTAATCCTTATTGAAAATATGGCTTTGTCTGTCACATTTAGCTTCTAGTTAACCCATAGAACTATCTACTGGAGATCAAAGTTCGAATAGAAATCCGAAAGAATTTACTGTGTAGTTATTTTTTGCTTTCAGCCAATGTTAAAAAAGGGTGCTAAAATATTGTTATTTGAACTTATTTTGGCGTGTGTTTAATGTTTTCAGGTGAAAGAGTCGTTGTATATTCCTGCTCATCTGGAAAAGAGCCCTGCCCATGGGCGCCGTGTGTCTTCAATTAATCATGAAAAAATACAAAGAGTAAGTTTGCAGTTGTTGTTTTTTTCAACCGTTTAATCGTAAGTCATGTATATGTCGTTTTCCTATTTATTCAAGCATTTCCATGCTTAAATAAATAAAAATGTTTCTTTCTGAAATTCTCTAGTATAATATTTGAAATTTAAACATTTTGAATGATTTATTGATAACCTCATAGTGAATAATAAAATACAGAATGAAACAAACAAGGAAACGAAATTTACATCCCATTTTCATAAAAATGTACATTGGAACAATAATTTGCGTTTTAAAATGTCCACGAATTGCATAATTATTGGCGAAATTCCAATATATTCTAATGTTTTAATCAACGTTTTAAAGATTTAAATTGGTTATTTTTTAACTTTTAATTAACATTTTTAAAGAATAAATTTCATAAAAATTCTTTTTAATTACGTTAAAAACGCAAAGATTAAGGTTCTTGTGAAGTGAAATTTCATTCAAATTATTCTTTTTTGAATGCGGAAGGTATATTTTGTTTTTCGGTAGGAACTATTCATTTTAAGAATTTTTCTGATAGATGGATATTAAAAGAATTTTAAAAAGAACTAGATTATAATAATTAGTTTCGAATACCATACGTTACCTAGAAATCAAATCAAAAAGGAAAAAAAAAAACTTCAATATGATGACATTTTTATTTCAAAATCTGTTTAATAAAATAAGACCTTTGAAATTCCTTATATTGATTAAGAGTGTAAGAGTCTCGGAGGCAAATTTCCAACTAGACAGATCCTAGGACCGCTGGGCTGAAGATAGCCTCGGAGAGAGCGTTAAAATAATGTTATTAGCTAGTTACCAAACAAATTTGTGAAACCATAAGAATTCAATATGAATCGTGAAATCTTTAGAAAATATTAAACATTTTGTCAGTTTCAAGCAGTTTATCAACTCTTGTTTCTTTATCTTCATTTGATTGTGACGGGATTTATAATCACCGAATATCTGATTAAATATCGTTGTGTACAAATGTGAATTTTCTCAGTCATAAAATAAGATAAACAAACGTATTCCCTTTCACAAGGTTACTGAAATAAATTATCTTAAATCATTTACACGTTGATAAACTAAAAATGTGCCGAAATGGGAAAGTCAATTGTTCAATTTCTTTTTATAAGAGGGGTTTCATAACATTCTCCCTAAAGCTGCAAAATGTCTAAATCCACTGTTAGGAATATCGGACTGTTTTGAAATGTGATTGATTTATGAAATATCCTTTAAATAAGACGCGAGGCTACCAGGATCAGTGCTTAACATTGGCGATTATTATATTTTAATTTAAATACTGCTTTTTAAGTGTTTGTTTTAAAGAGCAAAAAGAAAATGTTTGTTTCAAATTTCTCTATAACTGATTAATTTTTAAAATGTCTTAAAATACTGATATAAAATTCTTAAAACTAATATTTATAAGAACAATTCCATTCACTTATAAATACTAAATCAAAAACTTATCATTTCAGAACTTGACTGATAACTCTACGAAATGAATATTGTTAGTGTTTAAGTTAGATGCAAAATATAAAATTTTATCCGTTATATAGTCTATTTTATTCATAAGTAGCTAGGAATAAGAATCAGAATCGAATGAAAATTGAAACTCCTTTTTAGTAACTTTTAAAAGGAAATGAATTAGTTTTAAGATATATATTTGAAAAAGATTTATGATTATTCTTGGATTTAATTTGAAAGCTTTTTCGGTCACTTGCTATTAGCAATAAACTCTAGTGTAAGTGCTAGAAATATTTTGATCAAATTTCTGCACATTTTTATTTCAATTAGGTGTACAATCCTTTTCAAAAACTAAGTATTTCAGTTTTCTTTTCAGAGACAGTCGAATGCTGTTGAAGTTTTAACCTCACGGAGACGCACTGTTTTGGGATTCAGGTAATTACATACGATAATATCTTAATATATTTACTTTACTTTTTATTTAAAATATTAGGTTTTGCTTACCTTTTCCTCTTCTAGGATTTTTGTAAATAGCTAGTAGCTAATTTTTCTATATCTGTATAGATTTGTCTTTTTTAAAATTCAAGATACGACTTGAATCACTTTTTTATCGATTGTACAGAGGCTATACCGTTAATATTTTTGTATATGTATTAGATACAAAACTATATATATCCTGTACCCTTAAACCGTTAAAACTCGGTTCTGTTTCTCTAAATTAATCCATTTGTTCTATTATCACAGCAGACAATTTCATTTCCTTGTCTAATGATGTTTTAACCTAACTTGGTTGCGAAATCTTTTTTTCTTTTTGGAAGAAAAACAATGAAACCTTCGAGCAACCTTGCTGAAATTAGCAACCTTTGTCTTATTCATGCGCCTCACTCTTATCAGACATTAACTCACTAATCCACTCTCAGTTCTAGACTAAGATTTTAGATAATTAATGAAAGAAGACAAAAACAATAATTGCAAGGTTAATCTGGTTATTTTCTGTGTTGTCTTGAAAAAAAGGTAAAAGTATTTCCTCTTTCTTCTGCACAATCTTCATTTTCAAAGAGTGGTGAAACATTTTATCCAACCGCAATATAATTTTAATTAATCTAACATAATTCAACCATTTTTGCCTGCAAATTAATTTATTATATGAGTAAATGGCTTTAAAAAAGCACAGTTGTCCTAATCAACTCCCTTTGCTAGGTTTTTGTTATTTACAGTTGCTTATTAAATACGTAGATAATGAAAATTGAAAGCATTTTGGAAATTTTGGTTATTTTAGCTCTGAAGTGCTTTGCTTCATTGATCAAAACATTTTTAATCAGGAGTGGGCAGACTTTTCTTGGGTACGGGCTACTACTAAATTTTTCAAAGTGTTGCGATCCACCCAGTGGCGTAGGTCTACAATATTTATTATAACAATAATAAATACGGAATATGTACTTACTTACATAGCTACAAACATACTAATAATAGCAAGATTAGCTGCAAATATAATAATATCAAATAATGCATTTAATATCGAAAAACTCAAAATACATTAAAAAATAAATCATTTTTATCTAAAGTTAGTTCTCGTAATTACAGTTAGAAGAAGACTTAGGCTACATACTGACCACCAATCTTGAATATCTAGGTTTATAATTACTAACTGCTAATCTTGCACTCGATTCTAAATGACCGGCTGTGAGACTGGAACGACATGTTGTCTTAAATAAATTCATAGTTGTTGATGCAGATTCACACGTTCCATCGTTGTTAATGCAGATGTAGGTAGAGCAATATTAAATGATATGCAACATTTTTAAATTAGGATATTTTACTTCGTCCATTAGATTCCAAAAGTTATTCTTGGGTTTTGAACAACGTGCTTTTAAAATTATCCCATTTTGAAGGGGAAAACTTTGCTTTTCTCAAGAAATAAAGAGAATATAATATTCCATAAATGTTTCTTTTAGTATGCGCTTCTTAGGTCTTAATAAAAACAGTCACCCCAAAATGTCTTGGTAATCTACGGGTCGATCGTGATGGACTTAATGCCCATTCCTGGTTTAAATCGTTGATTTCTGAATACCTGTTTGTTGATAAGTAATAATCTGGTGATAAAAAAAATTTCTACCTGCTATATTCTAAATTTCACTTCTTGCATAATTTCCTGCGGAAAACATGAATCAGTATAGATCAAAATTGTCGTTCATTATTCCACGGACATTTTTCTTGAACTTCATAACTCATTTTTCTCTTGCAGCCTGCTTCACTTCCACCAGATGGTGAGTCAGGTGAACGAATCGATGGAGGACGCCATTGATGCCATGGCTCTAAGTAAGAAAGAGTACGTTTCTAAAGGATTCAATCTTTTGCGAAATATGCCTTTTGTCTATGCCATTTTTTCTTCTGATTTATTTTTCTTTCAGTATTTTTTTCGTAAATTAACTGATTGACCGTTTAAAATTGATATGCTTAAACAGTACATAACTAGAAGCAACTTTTACCAATCTCAAGCAAATACGTACTAGAAAGCAACTTTTACCAATCTCAAGCAGTACATACTAGAAAGCAACTCTTAGAGATCTCAAGCAGTACATATTAGAAATAGCGCATTCTTGATCTTCTTAATTGCATGTTAGACATTTCTTATTGGAATCGTATTATTTTATTCAATGTTGCCGTTTATCAGCATACTAAATATAATGGAAATTAATTAGAAACTTTGGTTCGTTATTGCGTTATATTTTAATCTGAATAAACTTGATGGTACAAGAGATTGCTTGACGATAGATTAGAATTTATTTACCAAAATACGGTCCATAACATTGAGATTTGGAGTTTGCGGTAGCTGAAAATTGTTGGAACTTGGAAGCATACCTTCTGAACCTCAAATACAACATCAAGTATCAAAAAATTTTCAAATATGCTAATTAACCTTTTGGTTTCCAAAATAACATATTTGCCACTCTCATCATCAGTCCATGGCTCAAAACGAAGAAATAAACTCCAAAATAACTTTTTCTTACTTAATATGATTAGAGGTACATTTTATGCTTAATTTAGAAAACTAAACATAAATTGGATTTTGATTGGAATTATCCAACACAAATATAGAACTATAAATTTATTTTAGATTAAATATTGGAGAAACATTAAATTAAAAATATCATTAAAAGCAACTTATCAAATCCGATTCCTTATTTTATAAACATTATAATTACTTTTTCACTAACTATAATTATTTTATTAATCATTTAGTTCCAATGGTTTTTTTATATTCACTAATCGATTTCTATTTTTTGCTGATATGTTGCAGCCAGTGGTTTAATCCAGAAGGTATACAGCCCTTACTCCTTACTTTTCTGGACATATCTCTAGAGATGCCATTTTTGAGAAGAAAAGACCCTCTATTCAAATATTCTTTACTGGCTGTTCTTTTCTCTTGTTTCGCACTCACTACCATTGGTGCGCTCCTGAAACCCAGGTAAGCATGATCCCACACTTTATTCCCTCTTCCGCTATCCTATTCCCTTTTCCTATCAATGCGGTCTACTCCAGAGCTTTACCCAAATGGAGAACAAGGACTATCCCTACAGATTCTATATTTTCCAGTTCGACAGTTAATTTTTAAAATTTAATGAGTCAAATTGATTTAGTAGACCAGGGAGTTTTATATAAAGATCAGCAGCAGATATTTTATTTGCAAATTGGTGGAAAATAGCAAGGAAGTCAAACAAAAATGTCACAACTTGTTCATAATGAGTTCTATAAGTTGCACATTGCAAATGATATACTAATGTATATGAAATATGGTATATGTAGTACTTTTTAATATTTCGATGCATAAAAGTCTATGTTCATAAATTGCACCAATATTTTCAAAATAAATTAATGTTATAGTTATCAAATTGACTTCCTGTTTCCATTGGAGGGTCACGCCTGGGACCTAAGTATTCTAAAATTAATTTATTTCGATTCACAACTTTCAAGTGGTGATTTCACTTTTAATATTTTTTGATGAATTACTGGAAATCACAATGACCATCAGATAATTTCAAATGTGAATTTCTTGATTTCCACCTTCATATGTGCCTGGATTAGATATTTTTTGACAATAAAGATTCACTTTCTCGTGTTAATACAATATGGAAGTTTGGTTGGTATGAAACTTGCCGTTTTAGATATCGTTTCTTATCATATGATCACATTTAAAGTTTCAGAAGTTCATATCTAATATTTAGCATTTTAAATCATTATATTCCATTCTTAGAATGCCTTAAAGATAAGAAATTTGAAATGAGAAAGAATACGGAAATTATGCCTGAAAGAAAAAAGTTTTCCCCAGTTTAAAAAAAAATATCGTACATTTGCTGTTAAATTCCATATAATTGGTTAGATTTGTTGAAAAAAAAACTTATATTTGAATACAATTATGAAATCAAAAGCCAATCCCAAAGTATTCAAAGATTATAGCTATTTCTTCAGCAATAAAATTTCTATTTTACCAGTATTCTAATTATTACTATTGTGTAAAAAATAATTGTCTAATTACGAATCGAAGTTAATTCAATTTGCGTAGAATTCGGGATATATAAAATGGCGGTAATTGATACCGTAAATGGATGGAAAGTATTCTTTCGATATCGAAAACTTTCTGTAGTTCAAGAATTAGGTTCCATAAATTATCTGAGATTTAATATAACTATATTATTTTATTAATTAAAATTTCTTTTTAAATATTTTAAATAAAATGACCTTTAGAGAAAGCTAACCCATCTAAATATTCCTAGCTGAATAACATTTTTTTTTCTAGCTCGAATTTATTTTGGATACCGAGTTCGATCACTTTTCTGGTCGTTATCGTTAGCATCCTTCTGTCATGGCTTCCGGTTATTTGGAAAATTATAAAAGTAAGTATTAGACTTTTTTAATGAATTTTGGGGGGTTTATACTTTTGGTTTATCTTTTTTTACGTAGAAATCGGTGCCTCGTATTTCTAAATAATGTATTCAGGAACTAGATAATATATTTCTTAAGCTATCTTCAAAATTTTAAACAAATTATTTGATAGCCCTTTAAACTAGAATATTTTTGCTTTATACCTCTTTTAAGCTAAAAAAAAAAGCCTCTTTTTCCAATTTTTAAAACACTTTTAATATTTAACTGGCATATTTTGATTTCATAGATTTTTTTCGATCTTTTTTATGCAGATATTCAAAAATATAACTTTCAAAAGTTTTTCAAAAAATTCATCATGAACATTGTCACATACCTTACTCATTATAATCGCATGAGCGAAATTATAGATGACGAAGCATCTTTATCACCAAAAGATTCCATCTCGAAATTTGACTTTCGTCGGAGGTAGATTTCCGGCCACTAGATAAAGAGAAAGGAGCTGTAGCAGGCTAATTAAAGAATGTTTATTCTATTAAAATTTAAGAAAATGAAATGCAGTTTTTATAAATTATAAAATATTTGGATAATGTTAATCCTTTATCTAATAAAAAGAATCTGGTTTCTGACTATTTAGTTACATTCATTTAGTCATTACAACTTTTATACAAACCGAGCGTCTACTTAAATAATATAGTGTGCAAACAGGGGAAATGTGCTGCCATAAATCATGATATATAATATATTCACGAATTTATTAAAATAAAACATAAGCCAAAATAAATCAATACCATATAGGTTAAGTTAAAAATATGTTGAAATGGAAAATTAAAAAGAAGCCTCAAAATAAATACTTCCTAATTTCGGAAAATGCAAAATCCGCCGTTGATTTCAATGATACTAGAAGTCATTTGTGATACTATACCTATGTATTATCTGCTCATATGTAAGCGAATAATTTTTTTTAAAAAAAGAGCCATCTAGATTGATAGAATTTATAGAATTTGCTTTAATTTAATGATTAAAAATTATATTTCAAATAATGTCATTTCAGAATAGTGTTGAATTATAAACAAAACAAAAGCCAAATGAACGCATTTAGCTTCTTAAGACATAGGCGCAATAATTTATTTATACATTGTGACATTAATATTTAGAAGTATGCCAGAGAGTTGAAAAAAGAACATCATCTGTTTTTAATTACTAAATTCCATGCGGTGAATAACATAAAAATTTCATGTTTCAATCATTAAAAGGCTACATCAAAAAATTGAAATTATTTTTATACTGTTGTATACCCTCCAAGGCTATTTAATTTTAATTGGCGCCATTTTCCATAAAACTCTTAAACTACAACTTTTACTCAAACACCAATTACGGTTTTTATTAGTCCATTTATACATTCATAATGTATAAAGAGGACGATAAAATTCAAATATAGTAACATACTTCTTTGCAGAAATCTAAAAGTAAATTGTTCTGTCTTCCTACTTCTGCTTTTATTGTCATGAAAAACTTTTTACAACCTTCAAAAATATTAAGATAAATGCAAATAACATCACCTGGCGCAATGGAATGTTTAAATGCGACACGTGTTTAGAATGTTTACTGATACCCAATGTTAGGATAGTATTCAATGCACTCTAAACTCGTACTTATTAACCAGGTCTTCAGTTAAATTAGATAGTTGTTTTGTATTAGACATGCGCTGTGAAGCATTGAATGTTCTTCTGATTTGCTTGCCGAGACCTAAACAACTACGCATTCTTAGCCGAATGATTCTTGGAACGTACACTACACAGGAAATGAAGCGTTTATTTATTGCTTTGATATGATTCATGAATGCATTCAGATAATGAACCGAGATTTTACAATCGTACGTTAATTGTATTTGTGATTAAAAAAATTAAATTATGCCCCTAAGAGATTTTGATTTATCACAGATAATTTGTCATTCTGATTGTGATCTTAGTTGAAAAAAAACATGGGTTTTTTTTAGGAAAACATGGTGTAGACATACTTTTAACCATAGTTCTATGTTTAAGACTATTCAAAATTAGTAATAGGATGTCAATTTTTGAAATAAACATTAAAACTTTTTAAAAATTGGCATTTAATAACATACATTTAAGCAAATTCTTTAAAAGCTTCAAATTGGCTACACCAAAAACTATTACTTTCATCCAAACAAAACTTATACAAAAATAAACTGCATAGTTTTCTCTAGAGAATGAACCCCAATCGTATTGTTATAATAATAAATAAAAATTTTAGAACTAGTTGAAGAATTTATTATGAAATTTTTAGTGAATTTATGGCGTTATTGTTCAAACAATAGGCTGTAAATTGAGTGAATATTTTTTTAATCTAAATTCTTTTAGTACATTCGCTAGAAAATAGTATAAAGACAAAGTCCACCAAATTTCATATTAATATGATAATTATATTTTGAGTTATTTGATTTGAAGTGAGCAAAAAATAAGTAAAAATCAATTTTGAGAAAAATGCATTTAAAGTATTCACTAACATATTTTAATAATAAATTATGTGTGTACATACTTAAAATTCATCACATTTATAGGTTATATCTTCTTCCTCCTCAACTTTTAATAATTTTCCTTTTTTAATCATTTTTTTTGTGGCAATTCTTGTGTTTGGCAGTGAATGCCGCCGAGATTCATTTATTCTGCCTTTTTCGAGCTCAGCAAATGCTCTAACTGCATTTACACTAGGATACACTCCAATAACCTAAAGAACATTCAGTAATCCTATAAAACTTTCATTAAAACGTATTACAGACATAAACGCCCCTAATCTGAGGATTTGGAGCTCCTCAAAGACATCTTTAGGTACAAATTTCCACAAAGCACCATTGAAACTCTCTTTGGCATTTTGCATTTTGCAGTGCAAAAAATGTTCCGTTTTTAAAACTGAACTTGTATTTATAGAAATTTTTAACATGGTTTTGGCCTTTTAAATCGGTACTTCTGGTTATTTAAATGCCAGCTTCCGGTTTACCGGTCATTATGAAAATATTAATATCTTGACTTCTAATTAACGTACAGATAAAAATAAACCTGTTTTGGATAGCTCAAAGACTGGTCTACCCAATAAAAGAATTTTTTTTAAAAAAAATGTCATTTTTGGCGAAAATTGATCTTTTCAACGTGTTCGGATAACTTAAGTGATAAATGCACAATAAATATTTATTGTTTTATTTAGTTCATTATTCATTTCTTGCAGAAAAAATTGCAAGAAACTGTTTCAACCGAGAATTTTTGTTGGAAAATAAAATTAAATAATAAATGTCTAATTATTATGTTCAATACAATTCGTCTGTTTTATCTTACAAATTCTATGTGTTAGAAAAAAAATATGCATTTTATTCTAGAAGACCTTTTTGGTTTGTTAAAAAAATGAATGAGAAATGCTTGTTACCAAAATTTTGAAACTCTTTGAACATTTCTGACAAATTAGGTAGATGATTTTTTTTATTTCTTCTGAACAGAATAATATATAAAGTGGTAATGAAAGAAATGTGAAATTTTGCTTAGAACCAAATATTTGATAAGTTTTTTTTCCCTAATGAGTTTTAATTCGAATTTTTGTTATAATTCCTTAGTTATGCCAGGGTTACACTCGACCAGTTATAAATCGGTCAGTAAGCAGCGCATGCGCAGAAAGAGACTGATTTATTTTTGCCATAAGATAAATGATTGACTGATTTATGTTTGCCATAGTTTCATAAAATAGATTCAGGCATTCCATGTTTGGCTGTAAATTATAATGGCGTCTCTGAATTTTTTTCACTATATATCGTATTAAAAGAATGGATATTTACAGAAAGAAAGATGGTAAAATTTAAAAAAATGTCGACATACCTAAATTTAGAAAACTATAGAAAATATGTGGCAAATTAAAAAAAAATCCACCTCGCATCAGAAAGAACAGAGAGCAAAAAATGTCGGAATTAATCCATGATAAGTGATCAATTTTTTCACGCCAAAAAACAAACAAAAAAAAACAGCCAAATTCTACAAACGCATGCGCAGTAAGAAAAAAAAAAAATACAGCGGCATGTTGTTGTCCCTTCGGGACAATTACATGCCATCGACCGAATAGCAATTTTCAGCCTTTCGACGCATGCGCTGCTTACTGGCCATCTTATAACTGGCCGAGTGTAAACCCGGCATTATGCTTAAAACTTTAAAAAGTACTTTTTCCATATATTTCTTTTGGTAAAATGACTCTTCATCTTTTTGACTGGGGAAAAATTTATCGTTTCATCCAAAATAAAACAGTCGCTATAAACAACTTCCAGATACATTTAACCGAAAATTCAAAGTATCAAATTCTATTTCTGTTTACATAGAATCTTAAAACTCTGATTAGTGTTTTATGACATTAGTATAAATTTTTCAAAATTTGCTTTAAACCTTGACAATTTTCCCTGAATTATTATTTCTTTTTAAGAAATCCGCCAAGCTTCCAGTCGTTTCTATGTTGAAAGGAGCTTCGAATAGTTTCCTGTTGCGAACCGCAGTCGTAATCTTATTGGCTGTGCTGCTCATGACTACATCATTGATGGGAATGGTAAGTTTTTTTGAATTAATAAAATAATTTATCACATGCGCTGAAATTCGCAGAAAATATTGTTTTATAATCCACAAAAATTTTAATTTTAAATTCAACGTTTTCTTCTTGTCGCAAACAATTCTTAGTTTTGTTTTTATGGGTCATTACTTATGACGTTAATCATAATATTATGTAGCATGTTAAATTGGATTCCGATTATTAGGTGAAAAGATATGTTCTCTTTGGAAGCTTTTCTGCAATTTTTCATATATTCAGATAAGAGAAGTATTGACAACTATCATTACTACAATATAATCACCTTGGAATTACTAGCAACGATTGCCATAGAAGATTTCGTGTTTTTGACAATGTCCTGCAAAAAGAGAGGCAAAAATCCATATAAAGATCGTGTAGTTTTATAAACCTAAACCTTTAATGAAATCAACGAAAATGAATTAATATAATAATGCTAAACAATTAACTGAACTATATCGGATTCTATTTTTGAACTGCATAGGGTTCTATACGAGTTCTGTAGGGTCTATTAGGTCTATATAGAATTCTATTTAGGGTTTATTTTCAAATTCTATAACGAATGGATTAACTGAACGTTGAACAATTAACCTGCCAGTAAAACGAAATGCCAGCAATCTAAGTCCCATACATGGTGCAAAAGATTAGCTATGCCAAAAAGGAACGAACTGTTTGAAAGAAGGATCAAACCTTTCAGACGAAATAATCTTTTTGCTCCAGAATTACAAATCTATTTCAAATTTTGAACCCAAATAGTTAAAGGAAAAAGAAAAAAAATGCATCCTTGATTTTATTCATTTAAGTATTAAGCTAAGCACAAAACGAAAGATATTGTATTTGTATAAGAGAAAATCGAAGTAGAAACCATCGCTGATTTTGAATGTAAATAAAAATTTTATGATGCGATGAAAAACATCTAAGCGTCCAAGAATCTAAATTCTCAAATAATTCTTTCTATTTTACTAAAAGAAATCTTTTGTTGTTTTTTAGGAGGATTGTAACAGACCACTAGTTTCTCCCTTCCAAGAAAATATTACTATTCCTGTTGAAATGGCTATCTCCTGCGAAAATCCCTGGGTAAGAAAAAATTCCATTATTCTTTAATGTAGTACAATATTCTAAATGAGCTAATGTTCTAAATTTTGGTTCTGAATATGGTCGGGAATGTAAAGTTAATATAAATGATGCCACACACCCGTTTATCAAGGATTCTTGACTAATGGATAAACTTGGATAAATATGATAGATCAAATAGGACTAGGAACACCACTATCGATATTTAATTACAACTTTATAAATGCATTTTGCATACCATAATTAAAGGAAAACATTAACAATTTCTATAAAAGGAATTTTTACCGTTCTTTACTTATAATAAAGATGTCTGAGTGTGTGTATGTGTTGGCGCTCTATTGGTTAGACCACTTGATCGCTCTACCAAACTTGCACATTGGGAACATTACACTTTGAAGGGTGGACATGCGCACTTCAGAGCTATTTTTTAATTAAAAAATAAATTAAATTTTGGTATTTTTCCACGATAACTTTTGAAAAAACTTGCGTACAAAAATATTTTTACATCAACTTAAAATTCTAAAAATTATATTTTCAGTAATATCTATATTATTTACTATGTAAATATTTTTCACTATTTAATCAGTTTTAAAATAAACTTATTTTCCAACAAGAATTGTAAGAATTCTGAATGAATATTAATAGTATCACGAATAATTTTTCGTTTTTGTTTTACAATTCAAAATATTATCCTGTTCTTAAAACATTATTGGCAAAGCAAATTTCAAAAATGCAAGCAATAAATTTATTTAAATCTAGAAAGAATCTCTAAAAAATTTAAATTTGTATTTAAAATATTATTAGCATGAAGAAAAACTACCAACTTCTACATTGCTTTAGGTTAGAAATTAGGTTAATTAAAGTGCATTCTTCTTTTTATGAATTTTAAGAGTGCTGAAAAAATAATAAGGAAAATATATAGTAATATTAATAGAATAGCATAATTATGAATGATATATCTATCAAAATTTGAAATTTAAAAATATCTTGCTTAAGAAGCCATTAAGTTCATGTTACATAAAATATTTAATTAAAATTTTAAATGACCATTAATCCTGGAGAACTAGCTAGTCGTCAAAGGTGGTTAATAATTAATAAATAATACAGGTAAATATAAATTTTTTTTCTTGTGCTCAGTTTAGATAAGTGTTTAGACTCGTTTTGTCTTTAGATAAACATTATTTGAACTTTGTAATCAAAACACATTCGAATATTAGAAGGAAGCTTTTTTCTTTACTTTTTTCTTGTGCATATTAGTATCATTTATCGGTTTAAATACTCAAGATATTTATAATGAGAATTCAAGGAACTTTAAATATTCAATAAAATGAAATGGATTATTTTCGTTCTTTATAAAACATCTGGTGTTTTTCTTGCAGTATTTCACATGGTGTGCTATTCTATCGATGATCTCTGTGTCGGTGTTTCTGAGAATTCATTTCTTCATTAAACTTCTTATCAACGGAAGTCTTGTAGCGGCTTTTTCTGGCGTCATCTACAGCAAATCGAATTTATTTTACAAGACTTACTTGCAAGATTGGTAAGTGCAGCTATTTGTTCAGTTGTTAGTTTTAGTATGTGGCTTGTTTATCTAATTACCGTAGTTAATTAACATTGTAAAAAATTTTGGATACGTTTTCAATAAATAAAATATTATAATCCGACTGACGTGAATTCGAAATGACTCGGTACTTTATTTCATGCAAGAATCTAGAAACTTCGTATTGATTAGAGTTGATTCGTCTACCTATAATATTATCCACTTTATAATATCTAAAAATGTCAAATTCAAAAATCATAATAAACAGCAAAAACAAAAGAAAAATGGATATTTGCTTGGTTTTTTGTCTATGAATTGGGAATAAAGGCAGAAAATAATCAAATAACTAATCAATAAATAATCAAATAACTAATTTAATCGAGATTGCTGTCAATTTTATATGACAATAAAATTCAGATGTTGATAGTAATGATCTGAACAAACAGTTTGACTCGCGTATTAAACAACTGACAAATGATGAGCTCATAGAATTGCATGAGAAATTAGCTACTATGCTTCTAATCTCTAAAAGTTCAGGAATGATTTATTACGAATAAACTGTTTATTTGATGCTTCCTTCGAAGTATCTACCCTTTATAACTACGGAATTTTGTCACCGTTGATATAAAAATGTTGATACAAATAATAAGCCTCTTTTCTGTCACCTCCTCCATTGCTTTTCCGTCGAAACTTGAAAATATTTGCCGTTTAATCGAATTCATTATCTTTAAACTAAGATTGGACTAATATTTTGAAGACTTAAATCACAAAATATTGATGAGCTTATTTTTTTAATCATGTATAATGAGTAGGGGGGGGATACTATACTATACATTCCATTTACCCTTTGGTGAATTATGATCGAGGATTGGCTCATGTGCAAATAAGCCACAAACAATCCAAAGGTCTCTTATAAACCTTTTAAATCGGTATTTTTAAATATTAAATTAAATATCTACGTAAAACGTATAAAATTCTTCTTTCATAATTATTTTACCCCTCTATTAGGAATCGAATGCCAGCTGGAGTAGATCAGTATTGGTGCTTATTGGTTACTTTATTTTTGCTACACTTATTGGATCGACAGGTAAGTCTCCCAGTTCCGAACTTTAAAATGATGTTAGCAGTAATATGCTTCAAAACGTTGTGTAACTGTATATGTTAGTTTCGTTTTAAGAAAATGTTCTAGGATTATGATAGATATGCAGAGTTAAATTCAGATTTCCAAGAAACAAAATAAAAATTTGAATATTTTTTTATTGATTTTTATAGATTGGCTGTTGGCGTATAACTATTAAATAATATTTGTGCATACCGATAAAAACTCTAGTAAAAAAAAATCTGCGTATTCTATTCATGTGATTCTAAGAATTCCTTCATGAAACAAATTGCTGTGTTTTTATAAATTTGTATTTCATTAGATCTGCCTTATACATTTTATCTGGTGCATCCTTTATTTCATTTGCTACAAACAGATCCTTGTGGATGTGGCTCGCTTTGCGTTTCAGAATTGTTGCAAAAATGTCTTGCTTTTTGTATGCTTGATCTACCCTAAAATTTTTAAATGATCTTGAGAAATACCTTATATATATTGTTACAAATTTGTAATATTGTTTCCTGAAATGGTAGAAAAGTGAGATTTAGAGATACTCTTAATGGATGCCAAATCAATAAACCCCGATCTTAGCTACTTTGCTGACAAAATTGTTCCGAAAAACAAGAATTACGGCGCTGCATCTATTAAGAGCCGAAATCTGAGAGTCTTTCAGAAAAATTCGATATGGTGCTTATATAAATGGAGGCGCTCGTATGAGCAATAATTCTCTTTGGAGTGTTGTTCGCCGGGCGAGAGTTGTGGCTGTATATTGCGTAAATCTGAGAACTATTGTTCTGCTGTTGTTCTTTAATAACGACTTGGTGTTTGTATGCGTGTTGCTGATTGTCTTTGTATACGGCTCGACCATGTCCTTCTACAAGTTTTCGAGTTTTTTAATGCAATAAAGTGTTGTTATCCGGTAACCAACTTGTTGGATTTCTTGCATCATACATTCATTGTGCGGATTTCTGTGACAATATACAATTACTATGGTAAAATTTGTTTAAAATAAAAATTTCTAAAATTAAATCCTCATTCTCAATAACTAACTTATCAAAGAAATAACCTGAAAGTGATATAATTGAATTGTTTGTTCTTTTTCTGATTTGATTAAATATCTAGAAGCATAGTATATCTAAAAATTCATTTTTCCAAGACTTAATTTATCTTTTCAAATGAATTTTCATAATATACCGATTTTTTAATTTCAATATTCCATAAAACGTTTTTTTCAGGTGGAATACATAGGTCGTTTGGACTACCTGTGGAAACGCAAGCTGAAAAAGGAACAAGAGGAAGCAACCACCATGGGCCTCGTCAATCGCACGCTTCTGCAAAACATTCTGCCCGTCCACGTGGCACAGTACTATCTCACTAAAGAATCGGTACATTTCAATGTGAGTATTGAATCGAACTATATCTTTTTACCTTCTGGTATACGGGACATAATTAAAATGTTGCTAGTTCATAATGCATGGTCCAAACAGGTTAGTTAGGTTTATGCTCCAAACAAATACCTAAAGATATACATTGTATGACAATTTCAGCTAAAAAGGTTCTTTTTTTTAGTGCGAGTTAGAACTAAAAAAGAAAATTGACTTGACATTTTTTTTACTGGTACTGTATATAAAATCGTGAAACAATTCGATTACTGATAAATTTTATTCCATGTATTTTATATGCATTTATATTGCTCCTTTCAAAAACAGGCTTTAAAAATATAAGGTTATAGGAACTTTCGTGTTGTTCTTAACTCAGCGTTTCTCAACCTTTCAGTATTCGCGGCCCAGTTTTCAATCCTAATTTTCATCGCCCCCCCCCCCGCTTACAAGAAAATGTATACAACAATAATGCATATTGAGTATTTTGGATTCTGTTTTTAAATTATTTTTAATTAACTGCCAAAACAGGAGTAAAAGCGAGCCAACGTTGGCAAGAAACCACATTTGACATTTTGCCAAGCGGATGGTGAACAGATGAAGCGAATGAAAGTGGGGAATATTTAAATATTATATTTGAAATGAAAGCCAAACAGGGAGATAACGTTAAAAGAGTATGACAGTATAAAAATTCGTTAATGAAAGTTAACCTAGACGGGGTGATTTAAATTTAGAAACTGGAAATACATTTTTTCGAATAATAAAAGAAATAAAACTGAAGCACGACTAAACAAAAAAGAAAAAAAAGTTATGTTTGTGGAAGGGAATCCACACGACCTATGCCGTCTCGAGAGGCGCAGAGCAAATGTTTTCTCATAGAAAGAAGGAAAATGTTCAATAACGCAAGTTTCAATTCCTGCCAGTCTCATTCGAGTCGATCCTTCTATCGCTATCGAATCTATCGTGAATGTGTATGTTATATATGTTTTCGTGTTAATTGCATTATTAAATATTCACAACAGTAGATTTATGCAGACTCGTGGATAAAATTTTAAGCGGAAGTAAGCGAGAATAGACGGAAGTAAGACGGAATAACGGAATAGACGGAAGTAAGCGAGACGATAGTCAAGCACCAACAAATACACAGACAAGCATGGTTCCGAAAATAAAACCAAGAAAATATTCTCAAGAATACTTAAATTTTGGGTTTATCAGTACTGAAGAAAATGAAGAAGAAAGGCCCATGTGTATAATTTGCTCAAAAATGTTGGACGCAGACAGCATGAAACCTAATAAACCTAAACGACGACATTTGGAAACGCTTCATAGTGAGCACAACAAACCCAGATAATTCTTCGAATTAAAATTAAAATCATACAAAAAGCAAAAATTACTTTTTAAAGAAACTTTGCGAATAAAAAAGCTTTAATTGCATCTTACAAAGTTTCATATAAAATAGATGATGCACACACAGATGTAAAAACCCTCACACCATGTTTATCTCCCAACTATGTTTGGAGATAATTTTTCAAAACAATTGCAGTCCATACCTCTTTCAAAGGATACGGTTGCTCGTCAATTAGTGATATAGCTGAAGATGTACAGTGTCAGCTTTTCTCGAAGCTGCGTGACAAATTGTTTTCAGTACAATTTGATGAAGCAACAGATAGTAATAAAGATGCTCATTTAATTGCCTATGTTCGATTTTGTGATAATATGTCAGTAGTAGAACTACTTTTCTGCAAACCAATAGAACTCAGAACAACAGCGCTCGCAGTATTTGCTATTTTAAATGATTTATGAATGAGGCAAACATAGAATGGAAAAATTGCGTCGGAATATACACCGATGGTGCTCATTCAATGTCCGGAAGATTCCAAGGTATGCAAGCACTTGTAAAACAAAAATCGCCTCAGTGGGTCTGGATACATTGCATGATCCACAGAGAAGCTTTGGTTTCGAAAGAAATGAGTCCTGGTCTGAATATTGTGTAAACTACGGCTGTAACCGCAGTAAATTTTATAAAAATGAGACCCCTGAAATCGAGAATCTTTTCCGCACTTTGTAACTTTGTAAAGACATGGGTTCAGTACATTACAATTTTATTGCGAGGCAAGATGGTTATCGCGTGGGAAATTTTTGCAACGTGTTTATGAATTAAGAGAAGAATTCGCCATTTTCCTAGAAGAAAACAAACTGGAGGCCGAGAATTTTCGCGATGGTTTATTTGTTATGAAATTGAACTACTGGGTCGACATATTCGAGAAATTAAATAACTTGAATCTTCAACTTCAAGGAGCAAATTGACATATGTTGGATACGAGTGATAAAGTCAATGCTTTTTGTAGAAAATTGGATTTGTGGAACAGGCATTTAAAACAAAAAACTTAACAATGTTTGCAAATGTGGATGATTGTACTAAAACTTACAAGGCTGAAGAAGAACATGTAAAAGTTGTTTTTGTAACCATTGAAAATCATTTAACCATGCTGACAAAGAATTTTAAAAGGTATTTTCTTGTTGACGACACGCTGATAGCAAGCTACGAGTGGGTTAGGGATTCATTTCATAAGACTTCCGAAGGACTCTCAGTTGATGAGGAAGAAAAGTTCATAGACTTCACTACAAGTGGCGAAACTAAAAGACAATTTAGTAATAAATCACTATTTGAATTTTGGGCAGGAGTAGAGGATGATTTTTCTGCACTAAAAACACAGGCATTTCGCATTCTATTACCATTTTCAACATCCTACCTTTGTGAAACTGGATTTTCCGCTGTGGCTTTTTGAAGACAAAATACAGATCTCGGCTAAATATAGAAACAGAACTGAGATTGGCTATTTCTAATATTAAGCCTTCCTTCGAAAAACTTTGCTCTGAAAGACAGGCCCAAGAAAGTCATTAATAATTATTAAATTTATTTTTAATTTAGTATGTTTTATTAAATAAATTTTGATTTAGTAAGTTGTTTTACTTTATTAAGTTATTAAATATGTCGAAATGTATTTTGTTTTCTATGTGTATGTGTGCTTTCCTTCAGTCAGTTGATCAATTTTTTTAAATAATATTTTATCTTGGATATTCTCGCGACTCCCCTCTAGTGTGTTCGCGCCCCCCTAGGGGGGCGCGCCCCACAGGTTGAGAATCGCTGTCATAACTGATAGATTTTAATTTTTATACAATCTAAAAGAGCTTTTCCGAATATTATTTCTACTCTCCTTATTTCTACCGAGTCAATTTTAGTGAAGAACATTATGACGATTTTTCTTTTCCAGCTGGACTTGTACCATGAAGAATATAGTTCGGTTGCTGTTATGTTTGCTTCTATCCCTAATTACATGGACTATTACAGTGAATCTCTTCTGAATGACGAAGGACGAAAGTGTCTTCAAGTTCTGCATGAAATAATCTGCGAATTCGATAAGGTAAGAATTTTCTAATACAATAGTTTCGATATTTTATTTTAAAATGAAGATAATAAACGCTTAGTTTTTCACTTTTTTTTTTTCCTTTTTAAAAATCATTCATAGATTTTGGAGTTATGTTCAAAATTTATAATCTCGGAGAAAGAGCTCTATGTCTCTCTCAGTGTATTAAATTATTTTTAAGATAATTTCTCGCTTTGAAGTTACTGCAAGTTTTTAAAACATGGTATTTCCGCCAAGTGTCGTAATTAAAGTACAGAATGGTGGTGCTCATATAAGCAGGACGATATCCGAATCTCCTCCATGTCACGCCACATTAACTCTTTTATCCAACCGTTGCAGAATTAACATATAATAGGCTCCCACTGTATACAGTCATGTCTAACATCTTAAGAATTTGTAGTAACGACCTTATCACAAAGTTTTCATAAAATTCCCTGAAGTATAATCGATATGATTCATCATATCTTCACAAATCGATTGTTTACTAACCCTTTGTACTCGGATGATGCCTCTCACTCACCATTCAAAACTGTACATCATTTTGACGCTTGATTGATTTTTCAATTTAGATTTTTAAAAACGCCTACAGAATGGTAAAAAG
The DNA here is from genome assembly GCF_947563725.1 of Argiope bruennichi. Taxonomy (NCBI): domain Eukaryota; kingdom Metazoa; phylum Arthropoda; class Arachnida; order Araneae; family Araneidae; genus Argiope; species Argiope bruennichi. The sequence continues at coordinate 104,277,916 of NC_079159.1, read as the reverse complement.
ACGTAGATTCATTTTTACAGGGAAATTCAACTGAAAGCAATTGTATGTATTTATTTTTTGGTGTAATAAGCAAGTCATGTATTAAGTGAATAATTATGTATCGAATTATTTTTCTGAGTGCAAAGAGTTAATCTATATTTATAATAAAGCTCTGTGTGTGTGTGTGTGTGTGTGTGTGTGTGTGTGTGTGTGTGTGTGTGTGTGTGTGTGTGTGTGTGTGTGTGTGTGTGTGTGTGTGTGTGTGTGTTGGCGCTCTACAGGCCAGACCATTCAACCTACAGCTACCAAATTTGGCACGTGTATACCTTGGAGGCCTGGAATGTGCACCTGGGGGTTATTTTTTCAAATTTTTAATTAGAATTTCATTTATTTAAAAATTAAGCGAAATTTTGGCGTGTTTCTGCTATAACTTCCGAAAATATTACCGCACAAAAAAGATTTTTACATGAAGTTAAAGATCAAAAATTTATCTTTTAAATCATACCAATGTTTAAAATTAAATTTCTATTTTTGATGAATTTTTAAATAAATATTTTAACTATATTTTTCAACAATTTTTTTCGTACAAAATAAAAATAAAATTTAAGCTGCATGAGCACGTTTCGCATTCATGGGAAAAAATTAGCTTTTTTCAAAGTGTTGCCATCACATTGATTAAAGCTCCAACTAAAAATAAATTAAATCTTTTTGGAAATGAAATCTGCAAAAATATAATTTTCGGCACGTGTCTGTAGAAAATGAAAAAAAATATGAAATATTTTTTCAAAAAAATAAATTCAAGAAAAATTATTTTATGATCTTTTACACTCTATATTATTAATCCAATAAATCAGTTTTATTTTAAGGCAAGTTTTGTTTAATATGAACAGGATATCCATTCAAATCAGGGCCACACAGCTAATTTGTAAACCTTTAGTAAGACACAGATCTGCTAAAATGGTCTAAATGGAAAATGATTATATTTTATGTAACTTGATTCAATAAATACTCTAATAAATAACGCATTTTTGATTTTACATTCTGCTATGGAAATCACGAATAACAATGTTCTTGAAACACTAATATTTTAAATAAAAAGAGTTAATTTCCAATCAACTAAATCAGTCACTTAAACTGACCGATTTATGAAAATTTGAATATCACTATTCAATAAAAAAAAAGGATCATTTTAGATTTTCCATCGATCGTTTCAAAGAAAATACGCCAATCAGCGCGCAGGTTTCTCAAGATTAATTGGCCTAAGATTATGAAAATGTTGAGTTTTTCTAAATTTTTAACATTCAAAACTTCATAAATAAGTCTTAGTTGATCGTGGAAAATAGAAACATTTATTCATTTATTTAAAATTTGGTGTGTCCAAAATATTTCTCAGAATATGATACCTTACTGCATTAAATTTAGACTTCATAATTTTTGAAATATATTTATAGGCCGGAGCAAAATATTATTATTGATTTCATTTCAATCCTTTTGAAAGCAAAACTAAAAACTGAATTTTATGCTGAATCTGAGAAATTTTTGTTGAATTATTGTTTGAGATATTACCTAAATTATGAAAAATATTTTGTAGTTCACATAAGACTTAAATACCGAGCGATTCTGTTTGCAATACTCATATTCAATAATAATAATAATAAATAAATAACAATAAAGATGATAAATAAAATAAAACGCTTGGTTTTATTTAAAAAATATCTTTATATTAAATGCAATTTCATCATTTCCACTTTAAATTAAAGTTGAAGTTTTACCGGAAATGACAACAAATTAGGAAAATATATATAGTAAATTGAACGAAACGATCTAAACAACAGTATAAGTTTGGTATGACTATCAAAATTTGAAGATTAAAAATGTTTTGTTTGCGAATCTATTAAGAGACCAGTTACTTAAAATATTTAATTGAAAATTGTAGCGAGCGGTAATACTGGCGAACCGGCTGGTCGCCAAAGGCGGCTAGTGTTAAATAAAGGGAAATTAAAGGTTTGTATGAAATGATGCCATCTACTGATTCAAGTTCAAAACTTCATTTAAAATAAAATAAAGACTATCATAAAATTTCTTTTCAGACCTTCGTTTCTTTTCATGGTTTAATTTTCATTATTGATACTAATATCGAGTTTTAAAAATATAAGGACAGGCATAAGCAAAGAATACATTCATTTCTGTCGATAGAATATATTTGTGAAAAAGAAGAAAACTTTATTTACAAAAATATTTGTTGGGAAATTTAGAAACTTATTTATGATTTCCTAAACTGAAGAGGCTTTTTATTTATTTTAACTCTCATTCCATAAATAGAATAAATTTATCTCTTAAAAGAAAGAATTAAAAACATTAGATTTGAATTAAATAAAAAGCGATTCAGTTATTGTTGGTTAGCTTTATAATTTATTGCATATGTTTCTATTGAAAAATTATTTAATTTATAAATTTTGATTTATAAAATGAAATAGTATTATTATGCATTGATATTTTGCATAAGGATTCATTTTTGCTTACATTCTTTAAAATAAAGAGCAAGATATTGTTTATATTTCAATTTGAAATCATTTTAGATGATTAACTACTTTTCAATTTAATGGTCTAAATTTTTTCTTTCAAATATTTTTATTTCTTAAAGAATATTCGGCTTTTATTTTCATGATTTTAGTTGCAAATGTTTCTTCAAATTATATTAAACCGCTTTCAAACTTTATATATATTTGTAGTCCGCGATTCATGCAAGAACTTTTAAAACATTTATAACTTTCTTTATGTAAATTACAACAGAACGATAAATATTAATTAAGCCGTGAAGAATTTACTTTATTTCATAATTACATCTTAGGAATTAGTTCTTGTAAATCACGCGACAGCAAACAATATTGGTTCGATAGGAATTTCAAAATATTTGAATATCAGAAAGATTTTAAAACTTGTGTTTGCATCAGCTGACATTCACAATTTGTTTTATTTTCGTTTTTAAGTAAAATATTATGAAATATAGAAAGCGTATCATTTCTTTAAAAATAAACTTTTCGCTGTCCCCCCCCCAAAAAAAAATACATAGCACAAAAAATTAATTATAAAAATAATTTTTCTGAATATTTTTTGAACTAATGTTTTTATATATGGAAATGAAAAATAAATTAATTTCTTAACATTTTTTTCCTTTCTTCCGATTTTTTAATTCAAAAATTTTTCACTCAATGATGGCAATACAAATGTGCAGAATGAAAAAGGCTCCAATCAATCATATCGCAGACTATTGATGTATAGTTATCTGTTTCTATGTTTCTCAAACTATAGAAATATTTCCATGGAATTGAAAAACTTTCATTTATTTTAGAATGGCAGAATTCACAGAAATATTAATTTTTGTTTAAAATTAAATTCTATTTTAACAATAATAATCGCTATCTTTAAAAAGATTGTGAAGAATAAATACATTTTAAGATCTTCTTTAACTGCTGTGGATTGCTATAGTTATATGTGTGCATAAGTTTGAATAATATTAAGGAAATAAGTTGGAAAAAAAAACATGCAATAATAAGGTTTTGTTCTATAAAAGAAAATTCATTTTTTTTTTTTCTCTTTTTCAGCTATTATACGAACCCCCTTTTTTGAAACTGGAAAAAATCAAGACGATCGGAAGTACTTACATGGCTGCAGCTGGTCTGCAACCTGGAAGAAATTCCAGCAGGACTTCCTACGAGGTGAGGCATCATTAAAATACATGAGTTGGAGATTTTCGAAACTATTCTTGTAACGAGATCCGCTTGCAAACTAAATCAATTATCTCTTGAATTCTTTTTTGTTGCAACCTTCGTTGCAAGGCAGCATGATGAAAATGATTTTGGAATAAAAGCAGAAAAATTGAAGAAGTTCCATTATTATTGAAAGTATAGATTTTTATGTAAACACTCCAAATGAAATTTTTATAAAAAAAAATTGTGTTATTAAAATATTGTTAGTTGGTGCATTGATAAAGCCTTTCAAAACTTGGACTGATAGGAATCCCTTAAATTTGATGTTGAAGCGTAACTCTGGAATTTGAATATGTTTTAAAGATTTTTTTTTGTTTGTTTTTGTTTTATTTCTGATATTAGGTAATTTGAAATCAGTTTTCATCAACATTTTTAAGTTATGTTCACAGACAGGCACAATTTTGAATAATATAGCCAGTTAACAACAATTTTGAACAAGCCAGTTAAGCAAAGTCCATTATATTTTACACTTGATAACAATTTCCATTTGATTTTATTAGCTTACATATATCTGTTGTCTACCTTCCTCTTTTCAAGGTAAAATTAAAATAAAGGGATAAAAATGATTTATGCAGAATCGGTATACAGCATTTATGTTGCGGTGTATACATTTGTGGCAAAGACAACAAACTGAGAGTAATCTGTGCTACACATTTCTTATTTTACAGATATAGAAGTAATGTCAAATAATGTAATATTTGTACCCTTAAAATTTGTTTAGTAACGTGGTTGAAAAGATTATTGTATTCGTGGAATGCGATAATAGCGCCAGTCCTAAAAAAATGCCATCTTTTATAGATAAAATTTGAGATTTCTGTAAATAATATGGTACTTTGTGTGCTTATTTTAGAGCTTTGGTCAACAGGAAGAAGATGCTACTCAGAATGTGCTGGTTATGACTAAATTTGCAATGACTATCATGGATGCCTTGCAAGAAATGAATGAAAGATTTCAACAGCATTTCCACCTCAGAATCGGTAATCATGTTTTTAGAACAATTTTTAACAATTTAATATGAAATTTATTTAATGAAGTTGTTATTCCTGTCATTGAATAGGAATATTTAGTATAATTCCTTTCATGATTTATTTTTTTGGCACCAGAAATTGTTACCAAAAAATCCTATTTGCTAATTAAATTTTGCTAGTAAACCAAGCTGTATTAAGAACCAACTAAAAATTAAGACTGCATCTAGTAACGGCCGTTATTAGTACGACTCCCTGCAATAATATCTAGATCTTATTTGTTCACAATTGCCAATTTCACTTAACTGCTATTTTACTCAATACTTCTAGAAACAATATACCATTGTTAAATCTTATTTAGGATGTGAAAAATTCAATATCGTTTTTCGCTAGAAATAGTTGTTTAAACCGTGGGCTTTGTAAGGTACAAAATCTATAGCTGGAATGTGTTTAAAAATAATGTGTGTATTGCAAAATAAAGCATAAACAATGAAAAATGACATTTTTTATGCCTTATTCTTCTTGTTGCGTACAGCCGACCACCCCGCCACCACTGAACGTAGCAGTATCGACAAGATAATCCATTTTTATGCCTATACGGGAATACAAAATTTTGCCTTTTTGCTGGTCCGCGGGGAAGAAATGTCTGAACTATACTTTTCATGTATTTAATTAAAATAGTAAGGAAAAATAAACGAACCAGTTAGCTTACCTAAACCACAGGTCCCATTTCTCGATTTTTGTCTCATATGTAAGCTCATAACCTGTATCAAGCTTGTCAAGTGTCAACCACTATCACTTGTAGCTTTTCTTTGTGGCCCTAGATTAAAAAGAAATGAAGTATATTTGTTTATGCATTTTGATTCGTTTATTTTATTAAAATATCATGGGAGAGGTATCTGGATGAAAATGCCCTTTTTGTTCGTCGCTGACTAAACCAAGATTTTCAATGAGAAATCCAAACGAAAATCTAAAAAAATGCATCTTAAGGCTCATATAACAGTCCATAGCTTTGTATAATTATAGTAGATTGTAGTAGTAGGAGTTTGTTGGAAAAAAACGCTGAATATTTATATTTTCCATTTTATTTTTCGATCACGTAATATATCTTCGAATTTTCCATGTTTAATCAAAGATCACTTTTGAGGACACAAAAAAATTCCTTCCGCGGGCTTAGATTTAACTATTCGAATAATGAAATTAGTCCTATTTTTATTTACTACCTCATTAAAATGTTTGAAAAATCGTATGAATGAGAAGATCGAAAAATCTTGTCAGTGTTGATTACTGAAATGTATACAACATTTTTCATTCCAAATATAAAAGATTCTCGCTTTGACCATTCCTTACGATTATGATGATATTTTTTCTCTGTCTGCTATCCCATCCATATGCAAAAAGCTACAAAATGTAGTGTAAACAGAGCTGCAAGTCCATTAACAAATCAGTGTTGCGATGTAAAAGTCATACTTTTTATATTAAATTTTTATCAACAGTATCTCCATAGTTTTCTTTCATGGTATTTGTTTAAACTAATGCACAGAAAGAAATTTGCAAATGGTGCAAATGTATTGCTTTCAAATTAAGTTTTAATGAATCTACGAATACTATTCGTTGAAAAGACTCCACTTTTAGTTCATGTTTGCGTTAGTTATTTTCTCCTTCTTTCAAACTTTAAGTGAGTTCTCCCACCCAGTATCCTGGACACGTAGAGAACGATTCAAATGTAAGCAAGTCTTATATTAGTATAATTTAATCTATACTTATATATAAAGCTCAATGTGTGTGTGTTGGCGCTCTACAGAAAAGACCATTTGACCTACAGCTATCAAATTTGGCACATGTATACCTTAGAGGTCGGGAATGTGCACCTGCTGTCCCTTTTTTTGATTTTTTGATTAGAATTTTAATTATTAATTAAAAACTAACTTTCCCGCCAAAAACTCCTTCCATTTTCTCCACCGCCAGATGAGTAAGGCTTCAGTTTTTTTTTTTTTTTTCCTAACAGTAATGAGGTTATTATTAACGATTATTTCAAACGATTCTGTTTATTTTCTTAATGTTTGATGCATTTAAAATTAAACATTGTTAATTAATCGATTTTTCAGATTCATTCTGAAGTACTTTTGAATTAAAATAATACAGAATAAAGGAAATTAAAAATTTCTAATCTGCATAGCGTTACCCTAACTGGCGTAGAAAATTTCACGCATTTGCGTTACCGTAACTGGCTTTGAAAGTTCACGCATGCGCATTGCGTTCTGATTGTTGACAATATTATCAACGGATGATTCTTGATTTAAATTATTTTTAGGTTAGTTGCATGCTTTTGTAATTAAATTGTATTTATGTTAGTTATATATTTTTTGTATATGCTTATAGTTTTAAGTACATCGTTTTTTAAGTAGTTTTTTTAAACCTGTTTTCGACCGATTATTTTAAACGATTCTGTTTATTTTCTTAATGTTTGATGCATTTAAAATTAAACATTGTAATTAATCGATCTGTTCATGATGAATCTGAGAAAATTTTGTTGACAAATTCTTGAGATATTACATAAATTAAGAAAGATATTCTTTAGTGCCCATAAAGTTGAAACGCTCAGTGACTCTGTTATCAATAATCATATTATAAAAAAAGGCTTTGTTTCAATAAAAAAATATTATTATATTAATTGTAGATTCATTCTTTCCACTTTAATTTAAAGCATAAATTCTGCGAGAGCTAACAGAAAATTAGAGAGCTATATATCACGTTATGACTGAAGGCCTTTATAATATTATGAGTGAATTATATGACTATCAAAATTTGAAGTTTTAAAATATTTTGATGAAGAATCTATTAAAGTAGGAATTGCGTAAAATATTTAATTATTAAAATTTTAACGAACATTAAGATTGGCGAACCGGCTGGTCGCCAATATTAATATTCTTAATATTAGAACAGGTGTCTTTATAAAAGCGTTACAATTTTCTTTCTAAGTCTATTTTTTGAGAAGTAACATTGATTTTTATATTTGCTTTTATACATGGTTAATGTTATTTTACAACTTTAGATGCTATTTTCTCAAATTCTAATCACTGATAGAATTTTTTTAACGAAAAATCTAATAAATTAAAATCTATTGCATATTTTTTTGTTCAAATTTGGTATTATAATTTTCATTATATTCTTCAGTTCCTGAACTCGACAATAAATTATGTATTCTTTTAGAAATACTTTATAGCTGTTTTAGTGCTTAACAATGCAAAAAAAAAAAAATGAAAATTTCTTGTTAATAATAAAGTTGGGATTGAGATTCAATGCTCTAATGAAGTCTTTGTCTTCCACATCTTTATGTATAAAGCGTTTAAAGTCTATTATTAGAAATTTTTTCGTTTAGGAATTGCTGTGGGACCTTTGTTAGCTGGAGTGGTGGGTTCGTCTAAACCACAGTACGACATATGGGGCGATACTGTCAATATTGCTAGTAGGATGGATAGTACTGGTGTTCCAGGTTTTATTCAGGTAATTCTTTTTTTTCCCCTATTATTCATTTCGGAAATTTTTTATAAAAAAATTGTATTAGTTCATGCACAATTTTTTTTCGAATTTCACTTTTTTGTTAAATAATAACCTGCCAAATTTTTTTGCAAATTTTAAATTGATATATGTAGCTGATTTACAAGGATTTTCGTTGTTCTGCAGCTGTCAAAAGATTTTTTTTTTCGTTTTAAATGCTGTATATTAAATACATTGTATATTTTTAAGCTTTTTAATTTGAACATATCCAAAAGTATTTCCTACGGAATTAGTAAATGTTTATACACAATTCTAAATTAAAATCAACTGTCAAAATGTATGGATGAATTCAGATTCTATTTCGACTTTGCTCTATGTATAAAAAGGGTAAAAAAATTCCGTAATGTATGGCTAAAAACACTTACTAAATACTTTTCTAAAAACACTTACACGATTAATAAAATATATATGGTGTAGAAAGTTGGGGACTGGAAAAGGGAACCCCCAGACTTGTATTACCTAAAGGCCCTCCAGAGGTTTTAATCTTGCCTTGTACTCAGCAAGCACTTTTTTTTTTTTTACACATGTCTGTGTCATAAAAAAAGTATCTCTCATCAACATATACTCCATTAACTAGCTATATGGCTGCTTATTATGTTATTAAGCGAACCTGTTTACTTGTATGGCAGTTCGTATTCTTGTACTGGCGTGACTTTTCAGGGGAATAAACAAGTAAATGAATGCTTTCATTTTCTTGGCAGTGCCTTAAAATATATTTTTCTAGCTTGGAAAATAAATCGTCTTTCCCAAATAATTCTCAAAATTACAAATTATCAATTTAACAAAAACAATTTTTCCTCTTTTAATTTTTTTTTTCACTTTCTTGTATGCGAAGTATCCAAAGAAAAAGTATTATTATAGTTAAAAGATTCGAGCTCGAAATTTTAAGGCATCTGCACATTTCAAACCTTCACACTTAAGATAAAAAAAACGCATATCTGGAATTATTCTTCGTCTTTGTATGAATACAATTACTCAAAACCTCTTTCAGGTAGATAGGTGAAATTTGGCATAGGATCTTGACACCAAATTTGTAGCTTTCTATCAAATTTCGAACGAAATTCATTCAGAAAAAGCTTATTTGTCCTGCTATCTGAGTACAAATTAATAAAGTACAAAATACCTACAAAACGAAAAGGACTAGATGGATGAAATTTGGTACGCAAATTTAGCATCTGAAGAACCGATCTGTATTCAAAGACAAATTCAAAGACGCAGCAACTTAGACAAATGAAATTCGGTCCCACAATTTTAACATATAAAATGATATCTTTCTCAAATTTTGAATCGCATTTGACGAGGGGTTAACTGTCTGTCGGTCTGAACTTTCACATGCATGTAAATGCGACAACTCAAAAACGCAATGATTTAAATGAACGAAATATGGTATGTGGTTTTTCTGACTACAATTGCTGTTCTGTGCCAAATGGGAAAATGGTGCCCAATATATATATTTGATTTTGGTATTTTTGTATTAACCTCATTCCTCCGCTAAATCGCCGAAAAACGCCCAGATCGCATTCTAATATGCTCTTTCATAAATACTGCTCATCAATGGCTTACGATTAAGAATATGCAAGAAATTTTCAGGGAGACTCCTTTCTCTAGTTCTCTGTCAAGTAGGCTTTGCTGCCCGTAATTCTCACAAATGGCATGCTTTTATTTTTAAAATTAGCAATTAGCGAACAAAAAGTTACAATTTCATCATAAATTTTCTTAGCTGAATTTCTCTTTTTAAGGTTTGTGACTACGTTCGGAATAAATTTTTTGGAAAACGTTCTAAAATAGTTATATTTTTTTAAATTTTTGCGTGAAAAAAAGATCGAAAAAGCATATATGAAACCAAAATATACTAGTTTAGAGACAGAATTTTAAAAAATAAAATTGGGAAAAAGGGGCTTCTTGTGGGTTAAAAAGAGGTATAAAGCATAGATTTTCTAGGTTAGAGGATTATCAAAGGGTTTACTTATCATTTTACATATATTTTAAGAATTATATTATCTATTCACTGACTGAACTAAAAAAATAAGTCGTATTTTTTATCCATTATTTAAATATTGGATTTCAAATAATAAAAAAACATGAAATATTCTGTTTTTCTTCTCACTGTGAAGCATTAAAACAACTATAAAATATTTCTAAATGAATAGCTTACTTTTTCTTTATTTCAAGAACAACAAAACAATTGAGAAATTATTGCATGAAATTTGAACAAAAAATGTGCATTAAACTTTAATTTATAAGGTTTTCTAATAATATAATCTGATATATAAAAATGTATATTTGTTTGTTCGTACCTTATGCGCTATCGTACCTTTCAACCGATTAAGATTAAATTTGGTCATCTTATTGCTTGCACCTGCGCGAAGGCTATAGGCACTGTAGTTATCATATCTAATATATAAAAATGTGTTTTTTGTTTGTTCGTACCTTATGCGCTATCGTACCTTTCAACCGATTAAGATTAAATTTGGTCATCTTATTGCTTGCACCTGCGCGAAGGCTATAGGCACTGTAGTTATCATATCTAATATATAAAAATGTGTTTTTTGTTTGTTCGTACCTTATGCGCTATCGTACCTTTCAACCGATTAAGATTAAATTTGGTCATCTTATTGCTTGCACCTGCGCGAAGGCTATAGGCACTGTAGTTATCATATCTAATATATAAAAATGTGTTTTTTGTTTGTTCGTACCTTATGCGCTATCGTACCTTTCAACCGATTAAGATTAAATTTGGTCATCTTATTGCTTGCACCTGCGCGAAGGCTATAGGCACTGTAGTTATCATATCTAATATATAAAAATGTGTTTTTTGTTTGTTCGTACCTTATGCGCTATCGTACCTTTCAACCGATTAAGATTAAATTTGGTCATCTTATTGCTTGCACCTGCGCGAAGGCTATAGGCACTGTAGTTATCATATCTAATATATAAAAATGTGTTTTTTGTTTGTTCGTACCTTATGCGCTATCGTACCTTTCAACCGATTAAGATTAAATTTGGTCATCTTATTGCTTGCACCTGCGCGAAGGCTATAGGCACTGTAGTTATCATATCTAATATATAAAAATGTGTTTTTTGTTTGTTCGTACCTTATGCGCTATCGTACCTTTCAACCGATTAAGATTAAATTTGGTCATCTTATTGCTTGCACCTGCGCGAAGGCTATAGGCACTGTAGTTATCATATCTAATATATAAAAATGTGTTTTTTGTTTGTTCGTACCTTATGCGCTATCGTACCTTTCAACCGATTAAGATTAAATTTGGTCATCTTATTGCTTGCACCTGCGCGAAGGCTATAGGCACTGTAGTTATCATATCTAATATATAAAAATGTGTTTTTTGTTTGTTCGTACCTTATGCGCTATCGTACCTTTCAACCGATTAAGATTAAATTTGGTCATCTTATTGCTTGCACCTGCGCGAAGGCTATAGGCACTGTAGTTATCATATCTAATATATAAAAATGTGTTTTTTGTTTGTTCGTACCTTATGCGCTATCGTACCTTTCAACCGATTAAGATTAAATTTGGTCATCTTATTGCTTGCACCTGCGCGAAGGCTATAGGCACTGTAGTTATCATATCTAATATATAAAAATGTGTTTTTTGTTTGTTCGTACCTTATGCGCTATCGTACCTTTCAACCGATTAAGATTAAATTTGGTCATCTTATTGCTTGCACCTGCGCGAAGGCTATAGGCACTGTAGTTATCATATCTAATATATAAAAATGTGTTTTTTGTTTGTTCGTACCTTATGCGCTATCGTACCTTTCAACCGATTAAGATTAAATTTGGTCATCTTATTGCTTGCACCTGCGCGAAGGCTATAGGCACTGTAGTTATCATATCTAATATATAAAAATGTGTTTTTTGTTTGTTCGTACCTTATGCACTGTCGTACCTTTCAACCGATTAAGATTAAATTTGGTCATCTTATTGCTTGCACCTGCGCGAAGGCTATAGGCACTGTAGTTATCATATCTAATATATAAAAATGTGTTTTTTGTTTGTTCGTACCTTATGCGCTATCGTACCTTTCAACCGATTAAGATTAAATTTGGTCATCTTATTGCTTGCACCTGCGCGAAGGCTATAGGCACTGTAGTTATCATATCTAATATATAAAAATGTGTTTTTTGTTTGTTCGTACCTTATGCGCTATCGTACCTTTCAACCGATTAAGATTAAATTTGGTCATCTTATTGCTTGCACCTGCGCGAAGGCTATAGGCACTGTAGTTATCATATCTAATATATAAAAATGTGTTTTTTGTTTGTTCGTACCTTATGCGCTATCGTACCTTTCAACCGATTAAGATTAAATTTGGTCATCTTATTGCTTGCACCTGCGCGAAGGCTATAGGCACTGTAGTTATCATATCTAATATATAAAAATGTGTTTTTTGTTTGTTCGTACCTTATGCACTGTCGTACCTTTCAACCGATTAAGATTAAATTTGGTCATCTTATTGCTTGCACCTGCGCGAAGGCTATAGGCACTGTAGTTATCATATCTAATATATAAAAATGTGTTTTTTGTTGGTTCGTACCTTATGCACTGTCGTACTGTTCATCCGATTGCGATGAAACTTAGTCAACTTATTGCTTACGCTTGCGCGAAAGGTTATATTTTAAAATTAACAAAAGACAAAAGGTAAACGGCACATGTCATTCGGAGTTAATCGCTCGTATATCAAACAAAATAAAATTATTATCATTGATGTCAATCAATGAGAATGAAATGAAATCTAAAATATTTTGTGCAAGAGCTAATTTTTTTCTTCTCATGAATAAATAGTTATTTACGCAGAATGTTGTGATTCCGCGAGCACAATATTTTATTCAGTTATGCCGGGCTTACACTCGGCCAGTCATCCTGACAGAACAACATACCGCTGTATTGTATTTTCCCCTTACTGTGCATGCGTTTGTATTTTCCCCCTTACTGCGCATGCGTTTGTATTTTTCCCTTACTGCGCATGCGTTTGTAAAAATTGGCGGGCTTTTTGACGTGAAAAAAATTGATCATTTATCATAGATTAATTCCAACATTTTTTTGCACTTTATTCTTTCTGATGCTAGGTTGTAACCTTTTTTAAATTTTATTTCCCATTTCTTTTCTATAGTTTTCCAAATTTAGGTATGTTGACCCTTTTTTTTTTTTTTATTTTACCATGCTTCTTTGTGTAAATATCCATCATTTTCCTTTCCTTCATCACGCAGTAAAAAAAAAAGAAAAATTTAGGGACGTTAAAATGGCAATTTATAGCCAAGCATGGAATGCCTGAATCTATCTTACTAAATTGTAGCAAACATAAATCCTTTCTGCGCACGCGCTGCCTACTAGCCGTCTTTTAACTGGGTGAGTGTAAATCCGGCATTTATCTGACACATACAAAATTGGCACATAGAAATAAGCCAATTCGAGCTTCTCAAACAAACGAGGCAATAAAGCGATCGCTCAACGAATTGCTTATTCACGTGCTTCATAATCTGATGATTAATATGCGGCAAAAATCGAAAGACAACGTTTATAAGCTACCTGATCACGCGCATCAGAATCAAAAAACCAATATGCGGCAAGAAGCGAGGCAACTATTCTTAACGAAAAGTCGACTGGAGAAAATGTGCTCATTCCATGCATTTCCATTATTCCCACTGACATGCCTTTCGATTTCAAACGACTGCATTTTCCCATTCGACTTGCATTCTCGATGACCATCAACAAGGTGCAAGGTCAGTCACTTCAAGCGTGCGGGAATGAACCTAGAAAATCCATGTTTTTCACATGGCATTTGTATATTGGATTCTCACGAGTCGGACGGCCAAGAAATTTGTTTTTGCTGAAAACCGAAAACCAAAAAAATATTGTCTACCTTAAAGCTCCTAAATAATAAAGTAAAAATAATAATAATAAATGTTATTTGTTATTTATACTCTCCTTTATATATCATTCAATTTCAATTAATGTATCCATTATCGACAAGAAAAGAAATATCATTCTTTCGATCATTTCTAATTTAACAAGACAGCTATTTTAAATTTCAAACGATATTTCCAAAATTTCTTTTGTGGCAGCAACGCACCGAATACCAGCTAATCAAATATCTTTATAAAATCAATATAATTTTCCAAAAAATGGACATAGGAACAAAATTCAAACGATTTTATAAAGAAACCTGTTTCAACTAAACTAAGTATTGTTAGTACTAAATTTTTAAAAAATTTAGAATTTCACAAAAATGAAATAAATCTTTTGATATTGCCACTTATCTTAAAATCGGATAGAAAGAACCCATTATTAATGGACATTTACTTACAGGTAACAGAACCAGTTGCAGAGATACTGAAGGAAAGTACAAAATATGAAATTAAATGTCGAGGACAGACTTTCATTAAAGGTAAAGGCATGATGACGACGTACTTGGTGCAGCCCTGTGAAGTTACGAGACTGTAACAGAATGACTGAGTGGCATCGCGGCAAAAGCATTTCTCTTCTCAGAACAGCACACAAGATTTCTACATAAGAATGAAAAAATTCATTTTCATCATCAGCTTTCTGTTCATCTTCTGTTCTAGCTAGTCTATATGTTGTGAATACTTCACCTGCGTTGAAACGTTATTAGTATTTCTCTGGATTGCATTCATCTTTGATGATCAGTGACATATAATATGAAAAATGGACTTTCTCCATGGAATACTTCAATGACTTACTTTAGATAGAAACTAAGCATGTGCCAATTGCCGAGAGGAAAAAGGTTCATAAACAATTGAATATTTTATAGATATTTTTTTAAATTGAATGAATGTAATTAATTCACAGTGCACATCAGTATTCTACTTACATTTCATGTGAATGAACTTGCATTCATAGAACTGTTACATTATGTATTAAATGTTTAATAGTATTGCTTTTATGTAATTTAAGAAAAATCGGTAGATTTTAACTTGCTCCTAATTTTTAACTAGATTAATTAACTTATTTTTAGAAATAGTATGTTTCAGATGCATTGTATTTTTGTTGATATGCATGTTTGCCAAACGAGTGCCTTGCCGATGAACAAATTTAGAACCATTTTGTGTGCTCGAAAGATAAACTATACATAGATTTACAATCAATTGGGTCACAATTTGTGCATGCAAGTATCGAAGTGTTTTTTGGATATAAAACAGTTAAATACAAACTCCTCGTCTGATGGAAAAACTTTTTGATGCAATGAATGGAGATTGAATGTCATTGTAAATATTGTTATGTTGCATTTTAGTCTTTTAATTAAAAGAAGTTCTCAATATTATTTGTTTGTAATTTTTTACGTCTATTTTTTACCCTTAATAATGAGGTCAAAATCATTGAATCAAGGATTTTATTAAATATCCAGTGGAGCAGTTTGGGAACAAAAAGTACTACGGAAAATATTCAAGAAAACACAAGAGTACATTAAAAAAAATACTTACCTATAAATAGCTCAAATTTTTAATTGTATATATATCTAAACTGTATTTTAGAAAATTGTTTTCTTTACCCTGATGTGTAATTTTTAACTAAGTGCATTATAACGAATGAGTTTCCTTTGGCGTAGTGTAAAAGCGAAAAACAGAACGAAATAATATTAGAAGAATGTTTAGCAAAATATATTACAGCGGATGGGTTTCTTTTCGGGATAGTGCCAAAGTGAAAAACAGACCCAAATAATATCAGAAAAAAGAAATTTATCAAAGTGTATTATAACGAATGAGTTTCCTTTGGCGTAGTGTGAAGGCGAAAAATAGAACCAAATAATATCAGAAGAAAGAATTCTTAGCAAAGTGTAATACAGCGGATGGGTTACCTTTGGGGATAGTGCCAAAGTGGAAACCAGAAACAAATAATGCTAGAAGAAAGAAGGCAAGGAATATTAAAAAAGAAAATGGGAGCCTTAAATGAGTGGGAGACGTAAAAATAGAATCAGCAAGTAATTTTTGTTCACACTGAGATGTGGCATGAGCAGTCGATTCATCGCCACAATCGATAGGTTTTGCCTCCCACTATTGTATAGTGAACAAATTTCAGTGCTTTCATGGGCTGTTAGGTTGGTTTGTGCTGTTTATTGGCGCAAGAGCCATATTTGGCTATGCTGCGCCATCATGGGCTGTTAGGAGAGCAGTCCTAGTTTGTGTATTTCCTATTTCTCAATTGTTTCTTTTTTTGTTTCCAATTTTTATATTCCCATTTCAGTTGTCCGATTGAAAACAAGCTTTTAGACATAATTTCATGTGGTGACGCAACTCTGCAGCCTGAATGGACGAACAGCCACTAGAAATGACATAAATAACAAGCCATATTTATGATGAATAAAGGCTTTATTTTAAAATTAAACTGGGATTTGGAGAGATTAAAAATTGTCTCGTTGCAAAAGTAGATCATCTGTTTAAAACGGATTTGGCTCTTTTTTTTCTGCAACACAGTAGAGGAGTTACAGGAAAAGAAAATGATTGATATCTATTATTGTAGAACTGATTAATTAGTGTAATGACATATCTTTTAAAGATAATGTATTGAGGGCTCTCCTAAGATCTTCATTCTTTTGGTATTAATTATTGTGTGAATAATTTTATTTTCTATTACTTCCATCTGGTAAAACTGTTTTTGCTATTACACCCCAAACTAGACTTGTATTTGCTGTAACTGGTCGGAAGTAAGATATGTAGATAAGCAAATTCTTCTCAGTCGATTACATAATATGAAATTCTATAAGCTTAATTGAAATAATTTTTGACATAACTGATGTGAGGGATTTATGCAAGATCCTTCTGAAATACTTTATATAATTTATCCACGGATTAGGAATGCTATGCATTTAGTTTTTGAGGACAGTAATACAATTGTTGAAGAAAATGCTTGCTTCCATTTTTATAATGTCGAGTCTGATTTTCCATCTCAGTATGCATTTTTTGAGAAGGTCCAATGCTTTTTCGGACAGTTCTGCCATGAGTCTAAATTGTTGCAATCGTGCCAGTCTAATGTTGGTTAGTCGGCCGAACTGTTCTGCAATATAGATGAAGTAGAACATAACCATCGAATGCTAAAATCAAACCTCACTGGAAGCAGGGTTCCACTTCTTCATCACTTCCATCGGTTCGGCAGATATGGTTCTCAATATCTGTTACCTTATATATGTGTAATCATCGTCCATGTGTGTTGTTATGTGTGTGTGTGTGTGTGCGCGCGCGCGCGCGAAAATAAATAAGAAAAAAACAAGAAAGCATCTTTCCTTGGATTAAACACACACACCCAGCTACAATATCCTTCATTCCTTTATTCGATTTTTCTCACCGTCCTCTGCAAGTGCAATTTATGAGTTTTTATTTCACAGATTTTCTTTTAAAACTGCGTCTCCTTTTCCTCGTCATAATGAAAACGTTCCAAATTACAGATGTAACTGCAACTGCAAACTGGGTCCAGAATTTCTAGCTTTAATACGCCTAAATATGAAAATCTATGAAAGCGAAGGATAGTATTCATCGAAAAGAATTCAAACACAACAAGGTATGTCAGATATTTGATTAATTTTTCGTGAATCTTCAATTATTTGCTTCGTGATATATGCCAGAATAATCATTCTGTTTATTCCTCAAAATTTGAAACAAGATATCAATTTGGTTTTATTGTGTTGACATCATTTCGTGCATATAAGTGATATGTTTTATGATTAATTAATAATTTTGCTCTTTGTTTGTTGATATTCTGATAATTTTTATTGTATTATTTTTACCATTAATGAATTTAAAATATAAATAATATGTAATTATTACAAAATATTATCGATTCCAAAAGCTCTTACTCCTTAACAGAACAACATTATTCATCTTTCATTTGTCTTAGTAAAAATAATAAGAATTTTCTCCCTTATAATTTATTTTAATATAATCCATTATACCAATTTTATTCAGCAAACGTAAAAATGGAGCATAATTTTAAATATATAGTTGTTATAACATAGTTATATATAATTATATTTTAAAGACCAAAAGTTTATTCATAATTTTAATGGCTACAAAGGTTTTAGAGGCTAATAATTTAAGAATGGTAATTAACGAACAGGAATGAAAACAATTTTTGAGCCCCTTGCAGCTAGATTTTTTAAATTTGCTTTCACACAAAAATACTTTTCCAAAAGGGAAAGGGCCATGCCAAATTTGGAAATAGAAAAATGAGATGTTTCACTTCTCTAGAACCATTGTTTTGACAACTGCCTTTGCACACACCTTACCATATTGAAAGCACATATACGTAACAGGTATAAAGAATATTGTGGACTTCTCCTAAAATTTCTTTCAATTTTATGTTGGAAATAATATTTAAGAAATTATTAAGATGAAAGAAAATGTAATAGACTAAATATGTTTCATTCAGAAGATGATATTTAAATTTTTAAAAAGTATATAAAGCATTCCTATGCAATATTTTTTAAATATAGAGATTCGTTATTTTTTTTTAATCTGCATTTTCTTAAAATAATATCAACTAAACAAGATTTTCTAACCACTTTCCCTTCTCTCTCATAATCTCATCAGATGACCTGTAATAAAATACAAATGCTGAAAATCGAATAGCGTTTAATATAAAAATACATATAAACAAACTGCCTAATTTTATAATAAAATTTATTATCTTTTCTTACAAACAATAGTATAATTCAATAATAATAAAAGCAATAACACAAGACAAATGCAAACACAAAAAGTGTAAAATTGTTTCCGCATGGCACTGACAAAAATGAATACATCGTTAAGTAGTCCCGATGGCGGCTAAAATAAAAGAAAATAAGTATTGAAAATAATAATGTTATAAACGATGAGCAATACGAAAAGTGAAGTGAAAAAATATCTCCAATATCTGTATCACATGCTCGTTCAAGTAAAAAGAAGATTCTTGTTACACATGAATAGCTATTTGAGCATGACATTTGGCAGTTATCATAAAGAATATATATGGCTTTTAAAACAATCTCGATGTTATTAGTTAATTTCATAACAGTGCAAATGCAACTACATTCAACCCTCGATTTACACCGCAAGTGGTTGATTCAAAATTTCCGCAATTTGAATATCTATTTGGATTTGAAAACTGTATGTAATAAACCTATATGATGAAATTTATACATTAAATTTGATTTGGAGAAATTTTTTTAATAAATATTCCTTACTTCAAACTTGAGTATATTCTGGTATAATTCTTTCTTTCTTTCCCGAAAAAAGTGTTTATTCTGCACGACATTCTTTTACTAATAAACAAATTTGGAATAAATATCCTTTTATTGATGTTTTAGATTTTTTTCTTTTTGTCCTTTTACCAGCTATATAGCAGAATTTGTTTTGATGAAATCCACACTCAAATGTTTGTGGTTCCTATAAATTTTCCAGTATGAAGATAAGGAAGCATACAATACAGTCATATCATGTTCACATGATAAACATTTAATTGGCACGACAATTTGAAATCCATTACACATCTTGCGGATGAAAAAGCTGCAACTGGAAGACGGGTATAATTTTTATTTCGCGATTTTGATATCATTCCATCCTTTATTCTTAATAACAATCAATCTCTTCTTAAACCAGTACAAATCTTTTTATAACAGCTATTCAATAACAATCGATCAATTCTAAGATTAAGGGTCCCAATTCTATGTAACTAGCAAAATACTGAAATTTAGTGCTTTTGCTGAAATATCATTACAGAAATAATGTAATAAATGTAATGAAATAAATCTAAAAATCCACTGACCTGAAACATTTGTCAATTTTATAAATAAACACATTCAACTGTTTTTCCCATTTCTAACAAATATATATATATATCGATTTTACAAACTGTGTGCAGTGATGTGGAGAATAAATGGCATTAGGCATGTAAAAAAAATTTTTCATCCAAAATTATTATTAATAACTTATCTAAAGTAAATGCTACCTGGATTATAGCATTGTTTTTCTTCACCCTTTTATCATATTAAAAAGTTATATAATATATAAAAAACAATGATATAAATGCTCCAGGTATCAGGGGGAGCAGTAGTTTTATCTTTCTTGACCCATTTCTTTTGTTATGCACCTACACTATATGCTCTTTTTATGTGGTCTATAAATACTTTCCGAGAATGGAAAAAGTTTGACAGGATCATATTTAAAATTTTATTACAGCCTGAAATTGACTACAAAGAAAGCAAAATAAAATTTACAGCTCTGGATTTTTTTTTTCTTTCTCTTTCATGCTTTTGCTTGATCTGCATCGATTCAAATTCAAGTGCTGAGTAACCACAAGCAACAACTGCGACTCGCCAGAAGGCACACGGAAAATTCTGAATCACTGGATGCTGCGATAATATTGATAGGAGCTAAGATTGAATTCTTAGGACCATCAGCAACCACAATATAACCCCTCCCATCATCAATAGGGGGGGGTCAGCTTTCCCCACACCATTTCTGTACCTGATGATCACTATTATATCGGAAGCTTCTCATACTTATGTCTGTAATCACCCCCCCCCCAGTAGAACCAAGTGTTGAGTAAACTAAAGTTCACCCAAATATGTTAAACATATTAAACCAAAGTTCAACTTATAAATCAAGGGTTGAATGTATAACATTAGTCAACACAAATGACGATTTATATATATATAATAGAAAAAATAAGCAAGCATTGTTCTATGACTCGAATACAGCTTGACTAGGTTTCAAGATTTGGCATCAATAACTAGTAAAAAAAAATTTAAAATAATAAAGTGGTGTACATCTTAACAAGTGAATCATAAAAATGTAAAAATCAACACTTTCTAAATAAAATATTTTATGGAATAAAAGAAGCAAACTTAAGGCTAAGATATAAAACAGCAGACGAGAAAAGACAGAAAAGCTTAAACATCTTTTCGTGATTTTTGTCCATCAAATGTCGTAAATTATGGGAAACATAAAATAAAATATATATTAAATAAAATTTGATAATTGATCAGATGCTTTGAGAAAAATCCTTCATGATTCTAGCTGCTCTAATTTTCTTTTGCATGTTGCTTCCAAACAGCAATGCAGAAATCCGTCGATTTAAGCCAATTAAAAATAACCAGATTCATTTGGTTATTATTTTGAGCACCAAGTTCAAATTCCAATACAAAAGGTATTCTTTTTATAACCAGTCTATTTAGTTTATTAAGTATATAATTAAAGAAATGTCCGATTCAGATTCTTTATCATAGGTTTCTAAAACACCAGAAAAATAACAAAGCAATTACAACAACGAAAAGACTTTTGACCTATTCATTCAGGATAAATAATCGTAATGTATATTTTCTGGCCATAATGCGCATGACAGAGTCAGAATCATTGCATATTTGTGTGGCAATAATATACATTAATGTGACACTAGAGTGCAAGTTAATAGTCGGGCCAATGTTCCATATATAGTAATTAAACCTTATGAGAGCTTTTCAGTACCTCCTGATTTCTAGTTTTCCTCTATTTTGAACTTTTTTTATAACTGCCGCAAAAATTGGTAAGCACTATAACCTCAGCTAGTTTCAGAATTCATGTGCCTCAAAAACCCGTGGTAATTTGCTGTGCACTAAAATAGAATGGGATTGTCCTTTTCGTATGAGCAGCTGGTCGCAATTACCTTCCATTCCACCCTCTATCTCAACTTTGCATCAAAGCTTTGTCGAAGAGGCGAGTTCAGACTCATATTGTAAATGTCGATCAACATTTTCCATTAGAGCAGCTAAAATTATAAGAATTCCTCTGATAAAGCATCACATCAAATATTTTTATACTCTTAAATAAAAGTTTTTTTCTTCATTCCACAATCTTTAAGAGCAAATGCACAGAAGATGATTCGATTTCCGTCTCTTTTCCAAAATTCACAACAGAAATAAAATGTTAAAAAAAATGAAATGCACGAATAAAAACAAAAAACATAGCTGTCGTCTTTGGTCAACAATCAGACTGAGGGTCTTGCTAGAGTTCGTCCTTGACGACAGAGAGCGCCAAATCCGAGTCTTCTGTATCGCTGATGTAATTCGCCTCGCCTGTGTAGTGGGTGGGGTAGACAAGCAAGGGTTGGGCAGAAAATGCCCGCAAATTCCTCTTCGGATAATACCCCTTCCATACCTCCCTGAAAAAATACAAAATGCAATCATGATGGTAATGCAAAGATAATAATCAATGAGAAATTGTAATTTAAACTCTATATCCTTAGCAAATCGATTAATTTCATTATTTTGTATTTGCTATTATTTTTATGGTTTCGTATTATACGAGGGTTGTAAATAAAGCAATAACAACATACCTAGAAAACATTTTATTAATATATGTATAATTACACTGCTTAATTTAATCACCAGCTCAGTCTTTTTACCTTTTGCTAGATGTCAGGAAGTGGTGGGATACCGTTAACAAAGTTGTTTATTGTTGCCAGCGATAGAACATCCTACTGCTAGACCCACAGAAAGCAAATCAGAAAATCGGATGCATCAAAGGGTTTCCCCCCTCCCAACTTAGGAACAAGGTCAACTATGTCACAAAGATTCATGTTAGGTGAATACGGAGGATGTTCCAATACCTCCCAAGACCAAAGTCGCAAAAAGCTTGTGAAGCATGGCAACGAGCATTGCCCTGTAACACGATAGAAAAACTGTCTATACGTTAGCGAGTTAGTGGATGGAACTCAGAGTGAAGCAATTGCCCTCATGTTAAGGCTTTTCTTCAGTATGCGCCTCACTGTTCGATGACCGATCCCGAATTCGATGGACAATTCCGGATAGCCCATCGACGGTCTATGGAGATGAGACCATTTATGATGTCAATATGATGGTGACGAATGAACGACACACTTGTGCGGTGGTATTAATCCGACTGCATTAAACATTTTGCCCCATCATACATACGGCCTATAAGGTAATGCATTCTCATTACAGGCTTCAGAAACCTTTGATAACATTATATTGCATTTTTGCCAAAGGGAACCTCGATTTTAAAGCATGACCGCTGATTATATTTTGTAAACATGATTCAGGGGAGGTAGAAATGATATTGCGTAATTCAATGCTATGCAACAACTACTATTTCTTCTGGATCGACGATTTTATGTATTCTACACATCGATAACAAAATCACTTCACACTTCCAATAACCTGTTAGCGCATGCCCGATACTCTGATTTTTTGGGTTACGTTGCCTCTACTTTATTTATAGCTCTCGTACAATGTAGTCGATATCAGGTCTCTTGAAAACTTAGATATGGCGAGAATCAATAAAAAAGTCTTTTGACTGACTTCCAAGAGAAACGGAATTGCTGATGCTGCTGTCTTTCCTACTTGTTAAATTTAATCTCTGCTGCAAATATTATCTACCATAGTGGTGGTTTAATGATTAATAAAACTGTTGTCTTGGCACACAAAATGGAGAATAAGACTCTCTGCAGAGAAACCATTCACCGAAATGCATCTCCAAAAAATTAATGTGCAATGGAATGGTTAAAATGTAGTAGCCTCTCCGAATCCTGGTTATGTCGTAAAACGTGTCATTGGCATGTAAGCAGAAGGTAATTTCCTTTGGCTATTATTAATCATTTACAATCTAAGGAAGCCTGTAATGTTTGGGGGGATGTTGTAATTCAAGACAAAAGGCTCAATAATTCAGTACACTACAATTTCCAGTATTCGATGCATTCCTGCATGGACAGATGAAGTTGAACATTAACTTGTGAAAGAAATCGGCAGCAGTTAAGGGCCTGACAAACCGACAGTTTATCTGGGGTTGTATCGTCTTTCGGCCGGAATTGCACCGACAGAAATTCTTTATTTTGAGCATATGCTAATTAGGCCAGAAATTGGGGAGTAAAAAGATGAACACATGAGAAAAAAAAAAGTCCCGTAATAACTATTTATAACTTTAAACACATCATAAGTTCAACAGGATTATCCTGTATCTTGCTCGTCCATTGAGGTTAACTTTAGCTGCTAAGTAGGGTATAACTGGTCGATAATGCATGAGAGAGGGGCAGGAAGGCGATGGAAGCTTACTCAGGGTGCTTGTCGAACATGATGGGCAAAAATTCGTCAACAGGCACGAGTTTTGGGAGTGGATTGGCGGCCACCAGCTTCTTCGCTCCTTCCAGTGTGATGAGATAGCAGAGCGTCCAATACGAGTAGTCCACATGTACGAGACTCGAGACGCCCGCCACGAACGGCTCGCCACTCTCCGACAGCCGCTTGCGGCCCAGGTAGCTGCAGAAGAGAAAAATAATTAGCAATCTCTTATATGCCAATGGATTGTATTTTTTTACAAAAATATTTTATGCTTGGGTTTTTAAATATACCAACTTTTACAACAGATAGTGTAATAATAGATTATTTAACTGAAGCAGATGAAACTTTTTAGTTTTTCTATTTATATTTATATTCTTTACTTTTTTACGATTTGGAATAAATAATTTTCTGTAGCACATAATTTTCAAACTACTATTTACTTTAAAAACCATGTTGACTTCTCTTGAATGAATAAAGAGGAAATTTCATACAAATCCTCAGAGGCAAAATAGTACTAAAAATTATTGGAGTAATGAATTTTTCTTGGGTTTCGAATAAATCATTCAGAAAAGTCCAGTTTTTCACAATGCAAAAAAGGTAATCGAATTTATATATTAAAATTAGTTAATGAAGAATTTTTCTTTGGGGACAACAACTAACCATTTAACAAAATAATCCTATTTTAGTTCATAACGAGAGTTCATTATTGAACAAATATTATTAATTTTCTTTATGTATAAGTCATAATTTTGTTGTATATAAAAATTAAAACATTGAAATTAATGCCCAGATATAATCTAAATAGTAACACAAGTGCTTACTCGTCATTCTTCATGCATCAAGTCAATCGGATAGATGTTCTAAATAAAATGAGACGATGAGAAGTTGCTTTCAGAGGCAGAGGTTTCCAGATTCGAAAATCAATTCCGCCAAAGAATTACCGCGTAAGCATGACTAGTGTACTTTAAATCCACTAAGGCCATATAGGCCGCAGTGGCCTGGTGATAAAGTTTCAGCCACGGAGCCGAAGGGCTCTAGGTTTGAGACTTGATTTCACTGAAGAACCGTCGTATAAGCGGGCTAATGCACGTTAAATACGTCGGAGTCAAAAGTCCTCCCGCTAATGTGGGGCGGAAGTTCAGAGAGGGGGGGCACTAGGTCAGGTGCCGTCCTTGTCATCAGACCGCGGTTGATACTTACGAGGTCCGTCCTAAAATAGCCTTAGTGTAGCTTTAAAAAAAGGACGTTAATATAAAAAAAAATTTAAACCAAGGCCATACGTTCTCCCGCTGGTGCAGCGTGGAAGTATGGTATGGATGCAGGTTATTAGACCACGATTCAAATTTAAAAGATCCGTGCATAAATAATTCTCATGTTACTTCAAACCGAGAGGTAATTATATCTAAATTGAACAAACGCATGTACTTAGTCACTTCCATTATAAATCGTAGGCACTCTTACAGAATTTGATCCAGACATCTGTGAATATGATCAAACATAAATTTTTGTTTGAATGCTTCAAGGCTAACTTAAGAACTACTTTCTGGAATCGCATTTCGAAGATAGGATATAGAGAGATCTAATTTGGGTAGTAACAATTTTGGTAATTTCCAGATAAATTGTGTAGCATTGTTCAATCTTCAGTTGACAAGCCGTCAAAACCCGAATGTCAGTCTTGCTATGCCATTTATTAAATTCTTGATTGCAACCACAATGATAATAGGTTTGAACAATTATCGCGTTGTGTGTCAAACTTTTTGTGTTTTTTGTTAGTCCTTTTCCTACCCTTCGATATGAGTCCTTGATTCCTGGCGTTCACACCAAATAGAATTAGTCGCAACACAACATCACGACTGAGATTTGAACATAATAATTCTACTTTAATATGCTCTAACACAACGGTAACTAAAAAATTGGTACCTTTTAAATTATGAGTTTAGTCATAATTTATTTTGTTGTTGACTTTTCCTCTCAAAATATTAGTCCGCGTCTTGCAATTGTGTTAGTAGAGAAATAAGAAAGCAATGGTTTCGTGAGCGCCTTATGTCAGTCATTTGAGATCGATAGGTTGACTTCATACAATATTTTAGGGATATCTTAAAAACATGTTTTTTTGGGGGGGGTTTAGAGGGGGCTCGTGGTGGTGGTTTCATTCTAATGATGGAGAGACCCTTTTCCAGTGCTTCTCTAAAAACAAACAGAGTTTGATTCATTACAGAGATAGAACCAGACTTACATGAGATCCCACAGCAGGCCGATTTTCTGCACATCCTTGACCAGAGCTTGAATTTTCTTCCTGAAGTAGGGTTCGAACCGGAGATCATCCTCCAGAACTAAAGCAGTTCGGTGCTGGTGTTCGATTATCTGAAAAAAATAAAAAACGTTTCTAAAAATACGCTTTTATTAGTGAACTAAAAAGTAAAATTATATTCTATCTTTAGTATTTCATTTAAAATTTTAATATTATAATTATTAAGGAATTTCTATTTCATCCTCAAATTTATGAATAGAACCACCCATAACGAATGAATTTTATTAAATTAATTGAATAACTGATGATTATGATCCGAAAATAATATATTTTTATTATACATCAAAAAAATGTACAAAATTTCCGAGCTTTAACGTATCGGAAATGAATGAAAAATTGATTACAAAATTCTATTTTTCCAAACATGAAACAAAAAAACAAAAAAAATTAACAAAAAAAACACTTTGTTTCATTTAGTCAGTTTGTTTCAAAGCTATAAAGGCAATTTAAACATTACATTGATTTCGTTGGATTTAATACTACCGCGCATATCGTAGATTTTGTGTGGAATTGAGTTTCGAATCGCAGACTTGGCCATTGTAACCGTCCAAAATACAATGGAGAGAATGTATTGGCAATTAGTAGGCAATGTAGAGGCAATTTATTATTCAGAAAGATGTTATAAATGAAATTTTACAAGATTCAATATACAGAATATCGAAAAGAATACGGTGACTTCAAAGTTTTTCTATGCAACAGATAATTGCTGTTTTTCTTGGAAGATATACATATTGCAACATCTAACTAGAAAGCCCACATCACAACTGATATTGACAAGAATTGAATTATAGACCGAATTAGTTAACAAAAAAATAAACATTAATTTTGCAGACAAGTTTTAAGAAAAATAATTAAAATTTTAATTAAAAATTGAACTTTAAAATAAATTTTCTTAATTATACTGCCAGTAGTCACTATTCTCATTCATAAAAAATTGAAGAAATTGAAAATAAATTATAATAAATAAATCGTAAAAGTGCAATGTTAAAATAAATGCATGTTATTCGGCTATTTACAAAAATAATTATACAGTATATTATTTTAATTTTTATTTATCATTCATTACTTTGTTCTTTTCACTGCAAAAAATAAGGTTCCAAACTCTTAAAGATTCACTGAAACTATATTTTCGACAGCACCTTCTTTTCAGAAATGCAGCAACAAAAATGAATGTGCTTTGTTACATCACATTAACATCACAAGAATCAATACTGAACTCAAAGGCAGAACTTTCAGAAATTGTCCCCCTTAACAAGTATGCATCCTCCCCTACGTTACCTTGTATGAAATAAAGCTGTAAAAAATGAGTTAGATAATTCATAGATTTAAACTTATATGCAAAATTAAATAAATTAGTGATTCTATTTATATGTTGGAAAAAAAGTTGGGATCATTGCACTGACCATGTATAAGACACTATTATTCTAATGCTTACCATCATTGAACTACATTGGATTGCCTCTTGCTTTTTGACCGACTTTTGTTTTATATTATATTTTATTACACTTTATATTTATTTATATTATACTTTATATATACTTTTTTCTTCTTGCAATCCCTTGAATCTCCTTCGTGCCATGAGAATGTCATCACACTTAAAAAGAACTCAATGTACACATCCCCTACTTTTGTTTTGACGGGTAAGTCATTAGTGACAAAATATCAGAAAAGCTATTAGCATCTTGAAGTATGTTGTTGACAATTAGATAATGTACATACATCTGAATTTTCTAATTTTGGGATAAACCCAGGATAAAAATTTCACTAATCATTTGTCCAACATTGCAGTATCATAAGGAAATATGCTTGTTTATGCAGCACGAAGTACCATTCTACGATGCGAAGAACTCGTTTGCACATCGTCTTCATTCTATATGACAGGAATCGTGGGATCAACAAATCAATAACAAATTACAGTCTATCAGACTCACAATTACATTATGGACCTCTCTTCAAGTTTGTGAGCTAAAGGTCAAAATGACTAGACTCTGCATTGGTCACACTCGCTTAATGCACAAACATCTTTTATTAGGAGATCAAGCTCCTTTTTGCTCCAGATGTCAAGTAATTTTAACAATTCTTCTTTTAATAGAATGTCCTGATTTGTCTTTTACATTTTTTTAGCTGCTTATCACTAGATATACAAACGTTGTTGAAGGGAAATCCTCACAAAAACATTTTTAAGTTTTTGAAAGCAACTGGTTTTTACCAATCTAAAACTCTACATTATTTGTCAGATACATCACCAGATTGTTCTACAGTTTTATCATTGAACTTTATATATCTTTTGTTTTATTGTATGCTCTTTACACTTTTAACACAATTTTAGTTTTCTTATTGACTATATATATATAAATGGTACAGTACAGCCTTTTCTGGATCTTGTGCCATAAAAACTAACAATCCAATCCAATCCATAGAGAAGTATGTGTGTAATATGCAACTGCAATTGAAGTGCCTGACACTGCTGATCACTTCTCTGACATTTTAACACTAATGACTTACTTCACACAATCAAGTCTAAAACACAACATGCCTGGTCTTTTGGAAAGAGAGAAAGTGGTTTTCCAATTATCCCTGTTTGAAGACACCCTCCCTCCCCTAAAATACAGAGATTCTTACATCCTTCCACACGAAATAGTGACTGAGAAAGCATCCAATCTCCCCCCGAGTCAATGGCCTCTTATGGTAAGGATCTGCATACTCGGGCAGCATCTTGATCCCCATCTGTTCAATGTAAGTGTCATTCAGGGCCCTGCAACAAATGAAAATCACCTCATGTAACACAGAAAGCTAAATAACAAAAAATATTTCTTAAAAATACCAATTTTACTTAATTTAAATACTTTATTTTTAAATATCCATACCCCTCCCCATTTCACTGTTTCTTTCTGTTCAACATTATGATATAAATTTTGATTCCAAACTTATGAAAAGGTGTGTGATTGACCTTATCTAGGGTTTCTTTAGAGAAAACTAAATTCCTTGATAAATGTTTTCATGATGATATCTTATCTTATTGATATAAAAAATCTTATAGGAGTTTTAATTAACTACTTTATTTTGTCACTCTTACCATATAACATTACTTCTATCAAGCTGTTTTTTATTTTTCTAATTCAAAAGTTTCAATTTAACTAAATCTATATATTTATTATCAGATATTGTTTACGGTTACTGCTTCATTAAATATTATTTCATCTGTCATTACTTATGTTTTTAAAAATTTATACATAGAGAAAATTATTTATTACTAGCCATTTCTTTAAAATATAGCAATAATTCAGTAGAGTAACAAAATAAAAAAATTAAAAATTTCACACATCATTTAAAATTAGAGTGTTACTGAACTAATGAAGACTATCTTAAATGGACTTAAATAAATAAAATCAATTATTTGATGAAATAATTCCATACCAAAAATTATTTCATCCTGAAATTACAAAAACTTACCAATAATTATTTGTGCAAAAAAAAAAAAAAAAAAAGACTATGTTTATGATTTATAAGGATGATATTCTGAATTATTCTAAATGCATCAATACACTTCAAGACAAAACTAAACATTAGTGTTGTTATGATACATCCAAAAATCAATGAGGAAGAAAGGCGATGACATTTTCAGCTGTATATATACTAATTCAAACTTTGAAACCACATTATTTAAAATAATCCTGGAAAAATAATTTAAAAAATGACAATTTTTGTCAAAAATGTCAAATGGTTTGTCATTTTTTAGTGAGAGTAGAGATAGGAATAAAAAAAAAAGTTTTGGTTGTCATGGGGGAACTGCTTATTATCTCTCTACCCTCAATATTTACTAATTAAAGACATCAGTAATTTGTATAACGATACTCGAATGCATTCAATGATAATATTCATAAATTCAATTGAAGAGCATGGATACACAAAGTTTCTGGGAAATAATTGGCTCTTTGTAAAGATCTTGTAAAAGGCAAACAATAACCAAAGTGAAAAAGGCAAAGTATGCATAGTTTTTGATGCCAAGTCTTGAATATTTACTTTCAGAACTGAAAATATTTATTGTTAATACTGTAATTTACTTGCCATTATCTTATCTGATCTTCTTCATAAGACTTGTTATTCTTGCAATAGGGTTATTATGCTATTGTAAATGTGTATTATAATAAATTTCTGAAGTACATTTTATCTAGTATTCTTCTAATAAATTCTTTAACAAAAAAGAAAAACTTGTAACACATACACTTTTGCATTTTTCACCTCATATTCTGTTGCAGAAGTGTCTTATTTCTGTACTCCTTAACTACTCTTAAAAATTTGTAAATTGTCTCTTAGGATATTTTTATACAGATTATGAAGTAGTTTGTAGCAATACAAAACTTTTCTCTTCCTGTCATGCTATTTCTAGCCCTGTGCTCTTTGAGTCAATATGAATTATAAATAATCACATAAAATTTTAAAAAAAAGATAAATTGTCATACTTTCCATCCACAGCCTTCAAGATGTGGGCTCGGATACCAATTTCTGAAAGGGTGTTTAGCATCCTTTCCCTTCGCTCTGGGCGTCTTTCTAGATTGATCAGGTACACCTGAAATGAAACTGGCTTTTAAAAACGTACTTTCATCAATGAATTAAAAGAAGATTTTTATTTTTGTTTTTTTTAACCTCCAATTTAAACATTTTTATTACAAATATCTTAACAATTAGGATATAATTGCATCTCAAATTCACTAAAAGGTGCAACTATTCATACAGATTTAAAATTCTACTCAAAATTTAAATTGATAAATTCATTGATAACATCCCAAAAATATTAAACAGGATAATGAGACTGAGAGCACATAAATACATAGAATTTCAAAATACTAGTACATACAGAAGTGAATTGAAAACAATTATAAAATTCCATCAGCTGGTTATATCAATTTCTTTTTGTTTGTTTTCCCTATATATATAATATATATATATATATATTGTGAATTAAAAATATTCATTTACAAGTTAAAATCTAAAAAAAATTGTTTCAAAAAACTTTAGCATCACAAAATTGAATATGACATTCTTATTTTGTCATTTTCAATCCTAAACAATTTAAAATTGCACATATAGAATAGATACGATTCAATTATCTCTGCATTTTGCTCTGCTATTGAATAAGCTACAACTGATTACATGAACATTGAATTTTAAAAAAATTTGTATTTAAAAAGATCGAATTTAAGATATTTCCTAATTTTTTTAAATTCTAAGAAAATATATTTTCAAAAAATATTATTTGAATGATTTTGAGTTAATTTACTACCAAAAGTAATAAATTAACCTTGATGCTTATATAATTCAAGAGATACATTTTAGGAGCAAACCAGAAATATATGATGTAATCAAAATGAAAATAGGTCTAATTCTAGGGGTATTCTTCCACGTGATAGAAGTGAGATTTTTCTAATAGTTGGCCATGCATAACATGAGAAATCTGGAATAAAACTGTAAGTGACAATGTGGCATTGACTAGAACAAAAGCGATAAAACATTCCAAACAGATTTAATGCACAATAATCTAATTTCTGTAAGCAAAAGCTTCAAGTGAAATTAATATTTATAGTTCAATGTGTATAAGATTGAATACATAACATGAAATGCTTTTCAACTTGCAGTGATTTGTATATTAAATGCGATATATTTGAACATACATGAAACCTGCATGCTATAAACAAAATAAAATCATTAAACCATAGGGCTCATAATGCTCATACTCCTACAGCTCACCCAAATCTCAACTTTTTATCGCATAGAACAACACTACTGGTACATTAGTTCTACTTTGATTTGGGTGAGCATTGGGAATCAAAACATTATAGAACAAGTAATCTATTGTGCTAATGAATCCTAGGTATAAAACTGACTTGTAGTGACAATTCTTGTTGAGGCACAGTGCTAAGTTACATCTTGAGTTATTTTATTCATGATCACACAAAAGTGCAATCACTTGCTCTATCATGGCTAACAGAATCTTGTGTTGCAGCCTCAATATTCTTTCTGTTATGCTTTCAGGGTAAATTAGTTCTGTGTTTTCATTTAATGAGAACACTCAAATTTATTGAAATAAAAAGTGTCATTAAATATTGTAGCATTATTTGAATAAGATTCCTTTTGAAGTTTCATTTTATATTCTTTTATAATTCTAGAAAGATATGTTGTGCTTTAAAATTTAAGAAATTATTCAATTTTATAATTAAGTAGTATTAATTTTCTGATTGTGTTAAAATGTTTTTTTTTCAATTTAAGCTATAAAATTAAATACCTTTAAACTTTAATTTAAAATCTTTTATAGGCAAAACATTAAAATCGTATATCTTGAAAATAACCCAGAAGTAAATATTTCATGATTCTAGTTTGTCAAATTTTGTGACCTTAAAGCTGTTTATGTAGAGATTAAAATTTAATTAAATTTTGAAAGTTAAGCCACTAAAAAGGGGACCCGAAGAGTTGTATTGTCTAATGACCCCTAGAGGGATTGATCCAGCCCTGATATTAACTCACAAACATATGTATAATCACTACTTTTCTTCAAATATTTTAGAACTATACATTCATGGATGTTTAGAAGAAAAGAATGAGAGCAGCAGATACATGAAAAACATAGTGGATCATATTTGACTTAGGATATTGTTAGACTTACCCTCATGCATATGCTAATGTTTCATGTTTATTTAAAGTTATGGTTATGACAAAAAATATCAATCCATCGTAAAATATCGATTTTTCATAACTTAAACATTTTTAAGCACAAAAATTTAATTATTTCATTTTTAATAAATTTTGTATGAATGAAGATAGAGCAAAAAGAATTGGATCCAGAAAAACTTTTGGAAAAAACAGAAACAAGCTCCATATTTTCACTCTTCTCAAAAGTAACATTTATATCCGGCATGCACTTTATATCCATGAAATATATTATATATATATATATATATATATTAATGGGTTTTTTTTTCACTTTCAAATACTGATAAAATAAGGAATAATATATTTGAATAATTTGGAATGAAAATGACATGCATGCGTGTAACAGTAGCAAAAATGGATGCATAAAGTGAATTATTAAAACATCTTGTAATATTTCACTAAAGTTAATCGAAGAATAAATACCTGATCAAATCCTAATTTATCCTCAGACACCTTTGGAACAAAATGGCTAAGAGGTGGGGAAATGTACACTTCTGGCTGATCCACTGGAAAAAGAAATGTATGGATTATCAATTGTAATTTCAAAGGGGAAAAAAAACTGCCCACAAGCAGAGAATAGATGCTATTTGTTTAGGTTAAATGCACTTATATAATTCATATACACAACGAATTTAAAACCAGAAATCCCTGAACCCTATAGTCATGTCTACCATAAGTCCATTGCATCTTTGGCAAATAAAAAAAAAAAAACACATATTGAGTCTTAAAAGGTGGCAGGTATAACAAGTGTTTAATACAAATGTTATTAATTATGAGGAAGTTAATTGCCAAATTTAAATAATTGGTCTATCTTCAATATTTAAGGAGTTTTAGAGAAGTGAAAATTTTAATTCTACCCCCACCTCATATTTCCTTTCCTTTTAAATTGAATGATTCATCTACATATTCATTTGTAATTTTCACCCTTTTAAAGCGTATCTCTCTACATTTCAAATCGTATCAAAATTATTTTAACTATCTTGTGAATACAATAAAAAAGGCAAAAGCATTCATGAGATTCTAAAAAAAATTTCTAAAAGCTGCAAATACATTAAATAATTCTTAATGTTCTTAATAGTGAGAAAATACAAAAATTTAA
Organism: Argiope bruennichi; assembly: GCF_947563725.1. Classification (NCBI taxonomy): domain Eukaryota; kingdom Metazoa; phylum Arthropoda; class Arachnida; order Araneae; family Araneidae; genus Argiope; species Argiope bruennichi. Next base: position 104,243,460 of record NC_079159.1, on the reverse strand, counting down.
ACAGAAAAAAAATTGTAAATTATAGTAGATTGACTTATTAACATAAGCAAAGTAATCCTAAACATTAACACTTATTTCAGATCATGAAAAAAATATTTTGAATTCCAAAACCTCTGTTTGGTAAGGGCAAATTCTTAGATTGTTGGATATATTTGTTGTTCCTTCTTGAAATCAGATAGTATTGGTGCCATTTATTATTATTATTTACTTTTTGCTTACATATTTTAAATTGTATAGTATTGTTTAACATAAGGCTATTTAACATGATATATGAATGTCCTGGAGAAATGGTAAATGTTTGGCTAAAATTGGTGCAACTCATGCTAAGTTTTCCTTTGTTAAAATTTCACGATAGCCTCTGGAAAAAGTACTCATTGTGAGAAATCAAAGAGAAATTTTACAAAATTTGGAAAATGAAACAATATCTCAGAAAATAAATGTTATTAGGTATTTAATCAAACCATTTAAAGATTAAGATATAATGATAAAAAATGAGCAGGTAATCTAAGAGACAAACAATAAGTGAAGAATAAAAATTACTAATATTCAGAATTTAAAAATATATATACATATAAAAAACTTTGCAAAGCTCCAGGAAGATATAAGTATTCAATTTCATTATTAGTTTTATATCAGCAACAAAACAAATTTCATAAAGTACAGAAATATATTTATTCTCAATCTGACAGTTATTTTGTCTGGTTTATTCTCACTAAATTGGTACATTATGACAAGAACCAAAGAAAACTATGAAATAACAGTAATCTCTAGAAAAAGTGATTATGATATGCATTTCAGTTTATATAAAACTAATTTTTTTCCTCCTTGTTAAAGGATTTATTACATTACTGTACATTAAAAATAGTAAAAACATCACTCATAACACTTACCTAGCATTTCCACCTTCAGGTTTTGCAGTTGCTCCCGGTCATCTTGTAGAGTATTTTCCTTCTCCAACGGGGCCATCATGTGACCAAAGGGTTCCACATTCGACACCCACATTTTTACACCTGAAGCAGAGAAGAAAAATTCTTACAAATTAGCCATTTTAAAAAATCAGCTTGTTCTCCCAAATCTTTCACATTTTAGAAGGTTAAACAATTAACCCAGAATGTATGTTTAAAAATATAATCTATTAGGTACAACTGAAAAACATGAGTTTAATGGAATTATTCTTATTATATGTGCAATTAATAAAAGTTTAATACCACATATTATGTGTGCAAATTAAAAAAGACATACACTACGAAATGAAAAATTAAAACCTGCTTCAGAGTTAATGATTACTAAACGCTTTGATGGATGAGTTTCAATTTCAGCATAGCATCAAAGACATAACAAATAGTGTATTAAATTTATCTATTTTTTTTACTTTTAATATAATGAAAAAAATTATTTTTAAGATATAGCAATTTTGGAAGATATGAACATCAATACCCATCTGGTGACGATCAGACAATATATAGCAGTATAATGCTATATAAATCATTATGTTCATTTAAATTCTGTCATATTATTGCGGAATTAAGAAAAAAAAATAGGACATCAAATCTAGTAAGAATTCTTCTCCTGTGGACACCATAATATATGAAATTTTTGAATGAAGTATAAGGTGTTGTCGTTATGAATTTTACATGCATACTCTATAATGTATAACATAACAAGTTTTTGTAATACATTCTTAGAAATCTATATAAACCAAAATTCTGTAAGTGCTACAATCTAGAAACATTTTTGTATATAAATTGTTTTGGATTCAGTTATTATAACTGTACTTGTGTATTAAATGTGTACCAGTGATTGATTGTCAAAGATGTCATGTTAGTGTACTGATTCTGGTCATCAATGAAATATAATTGAGCCTAAAGTTTCATAATAGCATGCAGTTAATGCACATGCCATTATAGGATAAGCTCTTTTCAGCACAGATTTTAATAAATTAGTTGAAAACTTGAACACATTATCACCAATAACATAAAAAAAAAATTGGATTCTTCATCATGATCAATGGACAATTTTTCCCCATAAGACAAGTTGAAATTCTTTTTACCATTTTTGATTCTTAAAAATTTAAAATACAAGTGCTTCCATAAACACCAACGAAATGATTGAGATCTGCATCTGCAATCTAGATCATCAAGCATAAGCAAAATATTTTTTTATAGATTAAAAATGATTGCTAATAATGATCCAGTTACATTATCTGTTTTTACATACTATCAATTGCATTAATCACATTGGGAAAATCAGTATGCATATAAAATTGGTCAACAATTTTGATCTAACTTTTTTTGTTGTTGTTTTGGGAACATTAACTAACAAAATGATCACTATTAAAAGAAATACCACAAATATCTTAATATGATCTGCAGAATATAATGTAGGATGGATTCTCTTGGTTATTTCTTTCGATAAATATTTTTCTAACATATAAATATTCTTCATCAACCCATATTACCAACAACAAAACAAAAAAGAAAGAATATAAAAAATGCATACCAGACTTTCTAGCCGAATGAGCAAATATTATAATATCATCAATAGGACCAGAATAGTTCTCAATCTTTCTTGAATCAAAAGTCAGGTTGAGAGATTCTTTGTAGCGAAGGTTGACTAATACAGCTGAATGTATCATTGGTACATCGAAACAACCGATTTGTTCTCTTTCCAGGATGGGTAAGTAGTTGTCTGTTCTCTTATAATATCCCTAAGGAATCAAACAGAAACATTCATTTATTTAAGACATTCAGAAAATAAGTTCCATTGACCAATTCAAACAAGAACAAAACATAATGAAATGAAGTGTTTTATTGTTAATTGAGGCTTTTGCCTTGAACCATATTTAAGCATGATTACCACCCAAATTGGAATACTAATATAATGAGATATCAGGTTTAGTAGTCTTATATCAAGGAAATGACATCACTTGTAATAATGATGATGTGTAAAAGATTACTACAAGTTTTATAAAATTAAGAAATTTTAATCCTTAGTGACATACTGCTTTTATTTAAGACATTTAAAGGCTGTAGTTACAGAGAGATATCCTGTGCCACCAAATGGGTAAATTAAAGTTGCAGTGGGCTAAGACACTTTTAATAAATTTACTCAAAATTGCAACCAATGCAGAAATTCAATTACATTCAGCTTCAAAGTTAAATTTGGATCTCAAGAGACCCTAAAATAATACCATTACAACATTATCATTTCAAGCAATGTCTTTTACACCTTAATTTCAGAAAAACAGAGAAAGTATGATACACCAATGTAAATTTAATTCATCCAAATGAGAATATTTGTAAAAGTATAGCAATTTTTTTAAAATTTCAAATATGAATATAAAAATTGAATTTTAAAATCACATAAAAGCTTACATCTTACAACTTCTCATTGATTATAAACAATATAAACATGTCTGTATGTAAAACAGTTACAAGATGCAGACAATTTAAAAATGAAAATTTATACATCAGTTTTCCAACCAGGAATACGGAAGATTACAGAGAAGTTTACAGATTTGCTATATATTCATAAATAACAATGATATATTTCTGAATTTCTAAAGAAGGTGAAAGTGATATTCAAAACTCCTAATTTCAAGACCAAATGAATTTAGAGCACCAGAAAAGATCTAAACATTAATTCCAGAATACAAAATCTATTATTGGAAATGTATCTTTACACTCTGATTTAGAAAATAGGATTAATTTATGTTAACAGAAATGATCAGAGCATTAATATAGGATTAGATCAGAATTACAAATTCTACTACGGAAGAACATTACTCATAATTCTAATTTAAAAAATCGAATATATTTGAGTTAACAGAAAGAAGTAAAATTTCAAATTATGATGGTATATGGAATACAAATATCACTATTACTTTAAATCAAAAAAAATAATTTATCATGCACATACATACATATACACATATAATTTCAATTTATTTGTAATCTTAAACGTTTTTTTTTGTTTTGTTTTTTTTGTCAGATGAAATCAAACTTTCACTTTAATTTCAAAGTTATACACATTTTTCTTTTGCCACGTTCCTTGGAATTTACATGCACAAAAACTTGCTCAATTAAATTTCGGATACTCCCCGTTTGAAGTTAAACAAGCTATGAAAACATTTCCACTTTCTATTTTTCGTACTTTCTTCATTAATACTTGTGCATCTCATTCTAATACTAGTTGTAGGTTCAGCAAATGAGCATTTCAGCTAAATAATCATGAAGAATCAAGCTACCATTTAACAATTATATAGTTAACTCCTTCCCAAGCAAATTTCTTTCTTTATATAATATTACTTTCTCATTTCTATACAAAGAAAAGATATATGTAAGTAGAGTATATATAGGTAGATATGTTATTATCGACTGATAACATGACCAGTTAATCCATGAGAAAAATTTAATTTAGAACAAAATTGTTATGGAACTATGCATCCATGGTGTCATAATGTCTAGGGAGTTTTAATTTTACTTTTAATTTAAATAAACAATGTGTTTTTATTAAATTGAGATCTTACGTCAGAATTTAATAGAAAGAATCCTATCTGCTGATTCATCAGTTTAAAGTTTATATCAGTTGAGCAAAAAAAGACATTCACAACAGAAACAGTAAATAGGGATTGTACCTGTTCTGTCATACCACACCAGTAGTTTGAATAAGCACCTAGAGTTTCCAGCACTGGTGCAATGACCGTCCTAAAAGTGGATGAGAAAAATCAAACAAAAGCATTGAAGAACAAAATATATAAAGCAAAAATTATTTAGCAGAAAAATGTATAGTTATTAAATGTTTAACATTTAATAAAACTCAGCATATATTTTATATATGTCTTCCAAATATCACTTTCGAATATTTCTTGCGATTTGATAAAACATGATTATTTCATTAATTGAATATTCAATAGAAAATGGTTAAAATAATTCCTTTTCATTTATTTAAGAAAACTGGAACTAAAAAGCAAATGGTAAAAATAATTCTTCCTTCTTAAAGGGCAATTAAAAACCGAAGAGCATGAGCAAAGAGGCAAAAAAGTAATAACTTAAATAAATATTAAGTGATTGACTCTTTAAAATTGAAAATCAAAGACGCAACTAAGGCCCACAGTCTTAGAAAACCCCAAATAAAAGTATTATAATTTCATTGGTATGATTAATCTTTGACTCAAACATTCAGCTTTGAAGAAGTAATTGTTACTTTGTTTGAAATAAAAATTCAAATTAAAACAAATTTATTATAAAATATTGTTAATTTACACAAGAAATATAAAAAATTTGTGCATATAGAAATGAAAATAAATATATATTATTTCCTCAATTCTTCTAAATTATAAGACCATTTAAAGTCAATCAACAATATTAAGCATTCAATAGCAACTAAGCAATAATAAAAAAAGATTTTCATGGAGATCAATTTTTTGATTATTGAATGAATGATAATGAATGATTTTAAAGGCTCCATCCTAAGCATTTAGTAGGGGGAGGCATATTTTCTAGTAATGCCGCATGTGAAAACTGTAATCATACTTAAAATCTAAATCACTTACTTGTCCTCTTTCATTAGAAGATCTAAAGTGTCCTTGTTTTCAAGAAAAACATCACAATCAAGGAACTAAAAAAAATCAGTTTAGATTTTTTTTTAAATAAAAAAAAATGCAGCAAACAAATTTAACAGAATTTAAGACATTTTAAGTAACTCCATTTTTTTTTATAAATTTCTAAAAATGAATGAAATTAAGTTTTTTATTCTCTCATAAGTAAATTAAAAATTTTTTTTTAATTTGTATTTTATACTTTTACAAAATTACCCATACACAGAAGATTACCCATACAATTTGGTTGAATGATCAAACCAATCAAATCCAACAAATTTCTTTGGATAGTCCTTCACATTAATAATAGTGGGTTCTTAAAAATATTTATTAAATGGCTAAGACATTAGTAGTAATAAACAATGGCATATAATCAGAGTTAATATTTATTACATTCATGCCCATACATTAAGAATATGTTGAGAATATCGGAGAGAAGGAATCTAGAAAAAAAAATCTGATGAAAAGGAACAAAACATATGTTCTGGAATAACATATTTGTTGTTTGGGATTGCACAGTTCAACGCAAATTGTGCAAAAAAGTAGTTGGTAAGAACAGAGCACTTGCAAATCATATAAATTGAATGATTGCAGCAATGTAATGTACTTCAAAACAATGTACAGACTTGAAATTGGTAAAGACAAGTATCTATAACTAAGGAAACTCCATGTGAACAGTTTTTTAATAAGTAGAATAGTCAAGTGTTTAGAATATGAGTGAAATTTTCAAAAGATGGAAATGCAAGAAGATGTTTCTGAGCAGGTCGTTCATAGATTGCTAGAATATGAGCAGTACTTGGCAGTAAATGTTAAAGGAAAAGTACAAAAGACCTATATCAGCAATATTCGCTATCCATAAGAATATGTCTATTTGCCTACAGTTCAACTTGCTGCAGAAGAATGTTACGCTGGTGCAAAGAACATATAAACGTAAGTGAATTTGTGTCTTGTTTTCAATTCAAAACTTACATTCTCCTGTGTTGGTTCCCATCATATTTTCACATGAAATGCGACAAGGACTGTTACAACGACAACAAAAAATTATTGACTATCGGATAAAAGTGGTATTATTCTTGGTTCTCGACTAATCCTCCATATTCAACATGAAACATGATATGTCATATTTATCCGGATATCATTCTGAATCAATAATGTTCAGCTCTTCAGAACTGTAGTAAGTGCATATTTTGTCTTACTAGGTGATAAATCCAAACTTACTGTGCAATCCCTTAGAGTGGCCGGCTGTTTCTCCCGATTTAAATCTGAATGAGCATATATAAAAAATGCTCAAACGACGAGTTCAAGCATGTCCTTAAGTCTATAACAGAACATTCGATAGCACCGATTAAAGACCGGGATAGCTTACCGCAAGAACGGTTCAGTAATTTAATTCTCAGCATGGATAGACGTTGAACTGACTGCATTGTAGCACAAGGTCAGCATATAACTTAAAAACCTTTATAAAAAAAACCATACCGTGTAAGTTTTTCAAGATTAAACAGATATATTTCCTTCCATTGGCGACTTGTCAGCTCAGAAATAGCAAAGTATGCAAAAAAATATCTATCAAAAGATGGCAATTTAAAAAAAAAAAAAAAAAAAAAAAAGATTTTATCTATTAGGAGCTTCAGAGTTTTTTTAAAGCAAGATATAAAATTTGTTATATTTCAAAAATATAAATAACCAATATATGATATACATGTTTAATAATTTTGTCAACAGAAAGTTATGTATATAGTGAAGTGATGATTCAGCAAATAAAATTAGCAGAATCTCTCAAATTTACATAAACTCACAAATTTCTATCTTTACTCATTCTTCTTAATAATACTCGTTCAAACGTCAATATCAAATAGGATATGCAATAAATGATCAGCAACGATCATCATCTTTTACATGAAATAATAAAAAAACTGGTAATTTCTTAAAAATATCATCTGAAAAACATGTTAGAAAATTATCCACGAATTTTTCTTCGAAGATTGACCTCTAGAGAAATGAAAATCCAATAAACCAAATATGTTCCTGAATAGATAGCAAAAATCAAAATCGATACGCATAAAAGGTCAATAAGATATTTAAAAAAAAAAAAAAACCCGCGAAAATGATGACAAACTTTGGAAGATAATTAAAAAAGGTGACATTAGTTTACGACGCTCCAAATTGGGCCTTGTCTGGTTGCAAGTGTAGTGCTTCTGAATTAAAAGAGTTATTTTCAATTACAAGCAATCAATCAGTCTTGTACGCAGTGATCTTTTATGAACAAATCGCAACCTAGCCCCAACCTGCGTTACTCTTTCATGTTAATTTATCCTTTGCCTTATTTTCAGATTTTTATTTTTTATTATTATTCACATTTTTTGTTGATTATTGTATTTACAAAGTGAAACAGTTAAGCAAAGAGCAATGAACTCTCAGAATGAAACAGCAAACATATTAAATGAATAAAATAAAAATGCAGCTTTAAAAACTAACTTGGTCAGTACTGCAGCGATGCAGCCTTACAAATGAACTCCCATTGATTCCTTCACTTCAAGGATCATTTCCCTTATTTTAAAAAGTACTATATTAAAATGCGTATTTCTTTTGCACTTATCTTCTTTCAAAAACAAAGAACTATAAATATAAACAGGCTTAATATTTATAAGGATTTTTTGTGTGTACGTTTCATAGCTTAAACTGTGCAAACTGGCATTACCCTTAATTTACGGGTATGAGCATAAAGGACAAAATAACTCTTTAAGGCACGAAATTAAGTACTAGTCAAAACCGATTACTCAATTAACCTTTAAAGTTTAATAACTATGTTAAACATTGCAAAATAAAATACGACTTTTCAATTCCAAAATAAACTATATTTTGGTACTATTCTCTTCCGTCACATTTGGTTTAAATAGCTGGCAGGGCATGTTTTAATATATGCACGTGTAAACAGTTCTTTTCCCCACTGAAAACAACAGATTAAATGCAATATTTAATTTTGTTTCCCAATTTTTCAAATACGTTTATTTACAGTTGTGGCAAGACTTTAAAAAAAAATATCATTTGGATAATAAAATGTTTAATTTTGGATCAGTTAAGAGCTTTTTAGTAAAAAGATTGAAACAACAAAAGTAAACTTGGATTTACTAATATGGCAAAAAAACACTGAAACAAATAACTCTTTTCGATAATTCTATACCAAAAACCCTACACACCAGCATAGCTACATTTTAATTATTAGGTTTAATACGCATTATTGTAACAATGACTTCAATTTTTGATGTTTAAGTACATTCAAGACTGAATTCGTTCATACACACATAATAAATTCCTGATTCATCGATTTTCTAAAAATTGGATATCTAATTTTGAACAAGAAAAAATGGCAAATCATGCAACTAAAGTTGGACGAAGGGAATATTAACTGGCAACATTTAAACAATTCTCAGTTAAACATAATATATTTACCATTATATAATCTGCCCAGCGCTTCCGAGCAGTTTTCAAGGCAGCTTCTTTTAGATGGATAATGTGTTCGAAATGGGATGGTGACCACTCGAAGATTCCAGGTCCATCAGAAAAGGTTTCTGGTTCTTCCTCATATGAGAAGTCGACGGAATGGTAGCTATCTCGATGGACGTCCAACCACGTCTTCAAGACATCGATGGTATTATCTACATTATGATCACTGCGGATCCTGGAACAGGAAATTTCAATAACTTTTTCAGTCAAAATGTGAAAAAATATAGCAATTTTATTGCCATAGTTCCATTAGCAAAATCCTGTAGTAATCAAGTTTGAATTTTTTTTTTTAAATCCATATTGATTTAACTTCTTCCAGTTCGAATGTATTTTTTAAACCTTCAACATTTCAATCACTCAAAAGATTTAAATAAGCTTGAATATTGGAGCTATTATGTTAGAGGAAACATTCCGATTTGGTTATGACAGTAATCATTATGATCAGGTCGGGGTTTTTTTCCAAGACCAGCTAACAGACTTGTACCAAAATAATAAATATATACAATGAACTATATTATAAAATAATAATAAATTAATAAATATATACATAATAATAACAGCTATATCTATAATGTCGTACGTACATATGTCTGTCTGTTTGTGCGATGAGCACCTCTTGAATGGCGAGAACTAACGACATAAAATTTGCACATGTCATTTTGATGTCCATTTCTAAGCCAATTATACTATTTTCAGTTTTCAAGATTAATTAATTTTTAATTAAATAACAAATGTTAAATAAAACTTCAGTGTTTTTGTTTGGTTTTTGGCCAGAAATGTTTGAAATAGTTGTAGCTCGAAACTGATCTTATACAATTATTTTTTCAATAATATGATTAACTAGGGTACATTTTTTTATTCCATTTTTTATACATTTTTTCAGATTATTTTAAATTCAATTTTTTATAATGATTCCTAATGATATAACTGAATTCAAACCAATTTTATTACTTCCTCAAATATTTCACTCATGTGCTTTTTGCCACTGCGAAAATTAAGATTAAAATATTGCACCCATTGGACATAACATGAAAAAAGGATTTTGGCTTTCATTTTCATATCACAGTAGGCTTTTAATAATGCATAGCAATTCACTGCAATTGATTTAATTAATATCTATGAAATGCTTCATTTAATTTTCAAATTTCTTAACACTCTTAATGAATCTGTAAAGTCATTTAAAGTTATCAGATCCTGTTTCTCCAAAAGGAATTCCAAAGAAGAAAATGGATGTGCTGTTTTTTGAATAAGATTCAATAACCAAATACCTTTATCTTCTAAAGTGCAAAAAAAAAGCACTTCATTCATCACTTAGTTAAAATTTTAGCTCATATGCTTCATTTTAGCTCATATGCTTCAAACATATTCCTTTCATATATTTTCATCCATTTTAAGAATAGAATAAACACATTACTAGTGGAAAAAGAATAAATATATACTCTCTATTGATAGTATACTTCATATACTATCAATAGAGAGTATGAACCAACAAAATATGGTTTTTGCAATTTAGCAGAGGAAAGCAAGAAACATATGAAGATAAGAATTCAGTAAAATTTAAAGATAATTTGTGAAAGTAAGACTGAAAAAGAAATTATGATCATAAAACAAATGTAAATAAAGTTAATGACAGTAAATAAAATTTTCTTTCTGTATTTTCATCAAAATAGCCACAAACTACATATAAATGAGTATTTTTAAAAATTTAACCTTGAATATTGTTTGAGAAAAAAATGTTCTAATAAGTAATTAATATAAAATTTTAAAAAAAGGTTATTCAAAATAAACAAGTGTAGAAGTTGTAGCTATGTTAATTTAAATGTAATTTTGCACGAAAATTTCAAAAAATCGCTTCCTGTCTTGGATTGGCAAAAAGAGCAAATAATGAGTTAAAGCAATAATACACTACTTTATTAATATGCACAAAAAACAATCTCAATCAAAAGAATTTTATTTTTAGCACAAACAAATGACTACTTTAAAAACAAAGAATGCAAAAAAAAAGTGATTAAATAATCAATAAACAGTGAAAGTTTAAGACAAGCTAATTTAATTTATGTGAAATAACCATTTCATAAGATACGTATTTTCAAATGAACATATGAATGTAAAGAAGCTTTAACATGGATTTTTTAAAAACCTAAGAGTGCCTTTCCCTTGTCTTTCCCACATAATTTCACAATATTGCAGCATTCATATTTAACTTCATAGCATAACAAATGGAATCAAATAACATACTTCAAGGCAGTATATTTAGTATATTAGCAGAGTACCAAGAAAAATATCACCTCTTAGCAAAAATGTTTCTGCAAATGGGATATTGTAACTTGGGTACAATTTTGAGCTGCTACCAGAAAAGTACTGACCCATCTATCTCAGATGGATGATTGTTTATGTTAGAAAAATACAAAATTCTGAATACAAACAATATTTTTAAAAAGAAGGGCAAACCATTAACAATTTTCTATTCCCCTCTACTTCTAACTATTTATAGTAAAATAATTTTCATTCATTTAACATAAGAAATAAATGAAATGAAAAATTATGATCAATAGATAAGAGAACTGCACCTTCTATTTTTTTCTTCCTAAAATGAACTGCTATACTCTTTACGTAGTAAAAGTGGCTAAGACAAAGGTTGGGGAAAGTTGAGAGTTCATATTTTTATTAATTCATCTTGTTAATATACATATATCTAAATGGCTGAGCTCATAATATGATAAATGTCAAAATCAGAAAAACCTAAATTAAATCAATAAAAAAAATTTATGATTTCATAAGTTTATTTATTTTATATATGCATGTATGATTATTATTTGAAGAACAACAAACAATAAAAATTGAAATAAATAACTCATATTCAAGACAATCTGAAAAACAGATGAGAGAAAATGAAATAATAAAGTTTGTTACAAATGATTTTAAAATATATAAAAATAAATAAGTAGTTACATCTCTTTGCCAACTCTAAAGCATCACATTACATTTCTTTTGAAACCATTAGGTAATCGCAGCTTGTTTCACTTTCTTGCCATACAGTTATGCCTTTCTGATAGCAACAGCAAATTATAAATGTGTTAAATACTAAAAGTAAAATTAAATTATTTGATTCTATAAACAACTGCCAAAAAATGTTTTCCAATTATTAAAAACTAAATAATCATTGTCTAAAATTAAAATTTTCTGACAGAAAGATATTGAATCTGATAAATTCTATTTTGATAAATATTAGAAAGAGCATTGAAAGTTAAAATATATTATTCCAAGAATTATTATTTTTCTACTTGAAGCAACAACAGTCACAAATCAAAACAATTTATTCAAGAAAAATCCATATATAACTCCCTCCATATATGTACATATATGAATAAAAAAAAGATTGTTCAGTATCAAACAATAGTTTTTCCAAGGATTTATTTTTATGCTATATTTATTGACATACTACAGATGAAATGAGATGGAAACAGCTTTTATCTGAATTTTAAAGGAATATTATTGCTAGAACTTATTTGAAAAGTAATTAATTAAATACCAATCAATGAAGTTATTTTGATGGTTCTTATTTTAAATTATAAATTTTTAAATCATGACCTCAAAAAATTTGAAAAAGATAAAATTAGACTGCTGATTGCAAGAATTTTAGTTTCAATACTTAAGAAGAATAACTAATATTTTTTTATTAAAAAATTCAATAAATTATGCCAAAACTTCAAGACATTTCTCAGAATGATAGTTGTTTGTTCTTCGACAGTACAAATATCTGCTCTACTATTAAATACAAATAAAAGCACAAAATCATCCAAAACAACAGTAGCCATTAAATTTTAAAATTCAAGCTTTGAGGTACACTGAATGATTACTTCTGTGTAACCATTCATGGTTGTAAGTATAACAGTTTTGTTTAAATACTCCAAACAGTACACACACAAACACTCCTTTTTATAGAAATAGACATACAATTTTTACTTATGAATAAAATCAAAACAATCTACAGAATTAATTCTAATTTTGGAAGAAAATCATGATACTTTATTAAACCATTACAAAAAGTCAAAACATCAGAACTATCTATACTAATCCATTTACTTAAATTAACAAGAATGGTTGCAATAAAACTTTTTTCCTTATGTAATTAAAATTTTGCCGGCTTAGTTGCAAAAATAAGCAATTCTTTGTAAAATAAGCAAAATACTGTTCGATCGAAGGGGGAAAAAAATATATCATGAAATTTCACCACATAAGTCTGTTGAACATACTAACTGTCTTCGACCCGGCTACAACTTTATTCGTCTGTGTATATAAAATGAAAAGAATGATCCGTAGAGTATATAAAATAAAAAGAATGTAATGGTACGTACCACAGAGAAATTCGGTCCCGAGGATAGTTCAAACGCTCTAAATAACCAAAAAAATATGGCAAAGTATGTGCTTTGTTGCGAGCTAATATGGCAATCATGACAGTTGGTTTCAGTACATCTTTTCTCGTTTCATCGGCAGAAATAAAAATTTGAATACAAAAGACAAACAAGAAACATTGTAAAAACAGAAATAAACATAATTCGTGGACTGTCTTTGGTAATTGATGGCGCATGGTTATCAGGAAAACGAAAAATGACTACAAAAATCTTTTACGAACACATCATATATAACAAATAACAAGACAAATAAACAAACAAACTGTCAGAGAAACTGTTGACATTTTTTTTCCCTGCTTATACCAGCAATGCAAAAATATACGTAAATGAAGATAAAGTTTTTTCACCTCTATTACATTTTTGTGATAAACTTGAAATTTAAACCCATGTTCCAGCATTCAGAAAAAGTTGCATATTTCTATCTAGAGTTTGGGTAATACATACCAAAAAAAAAAAAATCAGTCATATAAGTTTTTATACGACGAACGCATATCTCAAAACGAACTTCAACTTCGTCAATAATATTTTAGAATGATGTAAGCAAGCCGAAATGAATACAAAAAAAAAAAAAAAAAAAAAAAAAAAATATTTTAATTGTGTTTGTGTACTGCATTAAAAAAAAAAAGAAGAAGAAAAAGAAGGCAGGGTGGCTCCATCTAAAGTATGAATTATATTATTGCTTCTAAAAAAAATCACGTTAATGATTGCCAAAATTATTTTTTTTTTCGTTTATTTTGCATTTTACACCAGAAAATCTTGTAGTTCAATAAAACATTAACAATTTTTTTCATAATTTTCTTTTCTAAAAATGTGTGTATTTATGTGTTGGTACTCCTGAACGTTTGATTCATATCTGTCCAATTCTTACCAACCGTAGAGAGCGGAAATATTCGCAATGGAGCAATTTTTTAAAATTTTTAGTTAATTAAAAAAAAGCTGAATTTCGGCATTTTTATACGTTAACTTCCTAAAGGAATCGTCAACATTAGTTATGTAAAAGTGAGTTAAAATTAATACAATCAACATTTCCGACGAACCAGCTGACAGACAAAGGCAATATGAAATAAAAACTTGAGAAATCACTACATTGAGTCAGATGGGGAATTCTTTTTCCCATACAGATTTAACAATGAAGTGTTTGTGTTATTTTTCGAAAAGGGGAGTGGAGATGGGGATTCGGATGATAATTGATGACGTATCTAGATGCCACGAACTTCCAGATGAAATAAAAATTGACAAAATAGATACAGTGGTTGGTGCTGGAAACTGATTCTTTGGTTTTGACAATTATCTTAAATTTATAGATATGGTTCAGATTATAAAGTTGTATTTAGTGCTTACATGTTTCTAGAACTAACTATTACAAAAATTATGAATTAGTTGTTTAGGAGGAGGGGTACAGGGCCACCGCTTGCGTATTAGGCGTCCTTGTTCAATTGAAATTTGGCTCTTATAAAGTGCGGCAAATTATATGTGAAATACTCTTTTATAGTATTCAAAATTTCACTTTCGAACTGAAAAGCTTTAAAATTATAATATTAAAATCGTTTGTCTTATTGCTTTTATTATTTCATAAATTTTAAAAACAAAACAATAATAAAACATTTTTTAAGTAAGATATAAAAATTAGAAAATATATTCAAATATTGATTCTCTTAGCTTTAGCAGCTACAAACACTCGTATCAATTCCTTAATATTTAATTAATCCAAAATTTCGCTCTCTATGGATATAATTGACAAGTCCGATAATCTCTCCTGCGTCATGGTAGATCGTATTTCTTTTTTTATAAATAATTTCTAATAATTTTAAGTTTTGAAAAACTTTTTTTTCCAGTAGCCACCAAAACTGGCAGGGTTAAAGAAATCCGTATAGATATTGCAATATTTGGAAATGTATCGGTAAGATTGTTTTCTTAAATATAATTTAAAACATCAATTGGTGACATATTCTCTTTGATAAAACTTCGCAAAGATTTTATTTCTTCGAGCAAATTTATTCCATCAATGTGCTTTTCATTAACATTTTTAGTATCATATTTAACTTTTGTTCTAATTCTTTACAATGTTTTAAAATTTCACTGTCACTGCAGTTTTTTAAATTAGGTATATAGTGTACTTACTACCTTGATGTAATGGTAATGTTATTTTAATTGATTGAATCTTTCAGTAATCGAAGAAATAGCAGTGTCTAATATTATATTGTAAAATTCAACCTTAATTTTTTTTTGTCTTGGATTGTTGATTGGCTCGTCGGTTTGCTCATCTTGAAATAGTTTCTTTTTAAAACTGTTTCGCCTTTGTGGAAAATCAGTATCCACCCCCAAATCATCAGCAATAATACTTGCAATGGCTGTTTTTTTTTTTTTTTTTGACTATCATATATTTACTATTTTTCAAGAGTGATTCAAGTAATTTTGAAAAATTTAGATTTTGACAATTGTTTGCAGTCTATTTCAGCATTGCACATAATTGGTTGCCTTTGACAATATTTGCCATTCAAAAGCAGGCATCTATAGTATCGAATAATAACACTGATGATAAAATTATAATCAATTTTTACATTGATCTCCAGATAAACATTAAGAACTGAGAATGACAAAGAAATTCTTATAATTTTTCAAATTAAATTATATTTGTTAAAAGACAGCTCTTAGTTAATCTTGTTAAGAGTACTTATCCTAAAGAATGTGAGGTATGCTTAAAATCTTATTCCTCAAGATTTTCTTTTGCAAATCATTTAAAACGCTGTAAACCAAAGGTTTGTGATGTTTTAACTCTGCCAAAAAGCAATTGTAATAATTTATTGGAGGCTAGTGTTAGTTCTCGAGCAGAAATTGTAAAAAAACCCAAATTATATTTAGTGCTAGTGGAGACAACTTTAGATAATCAATATTTAACTGATAAATGTGAAAATTCTCCCCAGTTGTGTCTAGAGCGTGGTCGATTTTCTAGCAGTAATGAATATTTTAATGAACACAAAAAAAAATTGTACCGGTAACAAGAAACATGAATCATAGTTTTGTACAAAATGTAATGGTAGAGCACTGGTGCCATGTATTGGTAGAATATATAACTAAAGTAAACAATTTAAAGATATGACATATATATTTAATTCAAATTTTTAAGAAAATAGTTTACTCCAATAAAGAAATTAAATAAATAGTTTTGAAAAAAAAATCAAATTTAAGAAGTAAGCTGAAATAGATAAATTAATTCAATCACACGTTACTTAAATTAGTAAATTAAGTATTAATTACAATTAATAAATTTTATATTTAATATTGAGTAATAATTTTTAATTAATATGATTGAAATAACATATATTTGGAACAAATATTTAAAAATAACAATAGCAAAAATCGTGGATCTCTAAAAGTAGTATAAATTATAAGCTGAATGAACATTTGAATCAGATGTCTGAAATGTTGACCCACTTTTCTTTAGATATGTTGACCCACTTTTTCTTTATTTGACCATGGTTCCTTCTGTAAATATCCATCATTTTAATACGATACACAGTGCAAAAGAAAAATTCAGGGACGCTAAAACGGCAATTTATAGCAAAGCATGGAATGTCTGAATTTATCTTATGGAATTGTGGCAAACATAAATCAGTCCCTTTCTACGCATGCGCTGCCTACTGTCCGTCTTATAGCTGGTCTAATGCAAACCTGGCACGAGAAAAAATTTAATATTCACTCTATTTTCTTGAATTACGAATGGATTAACTTTTAAAAAATAAAAAAGAGTTGTTTTTCATCACTTATTCAATTTCTGAAGATAATACAAAATTGATTCAGTATTAGAACTCTGAATCTTTATTTTCATAAAAGTTAGACATTATTCACTTTCAAAATAGTTTATAAGTAACAGTACGAAATAATTTAGTCATTTCTAATTCGCCAGTGATGTAATATATTGCTTCAGGAAAAATAACAGATGTGGTAAAAGCAGATGATTTGCAATCACATTGATTAATTTAATTTTTCATTAGAAACAAATGTCTATGTTAATAATCTCAACATTGTGATAAGAATTTTATCAAATATGATTAAATGACCACCTCCTTCAAAGGTGTGAAACGATTGTTGAACATCGCAAAAGATTTTGTGAAAAATGCGTTTTATACCTGTAGTGAAGTTTTACTGAATGTAAATATTAGCTGGTGTGCCGCCATATGTCAATATTCTATGAAGAGGATAATGATAAAAAATTGATACTTTTTGCAGTTACCAGATTCTTTAGTTTCCTGTCAATTCCTTTGGGCATTACAATGGAAACTTTACATTAATCAAGTCGGTATATTACAATGTCTATGCAATATGATCTTCAAACCGATGACATTGGAGTTTTTCTTCTTGGTTTCGGAACTGGTCTTATCATGATTTCATGCATTGCTTACACATATGTAAATCGTAAAAGTATCATAGGTTCTATATAAAGTGACGGAATGAGAAATAATTATTCTGTAATATAGATAATATAAGAGAAACTATCGATAATAAGAGTATGATTTTTGTATATACGTGTGTAATGATGATAAATAAGTTGGATCAAACAACGGCATGTTGTGTTTTTTTTCATCTAATAAGGATACAACGGTATGGATTTTTAAGAAATTCTCCTCTGAAATGCATTGTTCATAATAAACGTTAAAAGATCCAAAAAAATGGCCAAATGGAGTCGCGCAATCATCATCATTCAATCATTGACGATAACGAATTATCGCCAATCCCACACAGTCAATTGCTGTTGTTTCTAATGGCATTTGTCCTAGACAAGCCCATTGACTTTGTGGATAAAGCCAAGGGTACGTCTTTTGCGTTTACAGTAGCGCCAACAAGGGCCAAGAGAACAACTTAGCTACACACGTGTCACAACCCTATTTTACGGGCGGACTTCATTCATTCACCACAGATCGTAATTTAGACCTGAATCAGAGAACGATCACCCCTGATCCAGTACCCCCAGTATTACTCTCGACATGGAGGACTTTGTGACCACGACAGATTTAACGCGCGTCAGCCACCAAGCACGCGGGGATTCTTCGGCCGGCGGGGTTCGAACTCGCAACCCAAGAGATGCGAATCCAATGCCCTACCAACCAGGCTATCCCGGCCACACAGGTAATTAATAAGATTCCAATATAAGATTCAAAATCAGTTTTTTTTGAATACTTATATGCAATTCTCATTTGCAGTATTTAAATATTGTTATTTTAATTAATTATTAGTGTACTAAGAATAAAAGATGACAAAGTGCTCACTAATAGCAGAATAAAAATAGAGTAATACTTCAGATTAGTATTCAATTTCTCGCCAAACACAATAGAATCGCGCCAATCTACCAAAAACTTGCCAAACTTCGGATTTATGGTAATAGTTACAATACATGCCTAGAAATATGTATTTTAGGATTGCATTAAAAATTATCAAAATTACATATTTGGCAAAAAATCGCCCCCAAAAATTCAACATTGGTATTAATTCAAAGGGCATTAAGTCGGACTTCCCCTTTTGTGTTTTTGACTTTCTAATGTAAACTAACTATATATGAAATCTAATTCACTCAAAGATCATTTGACTATTCTTACTTCCATTGGCAAAATTTCTACGAGTAATATGTATTTAAAAATTGCTTCAAAAGCGTCTGTGAATTTTTATACAATAATTCGTGAGTATAATGATTGTTTTGATGTGATGAGCATACAGGTTGTTTTATTTTGGATACAGGTATTACAGCTACTTGAGTGAATATTTGAAACCAAATCTGGATTATAAATGGTTGAACATACTTTAGAAAAGGTTATTATTAAAAATGTATTAATTGTCTTATGATAGGTGCAAAAGGTAAAAACCAAACTGGTACTTTTCCATTAGCCGGCGCCAGCGAAAAATCGCCAAATAATGTAGAATTCCGCCAAATTCGCGTTTGGTTCACAATTGGCGACATTTGCGTCCGGCTAACTAAATAAACTAGACCTTAGTCCGCGCCCGTAACAATTTGCCATAGGCAAAACTGGAGCATGCGCAGTTTTGCCCTTGGCAAATTGTTACGGCGCGGACTAAGTTCTAGTGCATATGTTAGGATTAGACAAAGAAGTTTAAAGAAAAGAGTGTGCGGCGATTTTATTTCCATTTAAGATTGTAATAACATTTTTCCCCAAAATTTGTCCTATTGTATTTAAAATAATTTTTGAATGTGAGTTTATATTGTCCATATTGAGTTTGAGATATTTCTGTCCTCTTTTTCCCAGGTAAGATTGTCGTCGAAGAAGGAACCTTTTACGACTGACACCTTTTTTAAACATTTCTGCTTGCGTTTTATTAGTTACATCTTTATGTATAGTTCCAATGCCATATTTTGTTCTGTTGCCTCGAGTCAGAATGGTTATGTTGTCCGCAAAAAAGCAGCAATGGATGGACTTACGGGAAAGTCGACATATAGATTGTGAAACGCAATGGACTTAAAATGCTTCCCGATTGCTGAATGATTTGCAAATCAGCCATATCCTGTCCATTCCATTATGCCACATCCTATGAAATGCTTTACGTACCTCTAGAAGGACACCTCCAGTGTAGTGTTTGCCATTAAATACGTGCTTGTGACGTGGGTTACTCGTAACAGTTAGTGGATGCAGACATGGTTTGAGCGAGAGCCGTACTGTATGTTAGGGATCATTTCTAGTTCAGTGCAGTTGTCTTGTAGTCTATTGATGTAACTCTTTTAAAAAAATTTCCATTGTTGTTCAGAAAGCT
The DNA here is from genome assembly GCF_947563725.1 of Argiope bruennichi. Classification (NCBI taxonomy): domain Eukaryota; kingdom Metazoa; phylum Arthropoda; class Arachnida; order Araneae; family Araneidae; genus Argiope; species Argiope bruennichi. Next base: position 104,223,183 of record NC_079159.1, on the reverse strand, counting down.
TATAAGTGTAGAGTTTTCAGGAAGTTTATGATTTTGTTCTATTTTTAGGAACATAAGAAATCAAAAGATTTTCCGGGACGAACGGAAGTACTGAAGTTGGAGACATATATTAAAGATTTTAGTAAAAGAAGGAACTGCATTTATAAGTAACATGTTTGGAGCTTTGTCGGAAACTCTATCCAAGCCTGGCCTTTTCGATATTGATCTTTTTAACGATGTTTTTTTTTTTTTATTTCAATTGTTGAGCTGTTTAGAACTATTCATATATTACCTCACATCTTTGTAGATCTTAGAGATGTGCTATTTCATGAGGCTCTGCATTTGGCTGGAAAGTTATTTTAGAGAGGATTTGAAAGCTTTTTCTTTTTTTATAGATGTGTTTGATATCCTTGCATATTGTTACGAATTTATAACATTACTTTCTTGAGCAGTAAGTCTCCTTGTAAGAAAGATAGTTTTATAGACAGCTCTAATGAATCTTGGATCAATGACCCTTGGTCTTGGCAACAAATCCATTACGACTCAAGTTCCAGCCTTTTGTTGTAGAAGCTTCTTTGCCCAGTCACGGAAATTATAGAAAGCTGAAAGGAATCAGATGCGAGTAGTTAAAAGAATTTCTCCATCAAATTATTTAGTAAGTGCTTTGTACTATTACAGTTGTTTGTTAGCCATTTGCTGCTTATGTGCTACTTATTTCTGCAAGTGCCGATTTGTGTACAATTAGTCTGTGTTTTGTTGCCTGTTCTTCATGATTTTTTGTTGAATAATGCATCACTATCCATTAATGAGCTTGTTAAATTTCTCACTGGACATTCACAAGAAGAATTTTTCTGTAACAGTATTGATGAATACTGTCAATGATGCATTTAATACTATGAAGAAATGTCTATTTTGATAATTATAAACAATTTATTAACTTCGATTATTCAATTCTTAATCATTCGAAATTAATTCGATAATCATATAAGTACTTTTATTATTATTGATAAAAAAAAAAGTTGAACTACTTTCAAGTCACAATTAGCATTTATTGTTATTAAATTATGTAAATTTAAATATCTGTTAAAAAATAAAATACTTTCCATTAAATTCATTTCAAAGTTAATACATGTAAGAAGTTAATACATTAGACTTACATGCAAAAAAATATGTATGTAATTTTGTTTATCAATGCATTAGTCTTTTATGATTAATTGAGTTGATATTAAAGATGCACAGTCTCAATAAGTAATCAATAAACGGATGCTATTTTTTATTTATTTTAAAATATTTACCATATGATAAACTAATCCTAAAATAAAATAATTTTTTTTTGCATTTAAAACAGACATTTGTTTCTTCATCAATAAACAAATTACTTTTACACATTGAACTTTTGCTCATACACAGCCCTTTTTTGAACACAATAATAATTTGAAACACATACACGAATGGTAATTCTGAACCCAAACTGTTAGATAGTTACTCAGTTTCATTGATTTGTCAACAAGGAAAAAAATGATGTATATATATATAGTATTTCTATACAAATACAATATTCAACAAGAATAATTTTTTCAACAATTTTTCTTTCCCTTTTACTAATTACATTGATATAAAATATATTATACATAAAATGAGTAATTTTTCTGAATAAAAATACTTGAACCTAAAATACATTTTGCATGTAGTTTATATTGTGTGATGCGACTACAATATTAAAATGCTAAACTGCTAACACATATTAAAAATTGAACCATGCCATTTTTCTGTATTTATTTCATTATAGCCCCTTTCTTCTGAATAACCCATATGCAAGGGGTAATAATTGCAAGTTTAAAGAAATTCTTAGAAGATTTTTTTTTCCAATAAAAGAGAAATGGTAGGGTCAGAAAGGTACTACATGTATGCTTGAGGGTTAATATGTTTTTATAAAATATAGATAAAATATATTATAAAATATAAGTAAAATATATACAATATAACATAAATGTTAAAAATATAATATAAAGTATATTTTTTGGTCCTGCAATGCATTTCTTGATAAGCAGTTTTCTCCAATTTTTACACAGATACATGAAAACTTATTAGTACTTGCAACATATGCTATTTTAGGGATTTAGTTTACAGTTTGAATTATCTGTACATGAAAATTTTAAGCTACAAATATTGTTTGAAAGATAGTATTGTAGGGATAAATATTTTACAATATTTAAAAAATAATAATAGTGCTCATGAAAAATTTTCAAAAATTTACTTAGAAGATATGAAAGAAAGTTCAGTATTACATCTCAGAGGGACAAAAATCTATTCCTGTTTTAAGAATAAGTTCTTTATTGAATTTTGATTTTCAATGTTTTTTTTTATTGCATTTGCATTAAAGTGAAGGCATTTTTAACCTTTAACTTCTGAGGATGTCTTATGTGATTTACTTCAAAATCCCATTTAAACCATTTTCATCCACATAATCATTCTTTTTTCTAATTCTAATTGGTATGTTTCAGACAATCCCTATTCAAGGTGAATTCCAAACCAAGGGCTTTATTAGCCTAAGAAGCTATGTTACATATATCACAGAAGGCAGCTGTGATGTAAGTATTGGGCAATATCAGTCCAGTTTTTGGAAAAAAAAAAAAAAAAAAAAAAATAGGATATGTCAATTATATTACAATTCTATCATTTATCAGTAATCTGCTCTTCAATTCATATTTTTCTTTTCCCCTATCCCCAACAAATGCATTGACATATGTTTTGGGTGCTGTTTCATGCTTGGTGCATGATTGTAACAAATTACAGAGGAAGATATTTTGTAAAGATGTATACATACACATAGCTAGTGAAAACATATACAAGATAAGATATTAACAATGCTAGTATCAAATAGACCAATCATACTCATATTCAAAGCTCAAAACTTCCTACTAGCTTTTCTGTATAGATTATATGAAGTCATACGATTTTTTTTTGGTAACCTGAACCATCGTAAAAGTGTTGTTAAAAAGTAACAATCATTTTCATTTTGCTGCTGATGTGTAGAAAAATGGAGATTTTGTGCTGCCCAGCAATTTTTAAAGTAAGCAACCTAGAAACAAATGAGGCTCTATATCACATTTCATCTGGAGAAGGCAGTTGAAGCATGGTGGTGGTGGTGGGCACTGCTAAGCATGCCATGCAGGACTGGAATCACTTTCACCCCAGAGATGTCAGCCAGAATGTTCTAAAATCCAAAGATTTCAGCTTAGTAGAAGGAAAATGTATCTAGTTGTGGCTTAAATATATCAGTCATGTTTGTACATATTATTTGGGTGGAATTGTTTGAATACATTTAATAAAAATAATTTTAAGTCTGCTCTTAATTAATAATACTTAAGAAAACCAGAGAGAGTGTACCACTCACTATTTTCTCATATATATTCACAATATGATACATTTTGTGTTACTTAACGTATTGCAAAAAAAATAAATAAATAAATAAATAAAAGTGTATGCATTTTATTTTATTTTATTTTTTTTGATCAACTGCATCCAAAATTTGTCATAAATCTACAATTATAGGAGAAAAACTACATATTAAATTTCATTTATTAAAATACACACCAAGAACATTTTAAAAAATTAACATATATTTTACAATAAAAATAAATTAAACTATCCACTTGTTTCTTTAATTACTTTACAGCATATTATCTCACAAAAACCATTGGTACATTATTTTAAAATTCGAAAAATAAGCTTTTCAGTAATATTAATGTAACTCCAGAAAAGTTATTACTTCCAATTTTACAACACTTTTATTAATATTTATTACATCAAAATTCTTTCTTGTTTTAATAACTGCATTTATATTATATGCATAAGCACTGTGATAATATGAAGTACATTTTTGTATGTGTGTATGATTGTGAATGTTTAATTTTTTTAAAGTAGATCTGTAATTGCAGATTTCTATAAATGATTCTTCTACATGAAACCCATCTATAAGATGTAGGTAGTCTATTTTTGTGTTTGTGAACTGAATAACTGAAATCTGCAAAGATGAAAACTGATAAAATTAGGCAAATGATCTTATTAGAAATACTGACTTGTATCAAACTTTAGTCCAAAGCCACCAAAAGGCTGACATTTTATCTACATATTTTCATGAATAAATTTAAAAAGTTGAGAAAAAGGCCCTTTTGCTGGCTCAAGAATAAATAATAACAAGAACAAATTATAAAAGATTTGTATAATTAATTCCTAAAAAGCAACAGCATCAATAGAAGTATCTGTTAAAGAGAAATCCCTGAAGTTTATTAAACTAAAACCAAGTTTGATAAAAATGAATGCATACTTTGCATAAAATAAAAGTGAAAATTTTACAAAAGAAAAAATTATTATTATTATTATTTTACCTCCACAGTAGCTTGATTTTCTGCTTGAAGAAGAATTGGTTTACGAAGAGACATTATTCCTACAGCTAAAACTGCAATTAAACAGAAACCAATTTTTAAAAATTACAAAAAAAAAAAGTATCATATTTATAAAAATGACGAGAACTTATATGCAAGCAATAAATAAATAAAAATAAAAAATAAGTATTATCTCTGATTACAGTGAAGATTCGTTTTTACTTGGAAAGAAAATTTGTTTTGATACTAGATGATATTTTATCTAAAATGATGAAGATCTTACAAAAATATTGCTTAACAAATTTTTTTTATAATTTTCTGATATATACTTTTTGTCCAACATTAGCTATAAAATAAAATATTTTTTCTTCAAATCGTTATATGGTTGTGCATTTATAGAACTCATATCAAAAACAAGCAAAAGTATACAGCACACAACATGATTGATAGATTCCTCTTATGTTGATAAAAGGATGGTAGTTGGCATCCCACTTTTTTTAGAACAAAATTCATCAAAAATCTCTCTGTGTACTGAATCTTGACTTATTAGATCCGAAGACATAGCCTCAATCTTACCTTTTACATGAATAGTGATAATGGTGACACAAACACACACACAAAAAAACAAAACAAAAAACATAGAATGTATTGAGAGGAAAGGATACTACCAGTCATTAAGACTTTAGTACAAACCATTTTCTCAGAAACTATTATTTCAATTACAATATTGAGATCTACAACTATTTCATTACGACATAATGTGTTTAATATCATTTGCGTGCATCGTAACACTTGGAGGATAATAGATGAACTTCCCAAAGGGGAAACTTTCTGTGTAGAAATGATTCCAAAACCTGGATGCAAACATTTCAAACATTCTTAGCAATTGAGCTATGTCTGATTGAGACAGATCAGCAACAAGTATTATTATGGTCCTCCATCTTCATCATTTAAGTCATCTTAACAACTCATTTTTACTGCAATCAGTCAGCCTTGAGAATTTTCTGGTAAGAAATATTCTTCCATAGATGAAACACCAAATAAGAAAATAAACTAGTTTCATATTTTCACAAAGAGACATTATTCTTTAAATTTTAGAAAAGTGCTTGAAATAACTTTGAAGTTGCATTGAACACTTTTTAATTAGAATAAGATAATTTTTAAAATATTAAGGAAATTTTTTTGAACAGTTGTGAAAATGGTTATAATTTAACATTTCAGCTTTTAATTTTTATATCAACGTATTTAACTTTTAATTTTTATATCATTTTTGTACAATCACAATTTTTCTTTTGTCCCAATATTAATTGAATCATAAGCATCACTTACCAACAATTATCTCTGTTGTGTCATAAGCCAGCATACAATCCCACAATTGCAGGATTTGGTCAGTCGCTAAGCACCCAGAGAATGTTTTAATGATCCATTTGATGGCAATCTTTAATCTAGAACATATAAATTTATCTTAATTTATATTTGTTGAGACACAGCTATGTCTCTTCATGATTAACACATTAGCATAACACGCTTAACATTTAGAGTAAAATGCATTTTATATAATCAAGACAAAGATTAATTTTGCTAGAAAGTATAATAACAAAAAAAAGACATATGCCTGAAATGCTACAGAAATTAATAACAGACCTTTTGTTCCTCACATTCATGCAAGTTACTTTTAAAATACGATAGATTCTACTAAAGTGAAACACGCTGGGCCAATTAAACAGCTGCTTTAATTTTAAAAATTTCATTAAAATTTAAATACAATTTTGTTTTAATATTTTAATAAATTATCGAACAGAAATTTAAGTTACTAGAAATGAATACAAATATTTACACTTTGCCCACTTGTAATAAAGAAATGTATCAATCTGTGTGGCAAATAAATTATCAAAATAAGTTTGTTGAAGAGAAAGGTGAATTTTTGTCATAGGAAATGTCATCTAGTGAGGAAAAGTTATTTACCTCACTACCCAACTTACTACTTTTGGAAAAAAGAGCTTTGATCTAAAAATAGCAAAACTTTGACTAGTTTTTATTTTATTTACAACATTTGATATTTTATAAACTGCAGTACATTTTATCAAAATAAAACCATATCAGTACAAGATATTGTGTGATATTCTGAATGCAGCGAAGATATTGTAATAATATCGTAGAGCTTTTTGTTATTAATCATTACAGCGGGAGAAAAGATACAACTGACTTAAAAAAAGGGGAGCACAATATTTACATATTATTCTTTTCCTGTGTATGCATTTATATATATATATATATATATATATATATATTAAACTTTGCATTCATTTATATGTAAGGCAATCAGTAGACACTTTGAAAGAAATAACTCTGAAATGAAATTTCTTCCCAGGAAGGTAGAAAGAATAAGGTAAAGTTTATGAAATTTTAGACAAAAAAGTTTCTGCATGTGAAATTTACAGTCAAATCACTGAAGTCTCTTGCGATCGTAATTGAATGATCAACTTGTAGCGAATTATTGTCGGATCATTTGAATCCTGCACAGAGGTAGTCTGTACCAGATTCTACACCGATTGCTAAACTCTTGGCTTTTAATGATTACTTTCTTTTTTTTTTCCCAAAATAAAGAAAAACAAGAACAACATGCCCAAAGAAATTAGCAAATTGGCCCTGATTTTTGACAAATGCTTCAATCGATTTTGAGATTAGGTAGGAAAATTATGCGATGATATTTACATTTTATATTGTTGCATTTAACAATTTCTTTATAATTTTTGTAACTTCTGAACTTCTTTTATTTAGTTAAATTATATAAAAAATAATTACTTATTTTAACATTGAATTACAAGAAATACCTTTTTACCTTAAATAATACTATGGAGCAACTTACGGATATATGTCATGTGTAGAGAAATGATAGGCAAGTTGAGGTTCCACTTCATCCAGCAAAGTTTCAAAAGACAAAGCTAAAGAGAGGATTCCCTAAAAAGTAGAAGTCATAATTCGTGTCATACAGCCTTATTTTGAAAAGGCATGCCCAACTGCAGTATTTTAGTTTAGTTTAATTATGTTAGCCTTCTGTTGCTTCAAAACAGATCATAAATATAAGTAATCTGAATTAAATTTGAATCTCACTATTACAATTATTCACAAAATAAATTAATATAACAAAATTTTGATCCTCCCTTTTTATTAATAACTCCTAATTTAGATTCTTGCTTCAATTTCAGGATAATTTTGAAGCTGAGAAAGATATTAAATCATTACCTCATTTTTCTATGTACATCTAATGTTTGTTAAATATTTGTGCAGTAAAAACATTCGGACTATAGTTAATTTAAGTTAGTGGTAGCAAACCTCTGAAGAGACTGTCAAATGTAATTCCAGATTTTGCTTTATAAAGATTGTATATTTGAGATAAAAATTGGTAAATGGAGGTGGAAATGGCTTCCGAGGATTATTCTTCCTTCAAGTAACATAACTTAAAGGCTGGAAGATTAGTAAAATGACAGGGATCAACAGCCATAAAGACCTTAATTTAAAGTTTTACAATTATTATTGTCCTAGAAATGAAAAATAAATAATTGCATTAATAAAATCAATGCAAACCAATAGGAAATTTTTCATCTATTAGAAAATCGACAAATCTACTAAATATATATATTTGGAGTCACCATGTTTTTCCAAAGTGTGCAGTTCTTTGATATAATATTTAATTATACCTAATAACATTCGTTTTCAAAATTAACAAAAAATTAAGGAATAATATATATTTTTGCTGAAATAAAAGCTTGAAATAAACGATTTTAAATCAACTATAAAATGCTTTTAGCTAACACAAGATAAAAAAAATTTGGGTTTAAAATGCAAAGATTAAAAAAAAAATTTTTTTAATGCAGAAAAGTCTTCAATATTTTTAACAAAGACACGATTTTAAACAAAGAAATTAATGGTCTCATTAGATATATTTAAATGAATTTTTTTAAAATTAAAATAGCTTTTTGATTTTTTCCTCTTAATAAATATTACAGTGTCTATGATAACCACCATATATTAATGATCTCATGGCTCCAAAATTTGCTCCAAATATCTGCTCATTTGTGATCAGGCCCAACAATTTAGCTCGCATTTGGAAACAAAGCCAGTATTGTAACTATACAGTAGCAGAACAAAGGTTCCAAATCATGATTCACAATTATAAAGGCACATAAATTTACTTATATAACATTTTGATTAATCAGGCTTTTCTGATGTGTTTAACATTTTGGTGATTTTTTTAACTATTTCTGTTCATCTAGCTAGTGCAGAGCATGGATTTTTATTGCTAAAATAATATTTGCAGAATTTCAAGCAGAAAGGTTGCATTATGCAGTAACATGTCATCTGAAATCATATGACTGTAACTCTGAGTTAAAGATTTTTTTTCCTAAAATGAAAATTGAAACAAACAATTTTTAACTAATAGTTAAATAGTGTTAATTCTCAAATAAAATAAATAAAATGTAAATAAAATTGGATAAAATAAAAACAAAAATTATAATTTTCCATACTCTATCAAAATTATAAGACACCTTAAAATCAAGTGTTAATATTATGAAAAGTGATTAAACATCTAAAGAAATGAAGTGCTTTTAAAATTAGTGATAGTGATGAGTTGAATTTTCAATAGGCCTTTAACTTACATATCGGTCAAGAAACTGATAGTTAAATTTAGTAACAGAAACTAGTTACCCCATCACAATGATCCAGTTAGATAAATTATTGCTAAAATGAACATTTAAAAAGCTCTTAAGGAATATTAATGCATTAAAAGGAAAAAAGCGAAAAGAGACCTGTGGGTGAGATGAAAGGTTATGCAGCCGAAAGAAGTATCTCACGTACAACTCGCGGAAGACATGATATAGAGTGATGGGATCTTCATAAATGTAACACAGAGGGGCCACTGTTCAAGGAAGAGAGGAGATGCAGCAGGTTATGAAAAGAATTAAGTAAAAAAAAATAACTAGCAACATTCTATTACATCCTTACCATACATAGAAAATCCATGGAATGGGATTACACCATTGGGTGGGTAAGTGACAGTCATGTGGGTTCCTCTCAGGATGGCTTTTGGAGGGTTTGCAGAGCTGATATCGAAGTGAGAGATTAAAGAGGTGTCTCGAGAGAAAACTAATAATATCTGATAATAAAAAAGAATAGAGGTTACATGAAAAAAAAAATGCATAAAAAAAGGTGAAAATTCATAAATAATTTACATACAAAAGAAACACAACCTCTTTTTTTCAAATTATGTCCTTAAATGTTTAGAAAGATTTTAGTAAAGATTTTATAATAATTACTTAAATAACTAATTTTACATTTTAAAAACTTTATTTCTATATGAAAAAATTCCAACATTGAGATGAGCATTAGATAGATTCATATCACATTTAGTTTTTACCTAAATAAAACAATGGTCTGTATAAATTAACGCAAAAATATACATCAATGTTAATTATGAATCCCCCACCTTGATCAACACTAGAAACCAAGTTAAAACAGGAAATAAACAAAATATTTCATAAAAATTCCTATATACACAAATTAATTAAACTTCTAGGGGGAATTACTCATGGAGACTCATAATAATTTAGACTTATTTTAATTCCTTGGAATCATTGAAAATCTTCAGATATATACAATTGGATTCAACATCTACCATTCATCAAATTGTGGATGAGCTTTCTCCCAATATATATATATATATATATATATATATATATATAAAATATTTTGAAACAGATAAAATCTTCTTGTAGAACAAATACAAGAAATATCAATGCTACAAATGATGATACAATGTATGATATAAAGAATTTCCAGAAGCAGTAAATACATCAGGTGAACAAATAAAAAGAAAATCAAAATGAAAAAGGAATCTGAAGCACCAACGTGCAAACTTTTAATCATTTATGTACCCCGTAGCTTATGAAGCAAAATTTTGATATCAACACAATAACTTTTGTTTCCTATAAAACTGATTTCTGTTCTTAGAATTTTATTAAGTACTTTTTTGCAGTACTTACTTTTGCACCTAATTTATTAATATTGTATTATCAAATAAAAATGTCACATTTCAAAAATATTTATTTCCATTTTTACTTTAAAAGTGTAGTTTTCTTTTATGGCATTCAATCTTAGAACTAGCCTTTGATTTTAAATTCAGATTTTTGGATAAGCTATTTATCACAGTCTCACCTATTTTGAATTAAATAAATTCCACTGTATTATGGAGACTTAAGAGAGTGGCATATTAAAAATTACATTCAACATAGATATCAATCAAAATATATAAATAAATTACATTATATATCAATAAATGTGATTGAAGGCTTTAGGGAGAGACGCTTTCAGATCAAATTTGTTTAATTAATAAAAAAATTTTAAAAAATTGAGGAAGACCATCATATAAGAAAGAATTGCATTCATTAACTGATTGACCATTGCATTGCAGAAGTTGACAATTTATTTTATTTGCTTCTTAGACTGAAAACAAAAACTTCACACTTTTAAAAAAAGAAATTAAACTTTTCAAATTAACATGAAAATAAAAAAAAACATACAAGTTTGAGAATTAATTTATACAATAATTATTTTAAGCATTATAGAGTTAAAGTACGACACATGAAAATACCTGATAAAGCAAATCTTCAAACACAAAGTATTGATCATCATTGGAGGCTGTTAAATGAATATCCTGGAAAGCAAAAAGTTTGAATATTAGAATTTGGCAATGTGTACAATTAGTGCAAGAAAAAGAAAACAATCTGAAAAACATGCCCCTTAAAACATTTGCTTTGATATATTCCAATGCTGCTTTTAATCCATACTTTAATTTTACTTGCTTTATGGTTGTGAAGATGGAATTAAGCAATCAATCTTGATAGATTACTCGAAAATTTAGTACAATAGCATATTCTTGATCACAATTTAATTATCAAATAATCAATCATTTTTTTTCAATTTAATTTGATTCTATTCACGAGGCACCATCTTATTTATAACAATGAATATAAATTAAATACTAAACACCAGAAAGTAATAAAAATAACAATTTTTAAGGCAATTTTATTAATGCAATAAAAAAGAAATTTTTTATGACAAACTTGGGTATCAGAACGAAAACATAATAACCTGAAGGACAGATAACGATACTGCAAGGAAACTAAACCACAGTAAATTGTCAAATTCATTAAAATGCATTTGTTTTGATCTCCAGGTTCTTAGTTTTAAAAAGCCAGTATTTTAGCATACTAATAAAAGAAGGCCTTTAATTTTTTTTTAGTTATAGTTATTTGTCAAAGAGAGAGAGAGAGGGAGGGAGAGAATTTTTACATAAAATGCAAAAACAGAATATAATAGATTCTACTTAGTATTCAATGTTTAGTAACAATTTTAATGGCATTATAGAGCAGGAATTTATGATTAAATTTATTTACATTCCTTAAATTATAATATTTTAAATCCACTTTAATGAAATAAATGATTTTGAAGAAATATGTTTCTAATTTTGTTGTACAATATTACATTTCAGAATGTTTATAATAACTCCCTTCAGCCATCTTCAGTTATCCAATTTACCCTTTTCTACCAAATTAAAAAAGGGTCAAACTCAAATTTGGAAAAACTCAATTTAGATTATTAACTATATGTGCATATTTGAGATTCGAACTCGCAACGTTAGGGTTCATAGCCGAGTAGCAAAGCCACTAGACAAAAGTGTACATTCTTCTCCGGAAGTTGTTATCTGGCTTATGATGTTACCACTACAATAGTCCCCCACCAGTGAGTCGGCAGAGTTTATCGCGCCAGTTATGGCGAGCGACGAACGTTGATATCGCGCCAAGTGTTATGGCGGGCGACGGCGAGCGTGTGTGACTGGTTGCTGCCGGTAGATGGAGCCACGACAGCTGAATGAAGGATGCGGTTGTTCAGAACCAGGGTCACCAATGTGCAGGTTGAGGTTCGAACTCGCAACGTTAGGGTTCATAGCCGAGTAACAAAGCCACTAGACAAAAGTGTACACTCTACTCTGGAAGTTGTTATCTGGCTTATGATGTTACCACTACATATACAACAAACTTTGCCTCTGCAACTGTCCCAAAATCGTACAGGTTTCGATTTTGTTTTTTCTTATTTTTCAAACAAATTAGATTCAGGAGCATGAAATATTTTTAATATTACTTGCATCACTTTCTACAAAAATATTAATTTCTGATCAGTTAAGTAGTATTCCTATAAAATGGAAGCAAGCACATAACAGTAAAAAAACAGCATTGCAGTTGCATTTTCACTGCAATTTAATCCATTCAACAAATTTACCTTAAAAAGGTTGATGAGTTAATGTATGGATCATGAAATGGGTGGAAGCAAATTTTTCAGAGAAATAAGAAGTCATTCATTGAGTGAAGATTTTTAATTCACTAGCAAATGAGCAAATAATGAAAATGTTTGCCAGAAAAAATTGATTGAATAAAATCATTACTATTTGTCCCATAGAGCTAAAGATGGTTTGAAAAAAAACTTCAGCCCTATTTAAATAATGTAGACTTTGCATCAAAGAGATAATATATCACCAATAGGGATTGCAATACCGGTATACCGGAATACCGAATACCGGTATTTTGAGCCATTTGTACAATTTTGTAATACCGGTATTCACAAGTTTAAATACCGGTTTTTCGGTATTTACTAGAAATTTTTAAAATTGTCTCTACTATATGTTCAGGGATCGCCAACATGACAAAATAGCATACGTTTTTGTTTTTATGTCTCCCTAACGGGCGAAATTAATTAACTAATGAATGGCTTAATTAATTGCTTAAATCTAAATTAGCGAAACATGGATTATCCCTGAAAGAAAATATTGTATACATAACGACTGATGGAGTAACAATTACAAAAAAAGTTGCAAAGTTGATTGGTGCAAATCAGCAGTTGTGTTATGCACATTGAATTCAATTAGGAGTAATAGATGTATTATACAAAAAAATAAATAAATAAATAAATAAATAAAAATAAAGAACAGAAGAATCCAAATACTGTGGATATAGAAACTTCGGATTCCAACTTTGAAGAGAGTAAGAGTGAGAGTGATATTGACAATGAAGATAATGACAATTTAATTGTTGAAGAAGATATTGCTAATGAGGATAAAATATTAACAAATCAAGTATTGCTTCATATAATTTATAAAGCTCGAAAAATTGTTGAGATATTTAAATGTTCCCTTATAAAAAAGGATATATTACTAAAATATATATTAACTGAAAATAAAATAGAATATATGTTAATATTAGATTCTAAAACACGTTGGAATAGTTTACTCCTAATGATGGAACGATTTTTGAAACTGAGAAATCCAATCCAAAAAACAATAATCGACTTAAACCTGCAAATTAATTTTTCAGATAGTGAATTCGACTTAATATCCAGAACTATATCAGCTCTACTTCCAATAAAACTGACTATTGAGGCGTTATGTCGGAGAGATTCTAATTTATTAACAGCTAATGCAACAATAAATTTCATGTTGCAGTCACTGAGAGAACAGCACACATCACTATCTAAAGATTTATATATTACATTGAAAAATCGCACAGTAGAAAGGCATACCGAAATAGAAAATTTCTTATGGTATTTAAATAATTATAATGATTTTAAAAATGAAAATGAAAAAGAAGAAAAGAAAATAACCAATTCAAATCTGATTTAAGTTTAGAGTAAATTTTCTTAAAACATTTTACCCACAAACCTATCCACATTCAGAATTCGGTTCAGTTATCGAAGATTATGATGTCACTACTGTCGGTAGTGAAAAGAAATTGTCTTTTGAACAAAAATTAGAATTAGTGATAAATAAAAAAAAATTTAACGAACCAAAATACAATACAGAAATCAGCTATATCCAAAACCATCCGACGAGAAATCGATTTATTTGAAGATGAGGGATTTAGAGGTAAATACTTGAAAAAAAAATATATCGCGCATTGCTAACGGTACCACCAGCTAGCGTAGATGCCGAAAGAGCATTTTCAGCTGGTCATTTTTACACAAAATTACTTTTCAGGCTTAATGACAGTACAATTGATGCATTATGTTTTTTAAGATCACATTTCAAAAATTTGTAATAGTACCACAGACTGAATAGTGATATTTACACTTTTTTGTGATTTAAATAAACAAGATGTTCCTTTACTTTTTTGTGATTAGATACTGTTATAATTTATGTTTCAAATTATTTTTTGTGATATTTACACTCTCTAACAAAACTGGCAAATAAAACAAAGAAACACCTGTGTTTTCTTTCTTTTTCTGAAATTTCTAATACCGGTATTAAAACCGGTATCCCGGTATTAAGATTTAAAAAATACCGAATACCGGTATTGAAATTTTGGTCCGGTATTGCAATCCCTAATCACCAATATTTTTTTGGTCCTTTTACACAATATGAGATTTAAATATAGTTTTATATCTTCCCATATATTTCAAAATAAATAATAAATTCCTTGTTTTCAGAATAATAGATTTCGGATTTCATGCCAGACAAGAAAAAAAAATGGCTACAACATAATTACAGTAGAACAGATAAAATAATATTTAAAACAATTCTATCTTTTAAGTTGATGATAAATTTTATAAAATCATTTGCATCCTCAAAGCACTCACAGATGATAATCAACTGAGACAGAAATCACGAATAATAAAAAAGAAACAAACTTTTAAATAAAACATAATGTTTAAATAATCTTAGTCATATCTACAGATGAGATGAGTTAAGATTATAGTAATTCTTGCGGTCATGAATTTGGATAGTTAAATCATACAAATTTTAATAAACAATTGATTTAATACATTGTAAAATGCAAAATATATATTAAATAAAAGAGCTGCAAACATTGTTCTTGATTAGTTAAAATATTCTTGATATTTGTAACACATTTACATGACAACCTGTTTTTCTTATCTGAGTTTAGCATCGTTAACTGTTTTCGTTATTCTGACATCATTAACTGACAAATATTTGTTTGCACAGATGAGTTATATTATAAAATAGTAAAATTTATTTTTAATTTTCATATAAATTTTTTGGTTAAAAAACTCAAAAAGAATTAGATCTTGTGTTATGCTCCCCCAATAAACAGCACTCAGCCACTTTACATTGCTATCAAATATGTAAAATGACAATAAGATTATTAACTGGTACTAATTAATTCTGTAATTCACTATGTACACATAAATGTTTCAATATGTATTATACAAAAAAATAGGATGCATTTCACTTTGAAAAAGTTTTATTTTGTTTTATTTTCTAATTTAATTCATTTCCTTAACTTTAGTGCTATGAATATAGTTTTTCTCCAAAGGCCAACGGGAGGGGTTTAATGGGTTGAGACATTTTATAATTAATCCAAAAGAAAGAGAAAAAATTCCAAAAACATATATTAAAAATGACATTTTTACAAATAAATGAAGATATTATTCTACACTGATTCTAAGAATGCGATGAATTTTATGATGATAGAAAAGAACAAAACATTAATTTATGAATGGCCCAGGAATGCAAACACTATTATTTAAAGATGTCATTTGCATCCAAGATTCAAAGAACAAGAAAAATTTATGTTGACAGAATGGTTCAAAATATTAAATTTATAACTAATAATGACACTTAATTAAATTAATATTACAACAATTATGCAAGGTATAATAAATACTGCTTTTACATTAACCTAAAAAATTACTTTTAAAGGAAACATATTAAAATAAGCTCTCAAACCCTTTTATTTCATAACCAGTTAAAAAAGTTCTCAATCTAATTTAGAACCTTCGTCATTAATAAAAGGGAAGATACCATTATAATGAAATGAAAAAATGATAAATTACAAGCATATAAGAAAAATTGATTAATAATTTGATTTTAAAATATATCTGAAAACCTTTTAAAAATGAGAAACTCACCTTAAAAATTAATTTGTCAATGAGTAAATCATGTTGAAACACACAGGATTTTAGATGCTTGAAATTTAGCTTATGCTGTAGAGAAAAGTAAATTAATAGATACACACATAAATTACAAATAATAAATTGCTTTGTTACATGAAATAATAGGAGAAAAATCATCATTATTGAAATAAAAAATATCAATAAAGAATGCATTCAAGATTTTTATTATGAACATTGCAATAGAAAAGTTAAGATAAATGTAATTATGCAAACCAAATGAAATATGCTTGGGTTCAACCATTTTCTTTATTTATTTGATCTCAAAGCAAAATAAAATAAGAAAATAATTCTAAAATAAAAAAAGACCTATTTTTAAGACAGTAAATATAAATAAAAGAATTCAAAAAATATACATAACCTCCATAATTACAATTTAGTTTCACAGAGAAAAAATAACTTTTCTTCTTTCTCCACACCTCACCAAGAGAATAACATAAAAATTTTTAATATGTGTTTTGTTTTTAAAATAAAAGATGGCTTTATATAAAGTATGTGATTTAATGATAAACTAAAACAGCATTTCTATCTTTAGTATACAACAAAAATTTGGGATTAAATTGTTCGTAAGCTTTCGGAAATATTTGAGTAATTATATTATTCTGTTGAGATATTTCACTGTTATCTGTGAAAAGCTATGTTATCTTTTTTCCTTGCATTTACTAGTAACTAAAAATATTATTCAAACAAAAACTGAAAAATAACTAGGATTTAATGATTACAACTCTTGGAGAGAAAAACTATTAAAAATATTTTCTTTCTTCTCAACTGCAACAAACTAACAAGAAAAAGCAGGAAATTAGGAAAGGAACAAGCAGGGTACATTACCTGAATGCAGTTGTCAGGGATTGCATTTAAAATAAAAGTACAATTTCCCTCTCTCAGTCTTGAGATTTTAAAAAGCTAAAATATTTGCACCCATTTTTTTTTTTTTTTTTTTTTACAATATAGAAATCTACACAAGCTTAGTTTTTGAAAACAAAATGTATAACATAACAGAAAAAAAATTCTTTTGTTTCATAGTATAAATAGTAGATTCATAGTAAATTAGCAAGAATTTTGAATAAGAATCTAGATTTGAAATCAGAAAGAATTGGGATGAAAGATTCAAATCAAATTATGAAACATATCTCATGCATTCTACTATGTTAATCGACTTTCCATTAAAAATTTTTTAAATAAAGTAACAATTCTTGTTTGTTATTTTTGTACATTGTTATAATATTAGATTATTAGGACATTTTATTCAGATCCATTTTCTTTTGCAAACTGTATATCTGGTAAATTGTAATAAATGCAAAATTTTATTTATTTTTCAAAAACAACTAAACCCTATATATGCATTTCAGCAGTAATAATCAATAAACAGAGCACCTAAAAAGAAATAAAAGACCAAAACAACAACAATGAATTGACTGACATTATATAGCAAATAGTCTTACTTACAGCCCCACAAATGTCTACACCCAAAATAAGAGACCACAAATCGGCTCGCAAGGTGGCTGGACAACCCTTCTTGCAAAATTCCCGAGCTAAAGTTGCCTGGTTAGCTTCCAATACTGCACCACACAAAAAGATTTATTTCAGAAAATAATAGAAAACTAAAAGAATGTTATGCTGAAAAGTTTGATCTATTTAAAAAAAAAGAGTTAAAAATCATTAAATTTTTTTTTTCAATCTTTGTTATAGGAACTGTTTTATTTCTTTAAAATTTGAAAATATGTATTTCTACATTTCTTTTCATTCTACAAGGAAAGTGAATTTTTTCATTCCTTTTTCTGTTTAATTAAAAATCATTGTGTGCATGCATGTATGTTTTGTTCCAACATCACTTCGACAAAGATAGGGCACTTTTGATAAAAACTGAGTACACATGTTTTTTGGCCTGCTAAAAATATTTTAAGATTGAAATAACTCAAAATACTACTCTACTAATTAGGAAAAAAAAAATGTTTAAATAAATAAAGTAATTGATAAACCTACAAGAAATTTCATACAATTTAAAAAAAATGTCAAAACCAAAAATCTGGTGGCATTAAATTGTTTTTTAATCTAACCTACAAGATGATAATAACACCAATCTACATCCTTTTGAATAAGGTTGGGTTAAATCTTTTAAATACATTTGATGCGAATATATATGGGAAAATGAAAAACTGATAAAAAATCCCTATAGATGACTTATAAATAATATTTATTCAGAATTTAAAATAAAAGTTTAAAGGTAGTAGAAAGGCATGATTACTAAAACTAAACATGATTAATAAATTAAAATGACTATAAAAAAAAGTAAATACAAATGGACATTTTAGATGTTCAGTAGATTTGGTATGAAAGTTTCATCAGAGCCAATCTAGAGGATGATCCTCAATCATTTAAAAATCAGATCTTTACAAAAAAAAGTTATGAAGCCTGGTTCAACATTGATGTAAATTGAGAAACAGTAAAAAGACAATTTGCCAAGCATGGGTAAATCCAAAACATGAGGCATACATCATGAAGATAATGATGAAGCAGAGGCAGAAGAGAAACCATGATCAACCCATGAATCTTTATATGCCTTTCAACAATAAGAAGATAAGTTCAATACCACACTGAATCATTTGCTGAAAATTATTCACATGAAAGTTTTATCCAATGAATGCTTGATAATTTTTAAAATCTCAATAATAGTTTAAATGTCCAAATAGTTTTGATAATTTTTTAAGAAAGGGCAAGAAATTAAATATGTATGAATATTTTTCAAGCTGCACATTATACCGATTTTTCTAATTAAAATAAAATGTTGTGTGGTTTGCTTTTTCTGCAGTCTCAATATATTTATGGAATTATATAGAATTGAAAATTTTAGCTTGGACCTCACAAGCAGTGTCCACTATGAATGTTTGTATAATATTGTCAAACTGACAACTTTCTCAAATATATCACAGATTTAAATGCAAATTTTAAAGATAATATTAAAAGAAGTCATTCATTTAATGAAATAAAAATTTATCATTGCAGTTTGCCCTCAGGGATCACATACTGCAATATGTATTTAAAAATAATTTATTTCTAAGTTATATTACTGCTCTGAAAATTTATCAGCCTTACCAATTATTGTATCTAAAGAAAAATTCTTCTTAAAATTAAAAACATTGCTTAAAATCTAGTATTAATTAAGAATGATTCGTCACCTTAGACAACTTACCCATCAGAACTGAAATAATCAAAAACTAAATTATTAGATTGCCAAAGAATTTGCTATAAACTTAATAAGATAGGCTAAAAAAAATGAAACAATCAGATATAGTAATCCTGCTCTATTAATTCACATATCAAATTGTATAAGTTTATGAAACAATTATTGTTGATAATTGAATTATTAATGATTTTGTGTGTGTGTGTGTGATTGAAATGTTAACTTTACAAAAATAGCTTAACTATTTTCAACATTTCCTTTAAGTCTTCATATCACCAATTTGTGCAAAATAATAAACAGCAAAATGCTTTAAATTATTAGTTTGCTCTACAAAATTTGTTTCAAGTCCTAAAAAGTTAATTTCCCACCAATACTTGCTTTTGCTTTAGCCTAGTCCTGGAAATTAGCACGTAATAATAAATTTATATAAATACCATCAATATTTAAACTGAGTGCATAAATGAAATGTCTTTCAATTTTTTTAGATGAAAACTTTTTTAGAATATTTAGAAAAATATAATACATTTTAATCACAGTTATCGGGTCTGCTTTTTTTTTTAAATTTAAAATTAGCAATTATTTTTAAAAAAAATCAAACTATACATTCATTATTTAATTCGAAACAAATGAAAAAAAATATAAATTCATTTGTGTATTAAAACAAATATGTCAGTGATGCATTAAGTCTTCAACATAAAAACAAAATCAGAAAATATTACAGAAGAAATTTGCTCATTTCCAAAATGTACGGGGCAAATCATCAGAATGTCATAACTTTTAATGGCTTTATTTATTCCTGCATTTCTTGTTGTTTAGATAAAAAAATAAACAAAAATTTTTTTGCCAGAGAAAAAAATTTAAAATGACGACTTAATCTGCAACTTTTAATCAGGAAATATAGACACATGAATAAATCTATTTTTGAAAGCACACACAAAAAGCATAGAAAACAACACAAATATATATATATATATTTTCCATTTTGAAAATGTTTTTTTTATGTAAATCTAAAAAGAAAGAAAAAATAATAATAAAATAAAATAAATAAACACCCTAAACCAGTAATTTAATTTTGGATAGAAGATGCACATACAAACTATAAAAAAAGAGAATAAGTATGAATTATGTGTTTCTATTTGTTTTTAAAACACTTTATATATTAATTCAAGCCTAGAACCAAATCAGGCAAACTGCACAAATCGGAATAATAATAATGTAATTACCATGTTTTCCTAAAGATACTCTTTCCTTCAGGCATTTTTTAGAACAATCACTGTTTGAGAAGGGCAGAATATTCAGTCCAAGATGGTCAGTACTTCCTGCCATCTCTTCAAATTGCAGCCTCTGTGGAAAAATCAACAAAATATTAAAATAATATGCATTAAAAATAATGAGCCCAAAAAGAATTTCTCATTTTAACAGCAAAACATAAAAATATTATTTTTACACATAATTTGCAATAAATTGTCTTAGTAATTTTATAAACACAAAATTATTTATTAAATACAAACAAAAGATAAAATACAATTTTAATTTGATGCTCAGGAGAAAGGGAGGAGGAGAGAACCATATATACTCATTACACTAGGCATGCGTTTCGCAATCTGATCTAATAATAAAGTAGAATTTTTGTGTTCACCTATTGGAGCTATAAGCCAGGCATTTGTCCTAAAACTCCAAATTTGGAATAATTAAATTGGAGAATAGAAATGTGTGTCTCAAGCAACATATTTTTTAATTTTAATTAATTAAGAGGAAGTGAATTTTTGGCATTTTTTCTATGATAACTTTCAAAAATATTATTCCTTCAAAGTAACTTTTACAAAATTTTAAGATTTCAAAAAATGTTTTATTTTTATTTATACTAATTTAATCCTGTAATTTTTCACTAAAATTTGACATTTTTTTAAATATATAATTTTTAGCAATATATTTTGAATCATTTTTATTATTTCATAAAATATGAAAGCACAGATAATAAAGATTCTATTTATTATCTGTTCATCTTGCAACAAATGAAGTCTCAATACCATTAAATGCAATATGCAATTAAAAGATGGATTGCCTCAATAAATACAATTTTACTGCCATTATGATGTCATTAGACTCAATTCCACAAGGAATCAAATTTGTATATACTTAACAAAACAAGCAAAAGGCTAATAAAATAGCTTGGCTTTTGAGTCTATAATGATATGATGCTTCTTAAAAAGACCTTGTTATGAAATGATGAGCATCCATCATGAGAAGAGATTTAATTGAAATAAATAATATTGTACCAATAAATGTCATGTTCTTAAAGATGCATTATATTTGAAAGTTTATTTTATATCACACTTTTATATCATATTTAGATGCAATTCTAAATTATTTACAGTTTGTGAAATCATTTTTATTTCTTCTGGTAAAAAAAAAATATTTGTAAAATAATAAAATAGAAAAATGATGCTAACTGTTCAAAAGATGATACAAAAAATTTACTCTTTTATGATAATTTTTCACTGTAGCTTTGACAAATATCTATAACTATAAACAATTGAAAATAAATACCAAGCCAATATAGAATAATTTATTTTTCTGCAAAATTTTTTTTAAAAAAAAAGTGCACATTTTTAAAGAAATGTCATTTCTCTCTCTTGTACTTTTAGCAAAGTTTCTTATTAATATAACAGAAAAGAAACAAATAAAAAATTTCTCTTATTTCAATGTTGTTGCACCATGTACCATCTTTTATTTGTGAAAGTAGGCATAAATGATACTACAAGTTCCTTGGATTAAAATAGTTTAATGAACAGTAAAATAAAAAGTGATAAATTCAGTGTGAGAAGAAATGTGCTAAGATAGTGAAAAAATCTATCATAACAAAGAATGAAATATCAAAAGATAAATTAAAAAATCAATAGCATTAACATGCTCATAAGGTATTAATCTACCAAATCAATAGCTTAGATAATTCTGAAACTCAACTTCAGAGCAATTGTCTAATTTTTATAATCTAATGAGGTGAGGGATTAAACTTTTTAGAAATTTCCCAATATTTCAAAAAATTGTATTTATTAACTAAGCCTTTTACACCGAATTCAGGCACTAAATCAAAATTGCTATAACAAATATTTCTTCAGCTACTAGATAAATGGATAAAACTAGATTATTTAAACTTGTGCAATAATTAAAAAGTATCAAAAACTTATAAAAATGAAAAAAAAAAAAAACATATTGGTTACTAGAAAGTTAGAAAATTTTACAATCTAAAATGTGACAGAAATTTCTAATCAAAGCAAAGGACTGAAACAGGTCTTACCAATTGATGAAAGCTTTTTACTTTAAGGGGTACTTTAATAAGGCCCCAATATGCAGAAGAGCTGTAAGAAATGCTCATGTCAAAATCATATAACATATTTACAAGGATATATAAAAATAATAACAAGGTTTATAAAAGAAATAGATTCTCCTTCCCGGTTTTTATAATTTCAATATTTTGGAAATACTTTTTGCAAGGTGACTATCAAATACAAGAAGAAAAAAAATTATATGACCATAAACTTTATGTGCCCTTACTATGAAATACAAGAAGGGAGAAAAAATTATGACCATAAACTTTTTGTGTCCTTTTAAAAAAAAAGTTCCAAAATCAATTAATTTAAATAATATTACAGAAATTTTAAAATAATCAAAAATTTAAATCATACATCTTCATGTTATGCTCAACACAGCAGATAGTTGGATCTAGTGCTTCCAAATGTAGTAAAAATATACTTTTTTTGGTGGAAAGAGTAGAAATTAAAAATCTGAAAGAATGATTTTAGTTTAAAGTAGAATTATAATTAATTAAAAATTCAATAGAATTTTGGGGGTATTTTTATGAAATAACTTTAAAAAAATAATATTAGGAGTTTTTCTTAAAGTCAACTTGAATTTAAAAAAAAATACACTTTCAATGATACCACTTTAGTTGCCATACGAATTATTATCTAGTCATAATTTTTTTTACATACTTTTCATTACTATAATAAATATCAAACTTAAATTCATAGTTTCATTAAATTTTTAACTTGTTTTTTTTTTCCCCTCCAGAAAAAAATTGTATAAACTATCTCCAATTTTTGTATATTTGCTTTGGCATAATTTCTTGATGATATTATTTTTATCAGTATGATAAATTGCCCCTAATTTGAATACTTATTTCATAGTTTTTATAATAATTTTAATCATAGATAATAATATGCAGTCAAAAATTAAACTATCTTGTAGCACTGTCTTCTATGATAGAAGTGAATGAAATACAGTTTATTTCCACTGCTTTTATAATTTTTATAGTTCTGATGTTTTAGTTTGAATATTATTTGAAATTTTTATTCAAACCTTTTGTCTGTTTATTTATTTTGCATTCATTGAAAAGCAGTTTTCAAAATTTGTTTTTTATTAATTTTAATAGATGCAGCTAAAAAAAATGTTTAGCTACATTCTTAAACTGTGTCATTCATAAGGAATTATTACACAAAAGCCATTTTTATACACATTAAAGTTAAAAATTCTGCAAAACCATCAACTTCACTTTTTATGAAAACTAGGAAAAACAAAACTCTAATTCTACTTTTTAAAAATCGTAATTCATTCTTGTTTTTTTTTTCTCCCTCTATTAACAGTATTACTTTCATGTAGTTCCAACTGGTCAACAATTTTCAAGGGTATGTATACCATAGACAGCAGCATAGTGAAATTAGGTGCACTCAAGATATAATAACATTTTGTCTCTCTAACTCCCTTGTCTTCCTGATCACTATGCAACTGACCACAGGTTGGGAATCTCTGTCCTAGAGAAATAAATTAAAAAAATATATTTATTTACCCAGGATCAGGGTTCATTATAGTGCCAATGTTAGGACTTTTGACATTGATCAGTACTTCTAAGAAGTCTTTCGGAGAATATACAGGTCTGAATCGGCTCAGATCTAAATGGGAAGAAACAGAATTTCAAAGGTGCGAAAATATATCACCATATTAGGAAAAATGGGATGTTTTAATCCATATAAATATAAAAATTATTTATTAATCTCTTAAAATTAGAACATATTTTACCTGTTTAGAAATATCTAATAAAAGCAGTAATGAATTATTGCAAGTTAACTTTTAGAAACATAAACAAAAAGAATGAATAGCATAAAAATATTATTTTGAAGTTAATGCTTTTATTTGTTTATTTATTTATTTTTCATTTTTCTCACAAGCTAACAAGTGTGTTCAATTAATAAGTATTAAATATAAAATTATTTTTCTGACTACATTAAATTCTGTATTATAATATTTATATGCATTGTGTGTCTGCTAATTAAGCTTATTTTTTTAATCTGTTTCTGGGCAGTAATATATTTTTAATATTTCATTTATGATTATAATGAATATTTATTTTTCAAATCATATGACATTCAACATTCTTAAAAAAACTTTATCTTGTATATTAAAATGAAAACAAATTCAATGTAAATTATTACATCTTTACTCATAAATTATGTTGATTTGGAGTGATTTTATACCATACTCAGAGAATCTGATTTGTATTTACAGATTACTATATTGTAAAACATTTTTGATTTGTTAATAAAATATAAAAATTTAAACAAATATTTTTATGCTGTCTTATAATGAAAGCATCATATTTTGTTCAATATATACTATGTTTGAATTCAAATAATATTTACTTGGGTAATTTTCCCCTTTATTTAAAATCCAAAATTAAAATGATTTTCACAGTCAAGTATGTCTCAGGTTTATTTAATATATATATATATAAAATAAATAATAAAAAAAATTTTTACCCATATCTTCAGAACCAAGTTCTGACCATTTTGCTTCAAACTCGATCTGTTCTGAAACTGGACGCTGAAAAAAAGAAGGCTCATTTTCATTCAGTAATTTACAAAGATGCGGCATTATTAAAACTTACACTAAAAGCACTTTTAGTATGCAGATGTTGCAAACATCTGTATTTCAAACTTTTTTTTACAGGATTTTTAAGTGAAAATATTTTAGATTATGCAGATAATTTCCATAGCATCCTCAAAATTTATAAAATCTCTATTTCTGTAAGTAATTAAATGAATGTTTGTTAGTGTGCCAATTGATATAAATTGCATAAAAGATAGTTTTAAACATAAGTAGTTTATAAAGTTTATCATAAATATTTTAAACTTAAAATGAAAGATGATAAATTCCGTGAATTTTTTAATAACAGTAAGATACATATGGAAGTTTTTCTAATAGAAAGTCTAAGTTGGGCTGCGAACCTACCTTCCGAGAAAAAACCAAACTTAGCTCATTAGACATATTATTTAAGCTTTTAGTGATGCGATGTTCCCAATTGATCTGTTAAAAAAAAAAAAAAAAATTACAACTTTTGTTACACAGTCTCCCATCCATACAACATAATTAAAAATATGAAAACAGAGAGTAAGGTATCCCACAGTGCAGTATAATGCAAGAATCAGCTGAAACATTCACTTTTAACCAAATTAATATAAATATTGCTTTCATTAAATATGTAAAATTTTACTAGAGAATAGTAGGGATACATTGCAAATTTAATTTAAAAAAACTGTAATAAAATGTATTATACTTAATTTTTAAAAAGATAATTTCTGGATATAACATTAAAGCAGTCTATGCAAAAAGTAAATTTGACTTACTTTTTAAAACTTGTAAAAATAACTACATTTTATACAAATTTAAGAAAACAATATCTAACAAACTTTGATAAAAAAAATTAAACAATTTAAACTGTACTAGTTGTCTATACCCATTATTGGCTAAATTCACCAATTACAATGAACTCAGCCCATTCCAATTTAACTATTGCTAAGCTGAATTAAAAAACACAATAAATTATACAGAATAAAAATCACAAAAATTATTAATCAATTCTGATATATTAGAAACTACTTCAACTGGATTTTAACAGGAAGAAAGTATATACCATGCACAAAAACAGTGTATTTTCAGAATCATTTTGAATTATAAATCAAACCTGTGCTTTTTGGATATATTCTAATGGTTCTTTCTTTTGCTGTATTTCATCCCTCAAGTTTGGATCCTTCACTATATACTGGTAAACCAGATTTCGAATTCTCTGCTTATATCCTACATAAATATATATAAATCTCATTTATATCTAGTAAGCAGCAAAAAAGAAAAAAAATAGTAAAATTTATTTGCATGCAAAAATGTTCTGAGAGATATGCTAAAAAAATAATTACACAAAATTATTCATAAACTCTTGAATGAGATTTAATAAATCAATAGAGATATTTTTTTCTAGTAGTCTTTTCTTCTTAAATTTTATCATCAGAAATTTGAGATCTCAATAGTTTAACATACAGAAAATTTTGCGTTGAAACAGCAAGAATATTTAGTCATGAGGCTTCGATAATCAATGTTGAATGGAAAGCAAATATTTTTAATAAAATTTTGAAAAATTCATGAAAACATGTGCCTGAAAGATTGAATCAATCATTTTCAATGTGGATGATGAAGTGACTGACATAGAAAATAAGGTATAAATTCTCTTTCTGAATTTACATCCACAGTAGACACTAAAAGATGCATAGGATACAAAAATTTGGGCAAGACATTCTGATTTATTTTAAGGTATATTAGAAAAACTAAACTGCATGAAATAAAAGTTATTTACATTTTATCTCAAATATTTTTTGTTATAATGTTTTGCAATAATTGCTTGTGCTAGTTCAAACAATTAATAATTTATTAAGTAATTCCATAACAAAAAAAAAGAAAAAAAAAAAGAGAGTTAAGAGCAAATCTTATCTGCATAAACTCTTACAAATTCATAATTTTTTTTAGATGCAAATAAATCTTAAATATATAAAAAAATAGATAATATTAGACAAATTCTTATAAATTATATGAAAAAAATGGAAATTGTAAAAATTATTTAAAAAATCCAAAATAAAGATTTACATTTTCCATAATATAATTTTCTTATTTAACCTACAAGTGAAAAGTATCCTTTTTGGAACATTATTAGATGAATGTTAAGAAAACTCAAATACTGAATTAAGATACATATGAAAATAAGTTTTTTATGGAATAAGTAAAATGCAGGAATCATACAGATCAAGATATTTCATGTAATTTAAATACACTTGAAGAAAGAAAGAAAAAAAAAAAAAATGTTC
Source organism: Argiope bruennichi (assembly GCF_947563725.1). Taxonomy (NCBI): domain Eukaryota; kingdom Metazoa; phylum Arthropoda; class Arachnida; order Araneae; family Araneidae; genus Argiope; species Argiope bruennichi. The sequence continues at coordinate 104,195,425 of NC_079159.1, read as the reverse complement.
TCCCACAAATGAAAATTCATACATTGCATTGTTTCATAATAGTCTTCCTTAATTCAAGCATTAACTGGAAATAATAAAGATCATGATACATATAGGATGCTCCCCAAAAAAGTGGAAGTATTTATTTTTCTAAATATTACATCTAAACATATACTTTCAGTAACATAATTTCAATAAATAAGGTAAGTAATTGTATGAAAACATTCTGGCTTTTGTAAAAATTAAAAAGCCTGTTTTAAAAAAATTATATTTTTATATGGCTTCTATTGTGTAAAAGTGTCATTTATTAAAACACTTCCAGAGATATTTTAAACAGTTCCAGAGATATTTTAAAATTCTGAGGATCTTATCAAAATAAACATTCAATACATTGAAATTTTTGAAAACGAACGTTTAAGATATCTCAGAAAAGTTCTGGAAAAATAAAAAAAATATAAAAAAAATTCTTTGTTTGCAATTGCATATGATATGTTAAGCTTTTCAAAAGAATGACACTTTTCAGTAATGAGGAATGTTCTGAAGTATTGATGATATATATTGTAGGGAATCATACTGCCAGATTAGCATTATGTTTATTAAAAAGATAATGTTCCTTTTCACTATACATCAATTATAAGGCAAAGGTTTGATGCTGAATTCCTTAATAGGTGGGTTGGATAGCAAGAACCTGTTGAAAATTTCTTTTTATATCACCTGATTTGATGCCTATTGACTTTTATTCATGAAGTTGCTTACATTCTTTAAAGTATAACATGTTTCCTGTAAATGCAACGCATTTATCAAATAAAAAATTAAACAGATTTAAAAAAATGAAAATGGTTTCATTTAAAATTTATTTGTACATTTTAATGGATATAGCAACAAATTATTTGGCACATTATTCTATAATTAATCAACCAAAATTCTAAATATGAAAAGAAAGATAAAAAAATTACAATGAAAAAAGTTAACAATTTTAAAATTATTTAGTAATTTATGTCCCTTTATGCAAATACTTGTTGTAATTTAATGAATAAAATACATTCAATATTAGGTTAATTGATATGATGAATCATTTTGAAAGCTAGAGCTATGAAAAGAAAGATTCTTAAAATTTTATACTAACCAGATTCTGATATTAAATTTCGCATTTGATCCTCCAAAGTATCACAAGAAACATCTGGATCCATAATTAAATCCTAGAAAATTTATACATTTTAATATATTCTGATAATAATGTCAGGAATGATCATGACTATTTAAAAAATATAGAAAATTACCTACAGAAACTCCAGCATAATTTCAAATAATTTAGGACAAAAACATATTATAAATACATAAAAAATAAACATATTATAAATACATAATAAAAATTCTTATATTGAAGCATCAAACAACCTCCTTAAAAATTTAATTAAAAATGAATTTCCTAGAAATTAATGTAATGTCAATTTTTTAATTAAACAAGGTATGGTTTGGGATTAATCCTTTGGCTTAAATAAAAATAGAACTTTCCTTGCATATTGGTTCACTCAATAGATGGCGCTGGGAGCCTACATCTGTTTACATAATTTACCGCTAGTTTTTTAAAAACAGGGAATCACAATCGATAGTTTAAAGTTTCCTTGACTGTTGATGGTATGTACTGGCCTTTTCGTTTTTAATTTTTAATTTTAGTGCTATTTTTTTGTTTTTATTGTTATTTTTGTTATTGTATTTTTACTTTGTTGTGGTTAATTTCTTCTAATTTGTTGTTTTATATTTCCTTTCTGTTAAAATGGTATATCTCTTGAGCATAATTTCGGGGGATTTTCGGGTCACGAGGAATCATTATTAGACAATGTCTGTATTTACTCACAGAAAAAATCCCTTTCTTTGAATCCCTGCCTGAGGGTGACCCTTGAAAAAGTCTTCAGGCCAAATTCTTTTTTTATATTTTTTTGGTTTAATTTTTATTTGATTTTTTGTTTTTCCTATTAACTTGATTCTAATACTTTTGTATCAATTCATCTGTGTTTTAGAAGTAGCTGCAATTGTGCTCTCTAAATACTATGAAGTTCTTTTTTGGTTTTAGTTTAAATAGGTTATAAATTTTAGTTGCGATTTCGAAACTGTTTTTGTTTCGTTTTCATTTTAGTTTCGTTTTCAAACTTTTTCTTACTTAAGATCGGTTATAAATACATACATGTAAACAATTTAAATAGTATAATGAAAAATAAATTTAAAAAATATTAAAAATTAATTTGTTTCTTATTTTACTACATCATTTTATAGAGGTATAGAGGATTTATAGAAATTTTTTTAAGGATTGTTTAAATTTCAGAAATTGCATCTTTTTTCAGTATGATGAGTAAGATGTTTTCATCTAGACATTGACTTTTCATGTTACTCTTCAAGTATTAGATGCAAAACTTAACTATGCATATTAGTAAACATCAGAGATAAAGAACAATAAATAATAATAATAAAAACTAATGGCTCATGAAATGCAATGAGTTTTGTTAAAATATCCATTTACTCCACAAATTATCTCTAAAATGTTTACCATAGATAAAAACTATATCAATAGGTTTTGAGATAAACTTACAACCTTAAATCCATAATAAATATTTTTTAAAGAATAAATAATATTTCATAGTATGCAAGTACAGAAGTTATAAATATTCAAGGGTCCTTATATTATTCTTCAATATAAATCAAACATTTAATTAATTTTTAAATTACTAAATTAAATTGTTTGTTCTCATGCAATATTAAAGAAAGATTAAGAATATATTTCCCAAATCCATATGAGAGAAATGAATTTCCTCAAATATTCCTCTAATAAGAAAGTAAAAATTGAATTTTAGATACATTTTTATAACACAGTCACTCTTGTAACATACAAATTCAAGATAGTTTTCTATTTCTTTTCTTTAAAAATGACAACCCAACAGTACAGAACAAGATTTATACAGAGCATATGAATGAAGTTGACAAAAAGAAAATAAATGAAATGCACTCAAATTGATAAACATTAATCTTTGTAAAAATACATGTTTGTTTTGAAAATAAAAAATGAATAAATATCATAAATAAGAATAATACAATAAAAAAAATGTCTTATTAATAATTTGAAGCATCTTTCTTTGCTGTTAATTGATTTATTTTATATGATATCTTGGTCATGAATGAAAGATTTGAATCACTTTAAAAAGCAGGTAAGTAATTATTTACTGACTCAAATCTTTTACTCAGATACTTACTCCTTTATTTTTACAAAAAACTTTTTATTTTATTTTATTGCAAATATTTTCAATATTACTGGTGCCTACAACCAGATCAGATGCTTGTATCTTAATTCTAAATTCACTAAAGAAAAAGCATGAAAAAACATTTCTCCTAAAAAAAAGTCTAGTAGCAATATCTATTTAAATTTAACTGTGGTTGTATTGTTATGTTTGTTAATAATTTATATTTACAGAAAAAAATTGATTTTTTAAAACTTTTTTTGTGTAATTTAAAAGCTATATTATTAATCTCAACTAGTAAATACACTTTTATAAATTTACTATATACTTAAGTATGTTAACAAGTATTGATAATATGCATAATGGTTTTTAGTAGGCACATGCAATGAAATTCTTCAGAATGCATTCCAGGATTCTTCCATCATTCCCTTTCGAAATCTACTCAAACTTCATACGATTACATATAAAATCATGTAATTCTTACAATTGATGATGCAAATTTGTATATCTAGCAAAGCATGTAAAAATTATAACAAATTTTTCAACAAAAATAAAAAGTTTCTTTTCCTAAAAAAAAAAAAAAAAAACCTGCACAAACATTATTAGCTTTAATTTTTACAACAGATTTTTAAATTACGCATTTCAATTTCACCTTCTTTTTATTGCACAATAACCACCTAACAATAAATTAACAACAAAAAAACATTAGTAATTACCTGTAGTCTAACCAAAAGTTTCCGATATACTTCAGTCTTTTCAATTTCTGATGAGATGAAATCGACTGACTTCTGTGGCCAAATTGTGCTTACCATTTTATCTGTAACAAAAAATTTTACATGCTTTCTTCAAACTTCTATAAAAATTTTATATTTGTGATAGTTAAGAATATATTATTAAAATTAATTAAATTTTGATCAACCTCATTCCAATTAAGAAACTCCATTATTTTTTACACAATGAAAGAAAAAAAAGGTTAATTAGTATTATATTAGCAGTTATCAGAATTCTTTATTTTTTACAAGCTTTTTAGTTTACTTGATATAAAAAAATTAAGCTAAAATACTGATTGATTTAATGCTAAATGCGACTAAAAAATTGTACAATATAAAATAATGAAATTACTAGTTTAATTCTAATAATATAAAAATAAAATAATGAAATTGCTAATTTAATGCTAAATAAGCTTAATAAATTCATCAATAATACAAATATAAAATAATGAAATTCACCTATTTTTGTTATTGATAATATTAATTCTTCTTTTGCAACAACCGGTCATTCACACATCCCGCTGTCAAAACAAAAATATGTTACGTTGTTGACAGAATTTTTTTTTTGGTTTCCGTTGCTGCAATGAGCCGAAATTGTACGAAGCGTCTATATCAGAAACTCCGAATTGGTGCATCCTGACGTTGATTGGATGCTCGTATGACGTCATTAAAATCTCGGCAACCATAGAAGGTTGGCAAGTTATCCGTATCGAAGCACCTATATCAGAAGCTCCGAATTAGTGTATCCTAACGCTGATTGGGTGCTCTTATGACGTCACTCGAAACTCGGCAATCATAGAAGGTTGGCAAGGTATCCTTATTGACTTAAAAAAAGCGTAGCCATTGACAATTTCTTCTCTTGTTCTTGCATGTATTTAATGTAAAGTGAGTTACACGTGCAAATTATGTGACGCCCAATTCTACAAAAAACAATATTTAAATGCCTATTTATCCCACGTCCATAAATAATTTGCTGGAGAACGATCTAAAAACTTTCCATGTATTTATTGCAAGAAGAAATTTTCTTAAAAACCATGTAATACTTAGTTACTACTCATAACATTCATAATGACAGTGATTTGCCAGTTCAGGGCCAAAAACAAAATTCCATTGAAAGATATTTTTTATTTAAGACTACATTTGTGATACCCACCTTTGTAAAAACTGTGTCAAATAAAAATTAAAAAAAAAACTATTCTTATAAAAGACTTTTGAAAAAATAAGGCAAATTTTGACCACTTATATCTTTAAACTTGTATGCATCTTGGAGAGAATAAATTTTATTGCTATTTTTTTTAATGTATAAAAATGAATTGTTGTTTAGGGGATGTAAATAAAGTATATATATATATAGTATTCTATTTTTTTTTTAATTTGATATTTTTTACATTGTCTTCACAATTTGGTTTTGAAATAAAAAAAACATGTTTGTATTTGATTTCCATTTTTAAAAATCAGCATTAAATATTTTTCCCATGCTTGCTCAGCAACAAACAATAACCCTAAACTCTTTCATTGTAAATTTATGAAATAAGCAGTCAAAATTGTATACTTAAGAATAAATCTTTTTTAATATTTTGTATACAAATTGAAAATATTGTAATTAAAAAAAAAAGAAATAGAAATTTAACTTTGAGATTTTGGTGAACCTCAATGTTTTACACTTTCTGGTATCTACAAAATACATTTTTGGAATTATATCTATCTGGGAACACAATTACTCTAAAGCTGACTGAGTTAAGATTTGATATGTAGTTCAATACAAAAATTATAGATTTTTTAAAAAAAGGCTTTATTTCTTATTTCAGTTTTTATTTAAAGTAACATTTTCAAGTAACCAAATTTTTAGCTTTAAAAAGTACCAGAAAAATCTTAACTGGTCTTAAATAATGTTATTCATAATGCCTAATTATTAATGTTTAGGAACTAATTAAAGTTTTGTCATAGCAATGCATTTTTTAAAAAAAAAGTTGCAAAAATAATGAAAGAAGATATTAGCCTAATATAAAACTTACTTACACTTACTTTATTACAGGAAAAAAGTGTGGATTACGGTAATTTAATAATGCTACTACCTTGTGTTCAAAATACTTTTTTTTTTTAAATCTTGTACTGATGAATTTCTGACAAAATATCCACTTTAATCATAATAATGAAACAGGCAGAAGGTACCTAACTAGTGATTTGGGATTTCAAAATACTCAGGGGTATATACTTGGATATTAAAAAAAGAAAGAAAAAAAAATAGAAAGCAGATAGACAATGAAACATCTACAGAGTTTTATAAATATCCTTCAAAAAGTATTTTACAGACATAATATGTTTATAAATGGTCATTTAAATTTTAAGTTATGTTTTAATTTAAACTTTAAGCAGCAAAAGTAAAATTAAAGTCCCCCCCCCCTTAAAATTACAAATTAGCTTTCTTTTATTTATATTTTGACCATGATATTTACATTAAATTTAAGAGCAAAAAAAGTACATTAAAGTTCATGATTCAGATGAACCCTGTCTATCAAAGAAACTGCAAGAAAAAGGAGTGTGTGTCTATTGTAAGGTCAACAGATTCAACTACAAAGTAATTTACTATCCTTGTTGTTGAAATCTTGTTATGAAAATACTTTTGTTGAAAGTAATAAGAACGAATATACTTTCTGAATAATTAACATTTAAAAACTTTGAACTTAACTTATCAGCAATGTGAAGAGTTTTTCTCAAGCTTATGCTCCTGAAACGAAGTTTAGCTTGTGGCGAGTTAAAAAAATTTTTTATTCGATTATTAAAAAATAACATTATAAACAATGATTATTAAATTTTAAACAATTATATATTACATTTTAGTTTCTATTCTCAACTCTTTGTAATTTTAAAACCAGACACCATTTTCTTTTTTAATTTGTTTAATAAAGCATTAATATTTTTAGAGCACATATTTTATGTAGAATCTATGCAATAAAATTGCCTTTTTGCTCTTTCTGATTCATTTTTTTAATTGTTACAGAATTTAAAAGATCCTCATATTATTAGTTTTGTTTTTATTAACTTTGAAATATGTATTCTATATATTTTTACATTATATAGAAATATCATAAATCACAGCAGTGCCTACATTTTAAATCTGCTAAAAATAGATACTAAGATATGTTGCATCACTTCATGTAGCAATATTAAAACCAAGTGTATTCAAAATAAAATTTAGAGATTAATTAACATGCTAGATGATAGTTATTTGAAATTTATCTATCAATATCTATATATACATATAAAAGAAGTATTTCTATCTATTAAGTAAATAAAGCCTTTTCTAAAATAAAAATAGATATAATTTTTTAAAATCAAATACCATTCTTGTTGCTTATACATGATACCATTTATTAAGTAAAAATATATTAAACTTTCACTTATGTCACCTTAAAAATTCCCCAAGTGTTACAAAATTAAAAAAAAAAAAAAAATTCCTGGTACCCACCCATAGTGATATAATAGTATTTTAAAACAAATATAAAAATGCGAAAAAAAAAAATTCTAAATAAAGAGCGAGTTTGTATGTTTGCCAAAAAAGCAGTAAATTGCCATGATAAGTAAAACCCAGCTTTTAATAAAGTGATTTATACAGCCAATGAATGCTTAAGCCAGTATGCAATGAATTAAGATGCTTAGATCCATGCTTGTGCTACAGACGCTTGTAAATTATACATCATTTGGCGAGAAAATGTTTTGGCGTAAAACGTGATGATCGTGCACCAATTCTGTCATTTCAACATGCTTGTCTCTGCTAAATAAAATGAATCCTGATAAAATTCTGATAACTATTAAAATAAAAAATATCTGGATGAAACATATAATGATCAAGTATTTAAAATTTTTCTTAATATTAATTTTTTTTAAATTTAGTTTAATCATAAGAAGGAAATATACAACTAAGTAAAGAACACTTACACTATCGTAATGTTTGTAAACAAACAGATTTGAATGCTGTTTCGTTTTGCTTGAGAAAAGATTTAAATTTTTTAATTTTACTAACACTATGGAGGAGGATGAAGACGATTATATCTCATACGGAACACCATTACCAGAAATAGAAGAAGGTGAAGAAAAATTTAATTTTGTTTCATTTCTATTCATTCGATGAGTATAATTTTTTTTTTATATGAAATCAAAATCTTACCAATGAAAATGGAGATTTGTACTAAATTACTGTTGAAAATATTTGAGTTTTAGTTACAAAATGGTTGTTATGGTGAATTTTTAATTTATTTTTCGTAATTGCGGAATTATCTTTGATCGGTACAATTCATATAATAGTATTAATTGCTTCAATTTTTGAATTTTTTCAGGAAGTAATGAGTGGAAATTTTTATGGTGAAATCTATGCAATTCCTTTATTTTTAATATTCATTTAATTATTTTATTAAAAAGTATTTAATAATGCATGTTCCATTTTTTAATACATGTTTTGAGTTTTTAGATATGTAGATTGTTGTAGCTTATAACTGTAAAGGAATAAAACATGTTTTGAAAAAATTTATTTTGCAATTTCCATTTGCAACTATTTAATATATTTTAGGCCTTTTATATTTGCATTCTTTTGAATGTTATTATTGATTCTCTTTTGAAAGTTTATATAAATGATTTCCTAATCATGTACCTACATTGTATGTGTTTGAAGCTACCATTTGAGAATATTGGCTTTTAACTATGCTAAATTGTGCCTTTTTAATTCATGAAATCAGATCCATCAACTGCTGGCATTTCATTGAAGATGAGAAATTTCATCTGTGGTTTCTAGTAAACAAATTAGCTTAAACGAAAGCATAATCCTTTATCATGCGATATAAATAATGGTATAGTCTTTAGAAACCTGAATGAAATAAATTTACTTTTTTCTATTATCTTATTAATTCTAAATGTATTGTTTATAATTATTATATGCCAATTCTTAGTACAAACTTGCCAGATGTTAATGTTAAATGCTGGTTTCAATGGATTAGGGCTAAAATTCAGGCCTGATAGCTGTTAGGACCTTGTGAATAGAGAAATATTACTATTTAAGTTCCATTCCATTTATTTTTTATTTTATTCTATTAACTCATAACCATTCATTTAAAAATGCTTTACAAATTTATTTTATATATGGATATGCTTCTAATAAAATATGCCAGCATCCTTGCATAGGGGTAGCGCGTCTTCCCCGTGATCTGGGCATTCCGGGTTTGAGTCCTGGTTCATGCATGGTTGTTCTTCATTCAGTTTTCTATTTGTGAGGTGTGTGAATGTGCCCCCTGTAAAAAAGAGGTTGTGCAAGTGAGTGTGTGAATGTCATCTTCATATATGAGCTAGAAGTCAGACTTCTGCCCTCGGGTTCTTAAGGGTCTTTACCCTCAGAAACCACTCACCCCCTTTCCTTGGTAATATGGACACGACATCATCATCATGACTAATAAAATATAAATTAATAAAAAAATTTTGTAATGCATAGTTAAAATGATTCTGAAAAATATTTTCTCTTCTAACAGAAAGTGTCCTTCGTAAAAAGGCTGCAAGAGAATTGGAAGTGAGAGATGAAAAAGGTCGACAGCGATTTCATGGAGCTTTTACTGGTGGCTTCTCAGCTGGTTATTTTAATACAGTCGGAACCAAAGAAGGCAATTTATTTTATTCTCATACAGTGAATTGATAGCATTTAATTTCATTTTATATCAGTTAACTTTTTGTTTTAAATTTTTGTAACAGGATGGGTTCCATCAGCATTTGTTTCATCTCGTGACAAAAAATCCACAGATCTTAAGCAACAAAATCCTGAAGATTTTATGGATGAAGAGGTAAATTGTATAAAATCATTTCCATATAGTGTTTCCATTTTTGCATAGGTACAGAATGTTAATATTCTTGATTAATTAATATATTCTGGATTTAAAATAATTATCTATAATATCCAAAATATTACAGAATAATCTTCCAGAAACTATGTAGTATGTTTGTTAATGCCTACTCTCTTATTATGAAATGCTTTACTTTTGTAAAGAAAAAAAAAAAAAGGCCTAATTTATTGAATTTTGATTGCTAGTTATTACTTAATTTCTGAAATTAGTTGTTTACTAAAATTTGTATTTCACATGCATTTTTCATAACAATAAACTCACTGTATATTATTTTTTAAATATTTTTATTACTAATCAGTTTATTGATAAATATTTTGTTTATTGCTTTACTGTGTTATGCAATAAATAACAAATGTTAATTAGCATTGTATAAGACTTGAAGAGACTGTGTAAATATTTTAAAAGTTGTATGCAACTTTCTTTATGAAGGAATTTTTAATGTTAATTGCACTGTTAATAATTTCTAGATGAATAATATTATGTATCAATAGCTGTGATTTTCTAAGTATTAACTTAAGATATTGATTTTTGTTTTAAAACATTTCTTAATTTATTTTTTTAAATAAATTTTTAAAAAGGCAATAGTTTAATTTAAGTTTATGAAAAGAATTTCTTTATTATTTCAATTTTTTCAATTTTTTTTCTTTAATTTGTTTTAAATATCTCCTTTTAAAGAAATGTATAAATTCAAATTTGATATCTCTTATTTTTGGTTTCAAAGAAAGTTATTGTATTTTTAATATACAGAAAAAATATTTAAAATTTTATCATTTTGAAATGTATCATTAAATATTATTTTAACTTATTAGGATTTTGGAACATTTGGTATTGCTACTAGAAGAATACATACTACATCTAATTTTCAAGATCCATCTGATGCAAGAGCACTCAAAAGAAAATTTGCAGACATAGATAGTGTTATTCCAGGAGAAGCACCATTAAAAGATATTGTGAAACCAGTTCAGTTAGTATTAACTTTTGTGTTTTGTTTCAAATGATTGTACTCTGCCAACAAAAGTTTTTCAGTTGCTTGAAAAATAGCTATTACTGTTTGTATGTTTGTTTTAAATATCTAATGCTTTTTGTTATAGAATTGGATTTTAAAATTGCATATCATTTTACCTTTATAGTTATTCTTTACCATCAAATAAAATACAATGATACCAGCAGATTCCAGGAATAAAGTGTTAGTGTGAATATAAATGCAAATATTTTTTTTTTAATTAAACCATTTACTAAGAATGACAAAATTTTCAGTTTAAATATTTGTTTTTATTGAATTATTTTAGCCATAATATATTGATTGTCATTGTCAGTTATTGTTACTGTTTCAACTTATAGTATTAAGTAAATTTTTATAAGGTGTATATATAATCAAAGCAATAAATTATATTCTGATGTGTAACTAATATTATTTATATCTAAAAGTGTTAGAGAAATCAACTTATATTGGGGATTTCTAAGAAAGAGTCTAAAATTGCTAATTATCTTGATTTCTGTTCTGTAACTTTTTCAATTGGAAAGATTTATATTTTTGATGTGTTAAAATTGTACTGATAATATTGTACTGAATTCAGTATTGGTTATTTTAAATTGTACTAGTTTAGTCATGATCATTTTAGAGAAAAACATAAATATACATATGTAACAGCAGCAATTTTATCAAAATGAATGCAGGATTCTGAATTTTTGAAAAAGATTATTAAATGATTAAATTGTGAAAGACTTTTTACTTTGTTATAAACTGTTTTAGAAAATCCACTCATCGGAATTTCAGTTATATTCTCTTTAAAGTCTCTACAGAAGCTACCTTGCAAATAAAATCTGCTACTCAGATGAATACTTATTTTGGAAGGCGAAATAATCATTTATTCATTATTTCTGGCACTGTAAATTTTAAGATTTAAATGGAAAACTTTGCTTTATTCAAAGAATTTTGAATTTTGGGGAAAATATTTATAAAATGTGTATTTGCTTGAATTTTTCAGAGTTTTTGTTGTTGTTGTTATTCTTTTATTTAAATTTGAAATGTGAATTCCTAATTAATTTGCCAGAAGTTGTATAAGAATGGATAAATATATCATTAATTTTTCCCCAAAGTTATTTGATTTGATGATTTAATAATTTTGCTCATTTGCATTCCTTCACCTTTCTTGCAGATTTTATGTTATCATACTGATTTAATATTTCTGTGCACTGCCATTGATTCAGAAAAATTATTTGGATATTGTTCAATGATCAAATGGCTATGTTTATGGCAAAAATGGTTCCTTGCTTCTAATCACAGAAAATCATGGCTGATTGCCTGAATCTCTCACTGCAAGAGGGAGTGAAGCTATTGTTTATATCTATATTAGAAAAGCAGTGATATATTGTGATTTGATTTCTAGAGTCATGTGAGACTTTTTGTTTCTCTTTCTTTTAATAAAAGGCCCACAGTTAGGGAAGTGAAAGAAATGTATTTTAACAGAGTTGATTAAGCAACCATCTTGGCCAGTCACAGAGATCTGAATGACCATTTCAAGGGTTAATCTAAAAAATTATATGTCAGATAAAATAAACATGAAGACAGATAGCTGTAATGCAGTGGTGGCTCCATAAAGAAATCTTACTTTTGCTCATAGTCATAGAAATCTGTGATGATCTTTTTTATTATATATAAAAACCTTAGGTATAAGAAATAAAGTTAAGTTTACTTTCAAGTACAGTTTACATTCAAATACAGTTTTGCCTTCTTACTTTTACAATTTAAATATCTTTTCACTTATGGCTGTCACCTTTATTATTTTCAATTTTTGAATATGCTTAAAATGTAGAGATTCTAGATTTTTATTTTATTTGTTAATACACTTAGGGAATCTATAGGAATAAAAATTCTGAGAAAACTTGGATGGAAACCTGGACAAGGAATTGGACCTAGAGTAAAAAAGACAAATAATATGAAAATTTATGGATGTTCTCCATTTCCAGAGACTGCTGAACTTGAGGTATGTTTTGCAAAATATTAAAGAATTTTTTTGTCTTAATTAAATTTTATTTCTAAAGGCCTCTTCATATGAATTAATCAAAATTAATGCTCAAGCAATCAAAATACTTATACAAATAACTTAATTTAGATGTTTTTCTAAAGCTCGCTAAATAATTGTTTTAAAATGATTTTTTTTGTATTTGTCATTAATTAATGCTTAATTTTTATATTAGTTATTAAATTTTTTTATTTATAAATGCATAAAATGTAAGAGCCCTGCACTGGACCATCTGCAATGCTTATATTCTAAATTTTAATTTTCTCATATGAGTATTTTTATTGAAACTTGCTGATAACTTGGCATTGTTCAGGATATATTTAATGTAAACACATATTTTTAAGCAGTTTCGTGGTCAATAAGAGTGAAGATACTTTTAAAATTTTAAAACTTTGCTTTATTCCATTCCCAGGTGGCATAATTTATGTACAAGCAATAAATTATGTAAGCAATGAGATACATCAGTCCACAATACTAGAAGAAGAAAAAAAAAAAAAAAAAAACGATCAGAAACCAAAATATTTTTCCTCAGCGATTTTATACTATGGGATTCTGATAGGGATTCTTTGACACAATAAACTTAGGAAACGAAAATATAAGTATTCTTTAAAAGAATGTTCCTAGGATGACAGATTTTTATCCCTTCACTTGGAGTGTGTGAAAGTGCTGATTAAAGCAGTTTTATAGCATTATAGTTTACACACACAGCAGCACAGTTTTATAGTGTAGCTTTAATTAAATAAAAAAGGTAGAATTAGATCAGGAAATAAGGGAATATTTTAGAATTAAGTTAATATGTGTTAAATTAAAATAAAAATTAGGAAATTAATTTAGATGTAGAGATATCATTGTGTGTGCATATGCTTTTTGCCAAGTTCACAATCAATTAGCACAAAATTTTTCTTGTGCTTCAGTATTTGTAAACAAAATTTGGAATATTTGAAATATTGTTAATATATTTGTCAGAGATTACAGTTACCTAAACAACTGTTGAAAGTTTCGTGATATAAATATCATATTTGAAAAAGTAAAAATTATTCAATACTTGCACTAGAGAAAATACAGTTTGTACAAATAAATAATGCATATATGTAACATAATTTTGATAGCTATGTGGTTGAGAAGATGATACTTTTGGCATTTTAACTTTGCTTTATTTTACCACAGGAGACATAATTTGTATATTTGGACAGAGTTAGAATATGTTCCTTCTTACCAGGAGACAAGACCAAAAGTGATAGAAATTTTACCCTTTAGTGATTTTACTGAAAGGGATTTCTTTGACATGTATTGACTTAGCAAAGGGAATATTAGGTATTTAGAATGCTGTAGGCATTAGAGATTTTTATCCCTTCACTTGGTGCATAGATTTTCCAACTCAGCAACTTTTCTAGAGCATTTGTTAGAAATATTTTTTTAAAAAAATGCAGAAATGGGATCAGGAAATAAGAACACTTTTTAGAATGAAGTAATATAGGCCGATTTAAGATAAAAATTTGAAAATAAACTTAATAAAATAAATTAAATTAAGAAATACCATTACACACACACATAACATTTCTAGTACAAAAAAAAATCACTTAATTTGTAATGATTAATAATTTGTATGATTATTAATCATAACATAATAATTTGTATGATTAAGTATGAACATTCATTATTAGTTTGTAACATTACAGAAAAAAGTCAAATTATTCTGTAGAATTTTTCCTAAATAATTTGTATAGTATTTAGAAAATAGTTTATCATCAAATTTTACATAGTAACTCCATGAAGCATGATATTTTTGTGAAGGTTTTGAATCTGGCATTTAAATATTAATTTCTTTGTTACTTGAAAATTATGTCAACATTATATTTTATCTTAAATATTCTATTCTTGTTGAATAAAATAGCACCAATGTTTTAAACTATTTACACTGTTGAAATTCCATTCTCAAGTTTATTTTGAGTCTTATATTTTTGTTTAAGAATTACTAATGTCTTCTTGAAAAAATTATTTTTCAATAGCTTTTAAGGATTATTTGGCTCAGCCGATAATCAATCCCATTTTAATTTTTTTAACAGTTGCAAATAAGAAGATGATTTGACATTAAAATATTTAGCCTTTAAAATATTTTTATTTCAAACAATGCCAGTTAATAATTAGAGTCTACTTTTTATTGAAATTTTATTTTTAATTAAAATTTAAAGGGCAGTTAGATAAACATTTTTTTTTAAATTTCTCTGCTTTTCAATGAATAAGACTTCTTCCAAATATTCTTTAAAATCTGCTAAAAATTAAAATTTTTTTCATAAGATATTGATAAGCCTCAAGGAGTTGTTCAAAATTTAATATAAAAGAAAATATAATGATTTAAAATAGTTATAATGCTTGATTAAATATGAATGACAATTTTTAAGCTGAGATAAATTTTTCATTACAGATGTGTGAAATAAGAATATACCAGATTGAAAATAAGAAAACAATTTCAATCTTTTGAGAAATTTAATTAAATATATAAGGATAAAATTAAGATAAAAACTTTCAAAAAAATGTGCAGATTTAGTGATAACTTTTGGAATAAACACTTCACAAATTTTATTGCTCACAAAACATCATTGCAATTATGACTATTCATTCTATATATAGAGCAGCATCTATTGTTTGACTGCCGATGATAGCACTATCTGAACTACTCATTAATATGATTTACAATAAGTAAAAAAAATTAACTATCTAATTATCACAAAATGTTTAATATAAACCTTCCTTATTCTTATTTGTGAACAAAATTTGAAGAAATTTTATTCTAAAGTTTGAATTTTCATAGCATGTAAACTATATATCTGTTTTCAGTAATACCTTGTCAACTCAAAATCCAGTATTGCTATAAAAGATATTTCTCATGCGCTAAAATAATCTGTGTGTAAATCCATGAGTAATTTTTTTAATACTTACACAATAGGAATCATTTTGCATTTGACTTTATAATATAGTGAAGAGAATTGAGTGTGCATTTTGGACTTTTCCCCCTTCACTTGATTAAACCTGAGATTTTTTTTTGTCTGTCAAGACAAAATTTATTCATCTTGGTATGTTATTTGGACATACTATGATCACATATGCTTAGACAATCCGATTATTATCAGACAGTTTAAAATCAAACCTTTATATGTTATTTCATTTCTCTTTCTATAAAATGAATACTTTATAAGACTATCCTATTCAGTCTCTTCAAGGCTTAGTTATCTTCAAAAATTCATTTTATAGCAAAACTCCTATTTTCTAATTTAAGTATTGGAAATTATATTTCAGGAGGATGATCCCTATGCTCAGTCATATACTTTTGCTCCCAGTGATACTGAGGCTGAAATGTATCAACCAAAAGATAATGTATTTGGTTTAGGATACAGTGGGTTATCAAGAGAATCTGTTCTCAATGCTCGCATTGATACATTTACCCCAACAACAACAAAGTCATGGCTAAAAAAGGATAAGAAAAAACTTGCCATCTCTGGACAGGTGAGTAATTTATATCATTTTACAATTAATTTATTTCTGATATTGTCTGATAAATTGTATTATTATTTATCAAATTTAGATCTGTGAAATATATATTGATTTATTTACACTTTTAATGTAAATGTTAACATTAATTCTTTTCGTCATTTATTATAAATATTCATCTGCAATTTGAAACATTCAGTGTTTATAGATGGAAAAAATATTTTATTGTGACTGAATATAAAATATCAATGTATAAAATAGTAAAAGTTATCATACATTATATAAATGTTTGTCTCCTTTACCCCTCATTTGCCTAGGCTTTTGGAGTTGGTGCTTTTGAAGATGATGATGAAGATATTTACAGCAAAGATGATATGTCCCAGTATGATTTTTCTGATCTTGAACTTAAAGGAACTTCTCAAAGAACAAATGAATTTGGTAAGTTAAAGTTTAAATTCAAATTACTACTATCTTATGATAGTCTTAATGTAGACTTTATTTTTTCTAATTTTGGAAGGTACTTGGTTATATTTATAAAATGTGTACATTTTCAGTAATTTTTAAAATTATATTTAATTGTAAGCCATTGCATTTTAAAGATTTACTTATACAAAAGTTGGAATGCTCAAAGTAATTTTTATATCCTTTTTAAAGTCCATATCTTGATAGTTTAACAGCTAATTAACTTCATTAAAAGGTTTAACATTAACTTTTATGACAGTTGCTATAAACTGAATTGCTCTATTATGTTTGTAACCTTTTTATTATTATTTTTTTTCTGATATAGGAAATATTCACAGATAAAATATCTATGTATATTTTTAACATTCAACATTTTTATGTTTTAGATATTTTTTCTGTTAGATAGTTTTAAACAAAATTCATTTAAAGGTACGTGGAAGTATAGTAACTCAAAAATTCAATAAGTAATGGATAAAATATTGTGCAGATAGTTCTACACTATATTTATAGATGTACAAATTTTAGGCTGAATCTATTAATTGTAAAAAATTTTTATTAAAATACATTATTCAATTTTCTGTATTTTGTTCTAGGAAATAAAATATGATGCTGTATTTTTAATGTTTATGTGACAAATATTTAATCTAATTTTCTGGTTTTCGTTAATGTTTTCACAGGAAATAAACAACATCTTAGCATAGCTCATAATATAATAGAAGGGTTTCGTCTGGCTTCTCAACCACCTGCTGTCAAAAAGTATTATCCTCCTCCTCAGTTACCTCCTAACTATGGACCTGTTTGCACATTGGTAGTAACTAAAATTCCATTACATCCAGAAACACGGTTTAAACCTCGACATAATCTATCTGCAGATGAACGATCAGTTTTACTTGGAGAAAAGAAATTTCAGTTAACATGTAAGAAATATTTGTTTAAAAAAATTTTTTATATCAATCTTTGTCAATTTTTTTTTTGTAAATATGATTTTTATTTCATATCATTAATAAAATTTTTGTCTTTTTTTACTTTTATAGTTGAAAAGAAAAATCTTGATACAAAACCAATCACAGAAAATATAACTAGAAGCTTAGGAAAGAGCACACATTCATTTCGGCCATTCCCAAATGATGAAGAAAAGCAAAAAAGATATGAAGAATATTTGATTTTGAAAAATTTGGGAGGTAAATAATATTCTTGTTATTTTGTGCAAAAATGGTTCTGTATTTTACAATTTCAAATTCAGAATACGTGTTTCAATTTGATTTATTTAATTGTGGAATAATATTTTAAAAAGAATAATAAAATCATAGAATATTAAATTCATTTTTTATTTTAAAGTATTGATTTTTTTATGATAATAAAGCATGTAAAATTAAATTTTCTCTTGTAGCAAAGTCAAAATAATATGAAGGAAAGAATAATGAGCTAGTAATTAAAGGTCATTCATTTATAAATTTTTTTCTCTCTTTTACTATTTGGATAAGCCTGAGAATTTTAACCAAATATATTTTTTTTACCTATAAATATTACAGAAACCAACTTACTGAGCATAATTATAAAATATTAATTCTTAAGTTGCATGAGAAAGAATAGCATTTTTTTCATGTATGTATACTGAATGTTACTGTGAAGTATTAAAGTACTTCACAGTAACACATAAGTGAAGTATTAAAATGGTTATAGGAAGGATCGGAAAGCCTTGTTAATATAAAATTGCACTGTGTAATGTTCTTCTTCAACTAGAGAGAAGCAATAACGTAGTTAGTTTTTCCAGATATTAGGCTGCTTAAATTTATGCAGACTGGAATGATGTAAAATTTAAAGTAACATCAGCAATAAATTGTACATTTTTGTGTTGAGAAATGGAAAGTTTTCTTTTAAATTTTTTTAATATCCAGTGGAAAAGATTGAAAGAGAATTTAAGTAGAGGGAATAAACATGCATAATTTGAGTTGTAAAAATGAGTGAAAAAACAGGGAAGGCATTTAAGCATTGATTGATAACTCACATAATTTTGTAAGTCACATGTATGTGTATGCACTCACAATTTTTTTCTCTTCTTAAAAAAGAATGATAGAGAAACCTTAAAGATCGAAACAAATTTATTATACAATTTTTCTAAATAAAGCAATATATTGCTTAATTTAGTTAAATGTTTTTAATTGTTTAGTATTTTCCTTGGTTCAGTTTTTTTTAATTAATCAATATTTTAAAAAATACTTCATTAACCAAGTGTAATTAAATTAAGATATAACTATTGTTTTAGATAGAATAGATGAATTGTTATTATTATTCCATTAGAATTATACAAGTTGATTCAACCATCATCTATGACTGAATGGGAAAAGCAGCAAGAACTTGAAGAATTTGCTAGAGCAGCAATGCTTTTTAAACCTTTGTCTTCTGCTTTAAGTGCCAAGTTTGAATCTCGATCTCATTTGGATGTTGAACATGAAGTCATGGATGCATTAGCTAAAGCCAGAGTATGATATATATATATATATTTTGTCTCCATGAAGCTTTATTATTTTTTACTTTCTTTCTTTAAATGTTAATTAATCTAATATGTTGAGTTACATGACTTCACATCTAATTTCTGAATGCTGTTCTCTTCTTCCAAACTTCAGAACAATTCATGTTGCTAAGATAGATACTTTATTATGTATTACACTGCATATTTTTAATAAATTATGCTTTGTTAATTTTCTGTTACATTTGACTTGTGCATGATTTTTATATATTTATATCATTGGAATTTTTCTATATTTTTAAATCTGATGCAATTTTTAAAATTCTAAAATTTGAGGGAAAGCTACAAGTTTTACTGAATTCACATATGAAAAATCCATTTTATAATATAGATAGATAAATGTGATCCAGAAAGATTTTCTTGTGTGTGTGTGTGTGTGAGAGAGAGAGAGAGAGAAAATTCTTCATTATTTAGTAAAAATTGTGAAGAAATGAAAAAAGCATCTAATAAGCAATTTCATAAAATATGGAAGACAATATAAATCTTATATTAAAAAAATTGATTAAAATAAAATTAATTTATTTATTTATCAGAATTCTAAGTTCCACATAGTTAAGTTATATAGAGCAATCATTCAAACTCAAACAAAAATGGAAAAAAGAGTTGAAGTATTATAAAAATAATGATACCCCACACCCTTATTTTTGAGAAATGCATCAACTTTATTTATTCTTAATATGCACAACTTAAAATGTTACCTTCTGTTTTGAATGATATCAGGGAATTTAGTTTTTCAAAAGAAATAATAAGCAGTTTCAAATATCCTAAACTTAAAATATTTCATTATAAGATTGTCTTTTTATTTTAACTAAGCATTGTAAATAAAATAAAGAAAATAATTGTTGCTTCATTTATAAATTTTTTAAATCTTCCCTTTTTTATTAAATTTGGCCTAGGAGAGTCCGTATAAGTATTCTGATTGCCTGGATGCTTATAGGGATATAGAATGAGTTATTATTCAAACATGGTGTTTTCTTTTTATATCAAAGTAGTTAAAGCAACTTTTTCCATTTTTCATGTTTCAGCTCAAATGCACATAATTTGTGGTTATATATTCCATAGATAAAAATAGTCTTTAGATTTCACTAAATACCAAAAAATTCTATTTTTCACATTAAATTTTTCTGACTGTGAAGCTATTAAATCAAAATATTTTATACTTAGGCAATTATGTGATTAACTGTAATACCATATATGCAGTTTACATGTTTATATAGAGCATTATCAGTCTGAATTATTTTCATAAATTGAAGTTTTATTATATTGAAATTAAAAAGGTTTTTTTTATTTGTTCATTTCATTGATGTACAGCTTTTGCATACTTATTAACTAAATATATCATTGCATGATTATTTTTTATCCCTAATCGGAGATATTTCTTCTACAGTCTTGAATTATGAAATTACTATTTGCTTTTATTTCTTGTTGCTATGCTAATGTTCTTCATCATGAAAATAATAAATTAAAGAATTGTAATATTTATAAACAAATAAAAAATTATTATTAGTAGCTAATTTGAAATTATTATATACTAACCACCTTTGGCGAACAGATGGTTCACCAGAATGTGCAATGTACCTCTTTCTGTATTTTTTTTTAAATCTGCAGCTACAACTCATAATCAATCCCAAAATGCAGCCAGAATGATGCAAATTCGTTGAAAACATTAAAATCACTAAAATTGTGCCCGAAGAACATAAACATAAAAAAGAAATATTATTCTTAACATCTTTATGATAGGATTTCATGGAACAACATTATAAGTTATTTGTTTGTGTAATTACATCACCACCAACCCCTTAATTAAATAATATTATATTTATTTTTGTTTCTTTAGCATGAAAGTACAAAGAAGGCTGAAGAGAAAAGAAAACTTATTGGAATGTTTAATCGCAAAACCTCTGAATGGCATCCTGCTTCTTTGTTATGCAAGCGATTTAATGTTCCTAATCCTTATCCAAAGTAAGAGTTATATTTGATGAATTTTATCAGAAAAATTATTAATTAAGTTATTTTTTTATAATTAATGAAAATTATTTCTGTATTTTGTTGTTGAAACTAAATGTGTTGTTATACTATCTTTTAAAATTTTTATGAAATATAAATATTGAAAACTTATTTTTGGGAGCATTTTTTTTCCCTCTTAAAAGCTATAATTTGTTGGTTTTATAAAATATCTAGTTGCTTCATGAATTAATAGGTAAAGTCAGTTAAATGTATAATAATTGAAAATTGATTATGCCCATCAATTAATTATTTTATAAATTAACTTGTAGTAGTCTATAAAATAAAATAATGATACTTTTCCCTGGTTATCAAATGATTCTCTTTCACATCATCTTTAGTAAAGATTCAAAATCTTTGTCTTTTTTGTTCAAATCATGTAAAGAATTCATTGTTCAATGTAAAATAATAATTTAAATATCATATATTTTAATACAATAAATGTAATTATGTAACAATAAGTTTAATGGAAGAAACTATGTTGTTATTTCATGTTTTAATGCTATGTAGTTATTCTATTAAATTGTATTAAAAATCATAGAATATGACTGTAATGTATGGCTTCTATGGCTAATTTAACTGGCTTCCAATGGCATAGAATCGATAATTGCCATCAGTATTTAATATTGTCTCATCTTATTTTTCCTATTGATCACCAGTGGCTAATATGAAATAAATGCTATCTAGAGGGGCTTTTTCTTTTGTTAGATACAATCTTTCACCATATTTGATTTTAAAAGGTGGAGTAAATGCTTATATTTTGTCTTTGTTGTGTTGTCTGATATTGGGGCCTAGGGACTCTATGCTCTATTCATAAACCACTACTGACTTCATATATTATTTTCTGAAATGAAAGATTTCACTCTTTAATGATTAAACATACACACACAAGCTCAACTTAGAATGTATGAAAAATATACAAAAAGAAAATTATTTGCATCTGATATTATATTAAAATTGTGCCATTATATTTAAAAATTTTGCTTTTGTATATAATCTCTTCTTGTGCTGCTGTTTTGTTATATCTTTTATTCTATAATTTGAATTTTCTTCTTAGAAATTTATCTGTACTAATTATATATTATTTTATTTATGGTTTTTTTAAAACTGGGATACATTTTTGCAGTTCTTCTGAAGTCTCAGGTTCCCAAAAATCAAAGTCTTTGTTTGATCACATATCTTTTGATAACGAGGAAATGGAGAAAACTTCTCAACCATGTAATTCTCCTTCTAAAACTGAAGTTGTGGAAAAATCATTCCCTCTTCATAATGAGAGTATGTTTGTTAAATTTCTTTCTTTTTTGTCATTTTTTATTGTAATCAGAATATTATTATTTTTATAATAACTTTCTTTCAAAGATATTTAGATATATGGTATTGTTTAATGAGCTCTTTGCAATTTTTTGATAATTATTGATTTCTTTTTTTTTTTTTTTTTTTGAATAATGCTCATATGTGCATTGTAATTTTTATAGAATTTGCTGATAAAGTTCCAGAAAAGAACTTGTCTGTCTCAGCCAATAAAAATGAAAATATCCAAGTTAGTAAATGTTTTAAGTTTTTTTTTTCTTTATTCAGTAATTAAAAATATTATTCATATTGTGATGATTTTTTACTCATTGATAAAATTACATCCAAAAACCTTTCATCTATTGACTATTTGTTTTGTATAATTTAAACTTGTGAATGTATTATTTTAGAAATATGCATGCATATTTGGTTATTAATTAATACTTTTATATCTATTTAGAGAAACAAACTGTTTAGGAAGAAAATATTACATATTAATATGAAATAATATTTATAATAATATGAATAATATTTTTTGTCTAAGTTTAATATTAATATGAAAAGTTGACACTGTTAAAAAAATTTGTTTCTTCTTGTGCTTTAATAATATGTAACATTCTTTTAATTTTCTTTTCTTTCAATCAATATTTTTGTTCTTTGTATTGCAAGTATTAATACTAGTAAATTTCAATTAAATGCA
Source organism: Argiope bruennichi (assembly GCF_947563725.1). Lineage (NCBI taxonomy): Eukaryota > Metazoa > Arthropoda > Arachnida > Araneae > Araneidae > Argiope > Argiope bruennichi. The sequence continues at coordinate 104,172,063 of NC_079159.1, read as the reverse complement.
AATGAAAAAACTTTATATCATAAATTAGTATATGCTATAATTTTCTTATACTACATGTTTTTTCTGTGTGATTAAAATTTTCTGTTCCATAATATTTCTTGTAAATAAGTTTATTTTTTAAAGAGGTTTGTAATATATGTTTGATTAAATATATGTGTAATAAGTTCAATGCTTAAATGCAGCAAGATAAATGAAAGAGGTTGAAAATTCTGCTCCTCCCTCTGATATTATCATGTGTAAATCTTATAAATAATAATAATAATAGAAATAAACATTTTTATAAATTATTTATTTTTATTTGATTTGAATGATGATTTTTTAATAAAAATTATTACTTTATCTGTTGTTTTTATTCTGTTATTTTAATCAGGATCAATCATCTGAAAGTGGAAGACCTCCCATTGACTTCTTCAAAGATATATTTGAAAATTCCTCTTCTGAAGAGGAAGATACTCCTTCAGCAGAAACAGAAAATCCTAAAGTTCCTACTGAGATTGAGATTATCGAAGAAGAAAAATCTTCTTCTATTTCTACATCAGAAGCAATTGTTTCAAATAATAAAACATCCAAAAATGAAAAAGTAGGATTTGGCGTTTTTGCCAATTTAGATTTGGATGCGTTAAATAAAAAAACTCCTAAATTGAAGACAGAGCAAACAAAAAGTAGTGAGACTAAGTGTGATATTATGGAGACTTCAAAAGCAAATGAGAATGGAGTAACTAATGAGGCACATGTTGCTGTTGAAAATTCTAGCTTATCAAATGACTTGTATGGACCTGAATTACCTCCTAATTACAGTGGTATGTATTTTATCAATTTTTATCAGAATATCGTTTATAGGTTTGAATACCATTTGTAATTTGGATCATGCAATGTGCATGGTGAAAAAATTATTCAAAAAAACAATTATCAGGGCAGACAATTGGATCTGGAACTAATATATATATTTTTTTACAATAACTTTAGAGCACAATATTATCCAAAAACTATTTTCCCGTCACTTTAAAATTTAAAGAATTCAGCTTTTCAATTATACTTTTATTTTTGTAAAAAAATTTCTAATAAATAATTCTAGTTTGTAAAAAAAATTAATAAAAGTTAAAAAATATTTTCAAGTACATTTTACAATACTTTTCTTTTTTTTAGTTATTTGATTTATACTCATAGCATTGCTAAGATATTAAATACATTTTTGTGTGTGCATTTTATTTTTGTTGTACAATTGAGAGGAAATTTTAAAAGCAAAATTGTTGAAGCAAGGCTAAAACATTATCCTTCTGTTGGATTCAAATTTTCTTAATTTTTTTTTTTCTTTTGTAGTATATTTTCTATAAGTATGTATGTAAAATGTTTGTCCAATTAGAAATGCTTGTAATTTTGTTAGTATTTGTTTATCATTTCTCAAGAAATTGATTTTTAAATATTTAATTTAACATTTTTTAAAATTTCAAATCTTGACTGACTTGACTTCTAGAGCTGTAAATTTTCTTTGGTTAACTACTTTAATTTTTTTAGCTTCTTGGCTATTCAAATCCATGTGTGTCATCTTATTCTGGACCTTTTTTGAAAAGGTTGGCTGAATAAGTTTTAATTCAGCCAACTTGAAAAAAAAATGTTTTTTTAAATCTATTAATCAAAAGTAGTATAAAAAAAGAATTTTATTGAATTAAATTTGAAAATCTGAAAAATTTGGAACATTGAGATTTTTTGCAATCTTTTTTAATAAATTTTTCACTTTTATATAAATTTTCAGAATTAAACATACTTTAAACTATATGAATCAAATGTTTGTCTGTAGAATATTAGTATTCTTTTTCCATTTTTCATAATATTTTTGTTTCTTTCAGAATCATCTTATTCAACTCCACCAAAATTTGAATCAAGAAAAAAAGCTAAACATAAAGTGAAGCACAAACATAAACACCATAAACACAAAGTAATTTTTTTTATTTATAATACCAATTTATATTTTTAAGCTACATGTTTTATAATTACCTGTTTATTAAATCATATCTTTATCGCTACTTGCAATAAACATGTGTGTGTATTTATTTCTTTGTTTATGCGTTTACACACAATAACTTTCAAAAATGTTTTTAATAGTACCAGTGTATTTGGTATTATTTTGTTCTATAAATTTTTGTTCTGTATTTAATCAATTGTTTAAAAAATATTTTAATTATGTTTTCTAACAAGAATTGTAAAAATTCTGAACGAATATTAAACGTATCATGAATTATAATATAAAAGAATAAGAATATGGGAAGAACATCAAAGTTATTGACAAAAGTCATTATTACAAATCACCTTAATATAATTATTGTTGTCAAAGTAGATTTCAAGAAAGCAAGTTATATTTTTAGTTAATTTTGGTTAAAATCCCTAAAAGATTTAATTTTTATATTGAAAATCTTATTAATATGAAAAAAAAAATGCTAAATTTTATCTTGTTATAGATTATAAATTAGGTTACATTGTAAAAGATAAGATTTATACATTTTTTTTAACAAATTTTAGAATAGCTGATAGAAAATAGGGAAAATACACTGTAAAAGGAGCAGAATGGTGTAAAACTTCTAAAATAGCATGAATGATATATCTATCAAAATTGGAAGCTTAAAAATATGTTGTTTAAGAAGCCATTAAGACCAAGCTACATAAAATATTTAATTAAAAAAATTTTTTTTGGAGACTATTAATCTGGCAAATGAGCTGATCCCCAAAGGCAACTATTTGTTTTGTAAAACTGAATAGCTATATGTTTAAAAATATTTAACATAAATTGTTATATTTTGTTTTTTAAATGTATTTTGTAATTCTATTGCAATTTTAAATGCTGTTGTCTTGTTGTGTACGTAAGAAATTAGCAAAGTAAAATAATTAAGTGTTTATTAAAAAAAGATATTATTATTTTCTCTATTAGCCCAAAATGCCCAGCAACAGTGTCACGGTATCTTCATGATATTGGCAGTATTCAGAATATCAAGCAGTATCATTAAGATATCCTAAAATATCTTGTGATAATAGCTTTTTTTCCTGATAATTACAATTGTTTCTTTATCCACATTAGTTGATGATAAATATATATTTTTTTGAATATATATATATATATATATATAAATAATAGTGATTCTTTCAAATTAATTTATTTAAAAAAATTTCAGAATAAAAAGAAAAAGAAGAAACATAGTTCATATAAAAGTTCTGAGGATTCTTCATTTGATTCAGACGAAGATATACCTCCCGCTGTTATTCTTGAAAAGTAAATTATTTTTTTACTCTAATTTAATGTTATGTCTTGCATAATTCAGTATTTGTTTTGAGGTTTCATTTTGCAATTTATTATTGTAATTTAACATTCAAAAATTAGTTTGTAGACTGACTTTCTTCACCTTTCTAATCACTTAGGAAAATTTTTGTCTCCACCTCTTGCAAAGTAATAATTACCATTAATATTTCCAAATGAGCATTAAAAAAATGTAACAACTTTTATTTAAATCGCAGGTTTTAATTCTAAAAAACTGGAAAATTGATTCATGTTTTTTCACTTTTTCAAACTTAAAAAATTATCTAATTGGAAATAAAGCTTATTTCTAATTAAATAAAGGATTATACACACGAATTTATCAATAACTTTTGTCAACTCAGCTATTGAACCTTAGCTTTGTCCAGAAATCTTTAGATAAAAGATTTCTGGACAAAGCTAAGGTTACCAGAGAATACAATTGATAAAAGCAGTTCTCACAAGAATGTTTTCAGAGAGAATCCTACTATTGGGTATTGTAGAGAAGCATTAGATATTAAAAAGACAAATCAAAGGCCATGATGACAGTATTTTCTTAACAAGAGATAGTTATTTTAGTTAACAGTTTATTCAATATTTATTGCATATGCAAATACTAATACAATAATTTTAATTCCCTTATTATTTTATCTTCTAAATACTTGTTGATATTAAATTATATTTTATAGACTTTCAATTATTTGAACTTTTTTTTGGTACTTAGATTTAGTATTTAAAGTGTAGATCTCTATCTGATTTTGAACCAAACTGCATCTGCACTTCTAAATACATGTAAACAAAATAATTCAGAAACACAAGAACTTAGATAAATGAAATTTGGTTCACAGTTTAATCATCTAAAATCAGGATTCTTTTCAAATTTCGAACCAAATCGATTGAAGGGTTAACCGTCTATATGTTGGTATTTTCACAATCATGTATTGCAATAACTCAAGAATACAATAACTGTAATAAATAAAATTTTCTTTGTGATTTTTTAACTACAATTACAATTTTAATTTTTGTTTCAATCGATCTGGGGGAAAAAGAAAAAAAAAAAAACCTTCCTAAATACCTGTTCAGTCCTTTGGTACTGATATGTCAACCGCATTCAACAGTTAATTGACAAACATCACACATTAATGGATTAATTCACAGCTATTGTTCACCAAAAGGCATGCAAATAAACACACAAGTATCATTTTCTTTATGAAGCATGTAAATTTTCGTTTGCAGGACTTTGAAAATAAAAATATGAGCACTCATGGCTTTCACGGCCCTGCCTGAGCCTGCAATTTAATGTGGGAGTGAATATCAGGATAATACCTTTATTGGAGAAAAAGTTGGAAGGACCATTTTCTCTCTTTTTTAGCAGTGTAGTTCAAATTTTAATTGTGTTTTTGTTTGTTTTCTGGTTTTGTTTTTATTCATAAGTAATATTGTAACTTGAAAATTTGTTAGTCTTAGAAAGAGACTATAGTATATAACAAAAATATACACTTTAGTATATAGCAAATTACAAATGCTTAACATCTCCATATAATTTTGCTGCCAGATGTATTTTTTATATCTCCATTCATTTTCTTTCTTTACAGGTTTAAAAAACTACAAAAGGTTTTGAAGTAAATTACAGCAGAATTGTTTGTTCACAACTGTACAGTTTTCATGTGTTCAGATTTACAAATACCTATTGTATATAAATAAATCACGAGATGTATTTTTATTGATGTGTTGTGTTATCTTTTTAATCAATTCTTCCATTTTATTAGGTACTAAAATACAGAGTAAGTCAAACTGGATGCCACAATTTCATAGATGCATTATGCAAAATGTAATAAATGTATTAATGTGAAATTGTACATACATGTATAGATAGTATAAGCAGGTTTTGAATGTACTCCTCACAAATGTTTGATATGTACTCCTTTTGTTATATGGCATATATCAAACTTGAAATGTAATTCTTGCCATTGTCTGTAACAACCTTTCTTGCCATCGATGCAGCATGTCTGTATCGATGTTGTTGATGCAACTGCAATATAGACTTTCAAATTAGTCATGCTCTTTGGAGTTGGGGGAACATGAACACAATCTTTAAAGAAGCCCTGCAGGGAAAAATTGCATACAGGCATGCTGCACAAAGTTTGGTGAGAATTGCTTAATATACACTGTTTAACATAAGGAGTGCTTATCAAAAATTTCTGAGAAGTACACTCAAAACTTGCTTATTATTATTATATTGCTTATATATATTATTTATTACATTTTGCATACTTATGAAATTGAGGCACTCATTTTGACTTACTCTGCATAATTTTTTGTTTTAAGATTAGTTGTTGTGAAAAGAACTTAAAACATTGACTTCCTATTTTTCTAAGGTACATCTAACCAAAAGGCTTATTGACCCAGTGTTCAGATTAATTAGAGAACCCAATTGTGAAGGTCATTTTAATTGCTATGAAATGGTATTTTATTATTATTTACATCTTAAAAATCATATTTTCTTAAAATTGTTCATATGTTCACTATGTGCAAATTTTTTCATTTTGAAGCTATTTAGATATACTGTATTTTTTAAAAATGTATATGAATTTCATTCTTCGCTCATTTAATTAAAAATCAATTTAAGGTTTTAGATGATATAGTTCTTTATTTAGGAAATAGGAAGAATTTTGGGAGAAAAAAATGTGTATATTCTATTTTATTTTTTAACAATAACAAATGCTTTTTAAATTATACATGTGACTAGAAAAGTTAAATTCGCCTCTTAATTCAAATATTACTTTAGAATATATTCACCTTATTAATTCCAAAGAAAATAATTACCTCTTCTGGAGTTTTGATTGTTTGTGCATAATCTCTGTAACTCAATAGTGGTCTGAGATCTGAGAATTCCAAGTTCAAAATCTAGCTCTCCTGAAAATGCATCTTGCATATGTCTTGATCACATTAAATATAACATATCAAAAATCAAATATCATCCTTCTGGTAATGCATGGAAGTTTGGAGAGAAGGTTACTATTTCAGGTGGCTCATGTATTACTACAATACATGATGTTTATATAACTAAATTAAACATATTTGATATTTTTCCATTAAAATTATTTTAAATTTAGAAATTTATCTGGTTTTTATTGATAAAAGTAATACTGGCAATATAAAATAAATAAAACATAGCTTAAAAAATATAATTCTGAAGTATGTATTTGGTATTGCCAATTAATAACAATAAATCAGTCATTTATTTGATTTAAGTCTTTTATTCTCATCTTCTGCATACAAATAGATATATTGTTATTTTTAACTTCGTGAAACTAAAAGAAACTGAGAGAAACCTTTTTTGACTGTTTTCACAGTAAAAAAGAAAAGGAATGTAAAAGCTAAAGTTCTGCATACTGTTCATTTACTTTTTGGAATGAAATTTCCAGAATACAAAATCATGGACTGAAATCAATGAACATACCCCTCCTGAAAATTTTCTTTTAAAAAAATACTATGAGATATCTGATTATCGCCCTTGCTATAGATTTACTATAAACTCTTCTAATAATTTCAAAAGCCATAAATGGCCTATGAAATTAAGGCCTGTTTAAATATATCTTTGGTAACAAGAAAAATTCTGAATTTATCTACTGATATGTAAATTTAATATAAATGCAAAAACTACCGAAAGTTTCTCCAGTATTTACTTAAAATTGATAAAGTAAAATCACCATTAGTAAATGGAAAAAACCATCCTTTCGGTCGAATTTTGAAAGATTTCCATGGTCTAAATAATTTTATGAATCAATTTCAAATGGTTCGAACAATATGCGTTATTAAATCCTATATGGAAATGTTGTGGAAATTGATTTCACTGCACACACACACACACATACACAAAAGTGCCAATTACCGCAAGAACATATACTATTCATCCGACAAATGCTACTATGACTATGAAGCCAGGAGATATCCAAGGAATTTTTGGACTCACTAAATGTCAGTGGTATTCCTTTATACAGATTAATGCTGAAGGTTTGTTGCCCAATTATGTTCATATGCAGTTTAAAGCCACCGAAACTATGCAATGACTACAGATAGTAAAAATATTACACGCTCCTCTCGTCGGAGTAAAAACTTTAATTGCACCATCTGATGGTGAGCATGCCCTAATTCTATTTCATCTCGACTAACTGGCCATTTTATTTCCACAATTGCAATTTTCACTTTATTTCTGTATGCAGTCACAATCGGCAAGGTTCAAGGGCAATTAAAAAGACTTATGATTTGGTTTTAACTGATGAGTATTCCTCGCATGAACAAGTATGTTGGATTTATTACGAAAGATTTATCAACATTGTTCATCATCGACGAGTAGCACTATCCATCATCGAATAAATCTCTACTAATAATAAAGATGTGTTTGTGTGCGTATGAGCCTCAGATCGATTTTTAAAAAAATGTTATAAGAATTTTTTTTAATTAAAAATTAAGCGACATTTTTCTACCATAACTTCCCAAAATATTACTGCATAAATATTTTGCATAATGTTAAAATATATATAAAAATTGTTTTTAATGACACAAATTTAAAAATCGTGGGAATTTTTGCAGAATTATTTGCTAATTTACAGCACTAGATTGCATTATTGCTATGAAAATTCACGATAGTTATGGTACGATAGTTCTTTTCCGGGGTCTCTTTTTGAAGTTTGAAACCTGGAAAATACAGTCTAGGTATATCCTCATGAATCATTTAGCTTTCAAAAATAGCTGAATTACTATTATAATTAGTTTATGGATCCATTTAAAATAGAAAGTTCTTTAAAAATTTTGTTTAGAAGTTTAAATATCTAATTAATTTGTACTAGAACATCTTGTATGATTTACATCAGAAATTTCAAACCGAAACTTAAAAGCATTATTAGAAACCGAGGAGCTTAACTTTAACTGTGCAATGGAGGCATGCGCATTTCTGTTCCAGTGGTGGGTGCGGCGAGAGTTGTTTACGGTTTCGGAATGATGTTTATAAGTTAAAAATGACTTAAAATTGTACTAAATAGGATGTCGGAATTAAAAATTCAAGCACCTCTTGCAAGAATAGAGGACTGGGCTGAATTCAATGATTATCAGTGCTCCGAAGATTTTGAAAATTCAAATAAAGACTCGTTTTCCAGCCCAGAAACAAATGAAAATTCTTTCGTTGACAGTAGTTTCAGCGATGCATTTTCAACATCGCTGGAAGATCTAGTGAACACTTTCGATGATAAAATAACTAAATGCTTTTATAATTATGAAGAAAATGTCGAAAAGCTAGCACCAGTTCAAGTTCGAAACCAAGAAGAGATAATGAATGAATGCCAGTGAGTTCTGAAAAAATTAATATAAAATTTTATTTTTATGTTGTGGTCTTAAAATGTTCGTAATATTGTATCAAAATTTTACCAAAAAGTTTTATTTAAAGAAATTTTTCCGGATGTTATTTCTATATTTGATTATAACATTTTTATATCTAAAATTTGCAACATTAGATGAATGTTTAAAATTCGATATCTTATATTGGCATGGAATTTAAATGGTTTCAAACTCCTTAAAGTTTCGAGAAGCCCAGTTATTTTTTTTTCGTTGACTTATTTGAAAATGATATGAATATTTAAATTTTTAAGAAGATTTGACATATATATGTGCATGCATGCATCATTTATTTTTTCTTGTTTTGTTCAAGTTGTTTTCCACGGATGTTGTGATGCATGTCTGTCAATTTTCTTAGGATTTGGTGGACTTTAACAGGGAATTTTGGAAGCATTTTACCAATTGATTGGACCAAGTCATGTGCAAAAGGACTGCAGAATTCAATTATTAATCTGAACCAGAATGCAGTATGTATTTATGAGCATATATATATATATGTGTGTACTTATATTAATATAATATAAATAGTTCATTGTTTTCCATGTTATTTTATTACTCTTTACACTTTGAGATAAAAACATCTTTCTTATTGAATAGTATCCTTTGTAATTCACATGTAAGAATAACTTTTTTTGTGTGTTTGTTTCTTCAGAATTTTACATAAAATGTACCAATCAGAGAATAATTGGGCATAGTTTTGTAAATGGGTATCATTTGTCTGTTCATTGATTTGAGTCATTATATATATATATATATATATATATATATATATATATATATATATATATATATATATAAACTCTTTGATTCATGTAGTTTGATAAAGATTGATTAGAAAACTAAAAACATGTTATTGAATTTTTTTCTCTCATGTGCAGTTTACATTGCTGTGTCTTTAGATATATATTTTGGAATTGTTTTCTAGTCGCTTTAACTGTTTGCAGTGTCAGATTTTTTGGAAGCAGTTTAAAAGATGCATATGCATAAGGTACATAAAGGACAAATATGAATTGAATGAATTTTTATAGGACTGTGATTCTAAAAAAGATGAATCTCCCAATGAAATAGATGTTCGGTCATTTTTAATCAAAAATCTTCAGCAAGAGCCTCTTTTCACGGCTGAGCAAGTGTTAGAAGAAATTGAAGAAATGATCCAAGTAATTATTTTCTTTTTAAATAATAGAATTATTTTGTAATTTTTCTTTTAAAATGCTATTATGCTCAAATAGTTTTATCGCAAAAATGTTTTTCGGTGATTGATTGCATTTATTTTTTTAAGGTGTAATTATAAACTTTTTTATATTTTACAAAAATATTTTTATTTTTTAGCAACAACGATCACCATCATTAAACACTTGTGAAACTCCTGATAAATCTCCTGATGATTTAAAGAGTAAAGTTGCAGCTTATATTGGAATGTACAAAGATGGTGTGTAAAAATTTATTCTTATATATTATATTTATTAATACAGAATTTATCCTAAAATTAAATTTTATGATGTATGAATTTAATAAAAATTAATTAAATGCATTTAAAATTAAACATTGCTAATTAATCAATCTGCTCATGATGAATCTGAGAAGATTTTATTGACAAATTCTTGAGATATTACATAAATTAAGAAATTTATTTTTTAGTGTCCATAAGGTTTAAATGCTCAGTGACTCTGTTTTCAGTAATCGTATTGTAAAAAATATTCTTATAATTGCTGATTAATCATTTCCATTTTAATTTAAAGCATAAATTCTATGGGAGCTAACAGAAAATTAGAGAGATTCACATACATTACGATTGAAGGCCTTTATAATATAATGAGAGAATTATATGATTATTTAAATTTGAAGTTTTAAAATATTTTGATGAAGTTATTAAAGTAGAAATTACATAAAATATTTAATTATTAAAATTTTAACATGCATTAATATTGGCGAACCGGTTGGTCGCCAAAGGTGGCTTGGCATAAATATGAAAAATGTTGGAACCATCTTGAAGTTCCGCAAGGACATTAAAGTTTCATATAAAAACACAAATTTTGCAACTTTTTAAGGATTTTTGCGTGCTTTGATTATGAAATAAAAAAAACCTTAAATAGCTGTTTTCATATGAATGGAAATATAAAAACAGTTTTACTATTGTTCTGGCATGACAATCAGTCAGCGCCGGAGCAGTTGTTATTGAGGTAAGCGAAGATTTGTCTGCGTCAGGTGACAAGGACAGGCCTGGTTTCATATCAGTAGCTTGCCAAGTTCAGTTGAGTTTGCATCTCAGCTCTGTCTATTGTTTAACTGTTTTGTTAGTTAGTGCACTTGTGTGCTTTGCGGTGAGTAAAAATAGCTCAGTCTAAATTAGTGAAGAACAAGACAAATGTCATTGAGAACATTATATTTTTCAGAAATTTAGTGATTTCCTTGAAGTTGAACTCTCTACTTACGATTCTGTTATGAATAGTTCCCATAATAGAACAAATAGGATCATGAGCTTAATTCCCGTTGCTTCTAGCAAAAGAATTTCACAAAAGCTTATCATGCTAAATACAGGAATTTATTAAAATCTAAAAGCAGGAAATGTTCGGATGAGTTTGATTCCAACCTCGCAAAATTTAGAGAAGAAGGTAAATGTTTATTTGATATTGCTGACATGCATAAAAGAAAAAAAAAATATGGAACTAAAGTTTCTAAATGATCAACACTCTAATATCTAATAGGTAAATGGTTATAGGTAATATTGATATAGCTACCATAAGCGCTTTGAGAAAGAAAGAGTAAAGAACTACAGAGAATAATTAGGTTTACTCAAGAAGGGACAAAAAATATATGTGTATCAGAAAAGATTACTGGCGACTGTGGCAACGTTGAAGAACAACAGTGTTCTTTATAAAAAAGGGGCAAACCAATTAGATCCATCAAATAGACGAGAAGAGATAAAACTACCAGGTGCCTGTGTGGTATAATATTAAGTTAAAACCTTCATGTACTTATGGTTCCAAACATCTGTTTAACCTTATCCCATATTCATACTATCTCTCTGACTATCTCAAGAATGTTATAGACCAGATTATTCAAAGAAATGGGTACTTTGCTACTTCAGAGAATATTCTTTTGTCCATGCTAAATGATGAACGTAAAATTCAAAGAGAACTTAATTTGTGATATGTTTAAAAGCAAGAACAGGAAGAAAAGACAGAATCAGAAAGTGTAATATTCCAAAGATAAACTTCAATGCAAAGGATTACCTCGACATGATCTCACGACTTGAAAATTACGTAACTGGACCTTTCTTGTTAAAACATGTTTCCAGTGACTCTCTGAAAGACTTTATACAGAAACATCTGAAACTGAACTAAATAGTATAGGGGACTCGGTTATTGACTTTCCTTGGCTTCCTTGTCTCATGCAAGAAGCAGTGGGCAGAGCTGTGAAACTGGTGGCCGAATTGGCACAAAATGTCTGTGGATAGAGAAAGATATGTAAGAGCAAAAATTGACTCAGTGTGAATATACCAAAATTTAATTAAAAAAAAAACAGTTTAATGTAGCAATGAAAGTTTAAGAAAAGATTTTGAACTGTAGCATTTGTAATCATTAAGGATACAAAAGTAAGAAACAAAATTTAATATTCAATATATTTTTATTATATTTTGTAATTAAGAATTTTTCGAGTTGTAGTGCTTATATATATATTTAAAACTATCTTTTGTAACATCTTATCCATGAAAAATTCATTAAAATATTTTATCGAAATTTATAATTTTTTCAATTTTTTTTACAAACTTTGAGTTTTTTGCAACATTTTGAAATATTGTTGTATTGGAATCAAGTTTTCTTTTATATTTTTTTTGAACCTAAAAGATAACTTTTACCCACTATTACAAAACTAAAATTTAAGAAAAATTTTTAAAGGCACATTTTAAAAATTTCAATTTTTTAACAAATTTCAAGCTCTTTGTGGCACTTCAAGATAATGTAATATTTCAACCAAATTTTTAAAAATTGTTTTTGAACCTAAAAGGCAGCTTTTCTGCACTATTACCAAACTAAAATCTAAATAAATAAAATAAAAAATTAAGGCCATTTTCCCTCTACCCTAATACACATTCTTTACTCTAAATCAATTTTTTGTGGAGGGAAATAAAAAATATGTTTATTAAGATTATTTCAAAAGCCTTATTACTGTAATTATATTTATTATATTCAGTTACAATTTGAAATACATTTACTATCTGAAATACTATGTTGATCAAAAACTGATAATTCATTTTTCTTATTATCAAATTTAAAATGTCCTCAGTTCTATGTTTAACGTTTTGTTAAACTTTATTATTTTTAATTCAGAAGTTATTAAAATTATTATTAACTTTTTATTTTTAACTTATTTTCAGAAGTGAAAAGGTTGACTTTAGCCCAACTTCATGATTTATTGACTGATATGGAAAATTTAATTCAAGATCATTCAGAAACACTTATCAATGAATTAGCCTTGCGTGATGAATTGGACTATGAGAAAGAGTTAAAAAATACATTTATATCCTTGGTTTTAAGCATCCAGAACAAACGACGTCAATATAATTGTATTGACAAGAAAAAAAATATGAGAAATGGATCAATTAATGGTACTGAGCCAAAGGTAAGTCTGTTTTACTATACAAAATACTGTAAACTTATAATAAGCGTTTGAAATCACATTAAGTTATAAAATTTTACCAGTAGAAATATGAGTGCTTTTTTTTTCTATGATTTATTTGTTTATTATGCACATTAAGGCTCTATTTATTTAGACCTTATTAATATAAAATTTTATTTAACTTTGGCTTGAATTAAAAAAATAAAATTAAATCTATAAATTACTTTTGCTGTTTATTGATTAATTCTATGCAAAACCATTTCTGTAAAAGTTTAGTTTAGTTTGCCTCTTACTCCAAGGATGCCAAGTCGCCAATAGAGATGTCGGACAATATAAACAAACACTTCTGTAAAACAGTTATGGTTACCACTTTCTGCATTAAAATTATGATCTTTACTGATAAGTATTGTTTTATCTGAGATTTTTTTTAATCTTTGCAATGCTGCGTCTCTTAACAATTTTGAAATAAAGAAGTTTTTTCAAACCGGCTGCATCGGCTTGTCGTGTAGAGAATAAAACTTAGAGCATGCAATGCTTTTGGCATTTGAAGCATTTGCCACTGGACAGAATTTTTTTACTTAGAAAAAAACATCTTATGGCTTCGCTAGGAGCAAGGATCCTAGTAGTTTCACTAGCTCACTGAACATAAGATTGTGTGGATAACAGGAACAATACATAATCAAAAGAAAACAAAGAACGAAGAAAGGAGCAATCAAGCCATTTCCATACAAAATTTCAAACAAGCATCCTTTTCCTTACTTCATCAACTTGTATAAAATATATATATATTCCATTCACCCTTCATCCATTCTGCAGGTTCAAAATATTTCTTGCCATCACCTTCACCACACATCCATTCTTGAACAATTAGCGACATAACAAATTATCAAGGAAACCATCAGATCAGAAAAAGAATTACGAAAGGGGCAAGGAATTCCATTGCAGATGATTTCTTAAATTAATAATTCAGACAATTTCTAAAACACATACCAACAGTTAAGTATTGCAAAAGAATAAATATTTTCTGTTCGTATTCACAAAACCAAATTAAAATCTTTAATTGATATTTTTAATTATTTCTAATTTAACATTTTTCATAAAATAGCTGTAGTTCATGTGTGATTTCAACCACTGTAAAAAGTTGTAAACAAAACAGGATTAGGTTGCTATAAGATTGTTCCATTGGGTTATCATATTGGCGAAAAACTCGGGTGCACACTAGACTTCAACCTTTTATTGAACTAGAGAAATAGAATTCTGCAGTTACTAAATTGGTATATAAAAAAAAAACTGAATTTACAGATGGTATAAAAATCATATTTATTACTACATATATTATTACATAATATAATTTTTACTATAAATATAGTACATAATATTTATTAAAAATTGTTATTACTATATTATTTTCAGAAGTTATAAAAATGCATTAAATTTATTAACATTTTAAAACAATATTTTCTTGCACATTCTTGCATTCCAAAGTATGTTAGTGTCAATTCTCCAGTGCTAACACAAAGAGAATCACATAATGATATTATTTTAGAGAAAACTTTAGACTGCCTTACTACAGAACTTATTACAAAGAAAATGTATTCCATTTTTGTTCATCATTCAGTTATTGTAATAAACTTTCTAAATTTAAAACAAAAATTGATTCAATTAAACTGCAATTATAAATATTAATTTTATTATTTTGCTGAAAATTAATTTTAAACATCAGCTATATAATCTAGTAAAAGTGGTTAATATTGTGGCATTTATTTGCTTCTTTTGTGATTCTCTTAAAATTTAATTTAATTGAATGAGTTGTGTTAAGTCAACAATCCTTTTAAAAATTATTAGGAATGCTAAATGAGAAAATTTTTTATTTGTTTAAAATTGTTCAGCTGTATAAATTTTAAAAATTTATTATTTGCAGTATCTTAGCACTGTTATTCCCTATGATCCTAAGCAGGGATCTCCATCTAACTCAACTCTACAAATTCTGATCAAAAGTAAGTATGTAATTAAAGGTTAATTATTGATTGTATTTCCTGTAGGGAAACTCTAACTGCAAATAAATTATTAAAAATGGTTTTGCAAATAATATATATCTTTCTTCAGCAAAAAGTTAATTTTATATTTTGCAATTTTTTATATTATTGTCATGAGTTTCTGATGTTAGCATATAAATATTTTGTTATTCCAACTCTCATGCATTATTATTATCACACGGGGGAAAGTTTGGAAATATCCCCTGGACGCTGACGAACAGGCTCCTGATCTGTGATGCCAGTCATTCACTGAGAAGAGAAAAAGTACAAAATGGAAAAAAATCGCTGAGAAATAACATAATTGAATTATCAAAAGAGAGTTGTCTGTTATGGTGTGATGATTAACTTTGCGGCTGTTTTCTTGTTTGAGCTAAAAAAAAATAATTCATTTTTTTAAAAAAAAATTTTCTAAATGGAACATGAAAGAAATTTTGAATTATAAATTTTTACATAATTTCTTGAAAATGTGCATTTTTTTCATATATTTCTCAGTAGAATATTTTAAATAACATAGCAATAAAATTAACATGGATAAAATGAAAACTAATTCCATATATCTAGTATTTGTTGGTAATCATATAGTTTTTTTAAAAGTAAAGCTATTATTCTAACAAAACAATACATTATTTATTACTGTTTATTATTTTGAGTATAGTTAATTTTGGGGGAGGCAATTGAATTAATTTTTTTTATATTGATTATTGAAATTACGAGAAAAATTATTTTTAAATGTGAGTATTATGCTTGATTATTTAGTAGAGTGTTTATAATGATACAAATTTGGTGCTAGAGAGTGTAATGAATGAATTATCTTTTACACATAATTGTCTCTGATGCATAATGCTGTTGTATTTGATTATACTGACATGTATTCTAAAAAGGATACTAAATATTATTGTATTATTATTCAGAATAATTATCTGGAGTCAGTCATCTTGTTTCTAATTTCAGACAATCAATTATTTCATTTGAATTTTAATATCAAAAATTGTTCTATATTAAAAAGTGCAATGACCTTTTTCAGATTTGATTGAGGGAAATAGTTTTGTGAAAATTATTTATTCACTTAATATATTGCATCACATGAGGAGTTCTAACACTGAGCAAATATTTTTGCATTAGTATTTCTTTAAATTTCTTATTGAGCGTATCTTTATATTTGATAGTTTTGCAAGCAATTAACGAGGACAGTCCAACGGTGCCCACTTTATTGACTGATTATATATTGAAAGGTAAGAAAACCAGTGTTAAATAAATTTTGCTGTTTCTTATGTAGTATGATAAAAAACAAACTTTATCAATATATAACCTGAAGTTTTGCATACCATTCAAAAGACCATGCATGCTTGAATCCAGCTATTATATGGTGTGTGCTCAAGAAAAACTCTATGTAACTATCTATAATATTATGAGAAAAACTATAATTCAACTCTCACACTTATGTTTAAATATGTACAACCATAAAATCATCAAATGGTAACACTTACGTTTTCTTCTCATGGAAACGTGATCTTTAAGACAAAAAAAAAAAAAAAAAAAAAAAAGGAGACTTGACAAAAAGAGAAAGTGAAAACAACCAATGAAAGATTGACAAGCAGTATTGTAATAGTAATATTTTAGCAGATTTTAGCTTCCAGAAATTTCTATGTATACATCCTCTCTCATGATAATATTTTTCACATGGAAGATAGTGCATAATATATCAATCGATGCCATGAAAAAATTAAACTATTCAATCTCGCATTGAATGGCATCTTTCCGATTGAGTATGGTTTGTAAATTTGAATATATTGTGGGTCTTAGATGTCCCCCTCATTTAGATATCAATTGAGATAAAATTGGGTGATCTTGACAGTCACAGAAACATGAACTGAGATGAGAATTCTGTCAAAAAATTTTATTTTGGCATACATTTGATAAACGACTACATGCAGTATTTTGAAAGGTAGCACATAGTATTAGAATATTTTGGTATTGCAAATTGGGAACAACACAATGGATCAATGTTGATTCATAATGAGCACTCATTACTGTACTCGTTTATATATTTTGACTAGCAATCTCTTGAAAAATGTAAGGACCAAGGATGGAGCTGCTTGTTATTGTGTATATCACAGCCTTAAAGTCTATAACTCATTTTCATTGTGAAAATAATAAAGAATTGGTAATTAATCTAAAAGTTAAAATGAAAACAATTGACCTAAACTTTAGTTGTTTTTATTAATGCAAATTTTTATCTTTTTATTTTATTGCAATTTAGTTTTATCGGTATACTTTTGTTAATTGAAAATAAATGATGTTTTGTAAGCTTTGATTAGAAAGCATAAAAATATCCAATTCTGATTGAAGTTAATTTTCATAATTTATGTGTGTTTAATTCGAAAACATTGAAATTTGTTTTATTTCTTTATTTAAAATATATAATTAGTTTTATAATTAAATTATGAGCAATTGTTTGGCAGAAAGTAATTTTTGTACTTATATTTATTTTTACTAAACAATTCATATAATATAAATATTTAATATTTCATTTAGAAATTTCACTTTGTAGAAAATATTATGATAAAAATAACTTAAGATACTCGTATTATAATTCTTCGGCTTGGATTTGTAATTTGTATTTTCAATTATGAATTTTTTAAATAGATTATTTCTTTGTAGCACATCTAAATTATTTACATTATATTTTTATATTATATGAACTTTTTTATTATACCATATCTTTTTTTTTAAGTTTAATAAATTATACTAATATCTATTTTTTTAAATTGACATTTTTTTTAGTGTTCTGCCCCACCTGATTCTTTTCTGAGGAAAATCAACTGATGGATTGTTTTTGTTTTGAAGGATACTATGCTTTAGGATTTTTACTTTTGAATGCTATTTAATGTTGTTATTAAGTTCATGTTTGTAGAATGAGATAGTTGATTGTTTTGTTATGTTTAGGTTTTTATAGTTGTGCTTTTTATGCTTAGAACTCAGGGTTTGAAATTATTTCTTATAAATATTTTCTGAACAATGATGCTATTTAATTGTCTTTGTCATGCATTCATTGAATTTTCATAATTTAACAACTTCTAAAATATATTTTTGAACCTAAATATGATTAATAATGTATGATTTTTTTAAACTAAACTTTTCACAACATTTAAATTTTCCCACTAATCATAGTTAAAAAAATCTTAGTTTAAAATAAAAATACTTATTAATGATGTTAATATTCTTAATATTTGAAAGTAGCATTTATAGGAACTAAAAATTTAATCTGAGTCATAATGCTTTTTACACAAAAGAATTCTGTAATTCATTCAGAATTTTGTGATTCAATCGAAGACTCTGTTGAATTTCAAAATCTGTATTGCTTTGAGATATTTCTGTTCAAAATTATTAATTTTTTAATGTTGTATTGTTAGAATGCATTTTTTTTTCTTATTTCAGTGGTTATTTGTTAAGCAGTAGGTGTTAATTGTATTACACCTTGAAGTTTGCTAAAAATAGACATTCAAAGCAATACATGCATGTTTTTTTAGGTGTTTTGACATAAGATAAATGAGTTCACGCACAAAAAGCTTAAAGGATGTAGGATATGAAAGCTTAGAGCAGAAAAAATTCATAAACAGACAAAATGTAAAATAACTTTAAAGTAGTTGTTTATTTATATATAAGCTAATTTGAATGAACATTTTTTTTTTTTCACAGAATTGAGAGTTACAGCTAAATTTCTTAGTTTGTATATGAATTTTATACGAAAGCTAACTACAAATGTTCTCTAATGAATTTTTGCTCTAAGCTGATATTTTATTTCATGAAATGAATACTCCAGTTATTGACATTTTCAGTGGTTCATTGGAATTTTCAATTGTTATTTAGTATTTTACTACCAATTTCAGTTGTTTCAATAGGATTTACATCATATCAGTATCATAAAGTCACAATACTATGGGTTCATTTTTCATGCACTGTTTTTAAAATCTTATTAACAGAGACAATGATGAATTCCTTTTCTCCAAGAAAATGTATTAATACTGTTTTCTCTAAGTAATGAATAATTTTTAAAACAAATAGTATAAAAGATTGTGAAAAAATAGAATTGGATTCTCCCTTTCTTTTATATTTACAGAAATTTATTGATGTACAACTTTAGTATAGATATGCATTATAAAATAAGAAGATACAAAATTAATGCTTGTTAAAATAAATAATTTTTATCAATTACATTATTGGCATAATTTTTTATAATATTTTTATCTTTCATTTGGGTTCTTAAAAAGGTTTTATCATTGAATATTGTAAGTAATAAATTTCTATTTATTACCTTGAGATTTTTCTGTAGTGCCTCCATCATATGTCCAGCTGGTGACTTGGATGTTGAATAATAGATTGGCTGTACCTAATATTTTGGTGTGGTGGTTAAATCTTGATCACTTTAGTGCCTCCTCTTCAGACAAATTACTCACCAGTCACATTTTTCATCACATAATTTTTCCATATGACCACTCATGTTTGCTGGGGAAAAATTCATTTCTCATAAGATGCCTTATTGGTTATTTTTTTCTTTCAAAGCACAGGATTTTGAATGATATTTGTCCTGATTGACTAATGCAACAAATGTTTGTTGTCTGCTAAGCTGTTCGATTTTTTCCCCCCAGATTAGTAATGTTCTCATTTTGAGAACTATGAAATGATTTGCCATTATAATATTTAGGGTCTAAACTATCGCTTGTTAAACTATGAATCTTGATTTCATCTTAGTACATAGATTATAAATGTCTTAGAAGCTCTTAAAGGTTGTGTTTTTAATTCAATAATATTGATAAACAAAAATAATTAAAAAAAAACACATCTCAATTTGAAACATATATTGAAGGTGGCTGGAGTTGGTTGCAATTATTGCTAGGGTTGCTATTTATTTTGTGTTTCAATAATTAATGGATGATGTGCAATTTATTTTTCTATTTAATATATCTGCATTAATATATCAGAACATTTTAAAGATGTTAACATTTGGAGAAAGCTTAAGAAACCCTGGTTTAAATATTGTACTTTTAAAATTCTGGAAATAACCATAACAAAAAAGTTTTATTATTTTGAATGAATGAAAATTTATGAAACACAAGGATTAATCCTGATGTTACATTATAAAAAAAAATCCTATCATGTAATCCTATCTGTAACAAATTTTGATGTTACTTGATAACCTAATGGTCTCGTAAATCCTTCAGGGATCTGATGACATCATTAGATTAAATCTTTTTATAGGCATATCAAAATTAATATCCCTGTTTATCTGTATCACTGAATATTTTATTGTATGATATTTTCTCTTTTACTACTGCAGTATTTCTGTGAATATATGTGTAGAACAATTAGAATATAGACATTTTTGTGTGTTGCTCTGTTAATTGTTTTTTGAAATGCAGAATAACAAATTTTGAAGAAGCCTGTTGTTAAATGGCTGCCTTGAGTTTAAAATTCTGATTTTAAACCCTGAGTACAATATTATTTAGATGATGCTATCTCTATCCGAATGTTATAGATGGATGTACTTTTTAAAAGCTTGACACTTCTTCTGCAACTCTTTAAATGTGAATTGCTGTATGTGAGGATATGGCCTGTGCTTTGAATTGTTATAAAGTACTTGATATTGTAATGATGAAGTCATACTTTTTGTGCATAATTGACAATTTTACTTATATGGATAAGATGAAATGTTGTGTAAATTAAAAATATAAAAGTTTACATTTTAACTTTAAATTAGCTATTGTAAAGAAAGCAATGAATTTGAAATGTTTTAATCTGAATAATATTAAAAGTTTGAAATTTGTTAAAATTCTTTAATTAGTGAGTTAGTATTTTTATTCTGATTAATGGAAAAAAATGGCTTGCCACTCATGAAATGTGTAAATATTTAAAATTTCTATGCTGGTTATGCTTTTAGTTTGCAGCTGTCATTATAACATGGCTTTTCAAGTTGCTTTGTGTATTTGTGATGTATTTAATGTGCAATTCTTTTGATATTATGCTGATTGAATTTTCTAAATTTATGCTTGTTATTTTAATGAAAACAAAATAGGAACATGAGTGTATTAAATGATAGTATTTGATATCATTTATATTTCTTGTACAAAGATTCCTAGTTTGTTTTTGTTGGATGTAGAATCTAAATAGTTATCATATTGTTAGTGGACTTTTGAATTGAAATGCATTTAAGTGTGAAGTTTAGGATTAAATTATGCTTTACTTATTTCTTTTTTATATTATTTAACTTTAACGTTTATTGAAACATATTTTAAATAAAATGTATTTTATTATCTAGAATAAACAGAATCTTTCATGAGCTTGATTCTGAGTTCCAGGTCTGAGTTTGTGAAATTCTCAGACACTTATACTAAGCATATTAATCCCTCTTTAAAAGTACAGCAACATAAAATTGAATTATAAAAATTATTATAATTTTATATTTTGAAGCGGTTAAAATTTTAACTAGCCTTTACCAAATTATCTCCATATTATATTTTACTTCCTAATTGGAATTAAGTTATAAAAAGTTATTGGTTCCAATATATATTCAGCAGAAATTTTTGTGCTTCAAGTCAATCTTAAACCACTTTCAGATTTTTCTTCTTCTTTTTTTTGAAGAATAGTAATTTAAAAAAAAAATCACAGCTCCCACATTATCAACTCTTGTTAAAGATTTATACAGTTTTTCATTTTTAAAACTTTGTTTCAATCAGTATTAAGAAATATAAAGTTGTGGAATATTCATTATGTTTTCTTTTGACAAGAAATGCCTTATTTTAATTGAATGTGAGAAAACTTTAGCACAATTTTCTTCCTATGTGTTTACACACAGTTTTTAATTGTTTCTTTATATATGTGTGTATATATATATAAAGGGCTCTTTTTGCATTCTTCGGTGCATTTATGGTCATATTTGTGATTTTCTTCTAGTTGTGGCTACTATTTTTTTTTATATTACTTAAAAATATTTTTATATTGTGATATTTTTAGTGCAATATTATCTATGTATATCCTATCTTGCTTATTTTACATGTGTTTGTTATTTTCTTATGAAGGATGTTGAGCATATAACAGTGAATTTTATTCTAAAATTAAGGATGTAAAATCTGTAATGTGTTATTGTTGCCATAACATCTCAAGTAGATAACATTCTTTTAGTGCATGTCTTCCTTCTAATTTGGTTCCTATTTTATTCTGACCCCCCTTTAGTATATTTATATTAATTAATTTTCCTTAATGGTAATTTTTCCTTTTCTACAAGAAATATTATGAAATTCTACTATGTATGTAAAAAATGCTCATATTATTATTATTGCCAAATATTGTTTTTTTTATTTTTATTTTTTAGAGGTCTCAATCCTCTCTTTTAATTCATATTCGAATGAAAAGATTTAATGTCTTTTGAAATGGCATGTTTATCAAGTATAATTATTTTGAGCTTTCTGCTTTTTGTTACATGTTTGAGATTATTTGATGGAGTTAATCCTTTGATAAGTTTATCAATTATCAATCATTTTGAACATGTTGATTTTTTTTTATAAATTTATGAAATGTTTATTTTTTTTCCTGTTGTATTATTTATTTTCATCTTAATTGTGAAATGTCTTTTTAAAGCAGTGGTTTAGTTAAAAAAATTATAAGTAATTTTTCTTTTATTCATAAATTGGCTTTTTAAAATTTAGATAATTTCTTTAAAAGAACGATATTGATCTATTAATGACTAATTGTACTAAAAAGAAATAAAAAGCATAAGTCTTGTCTTTTTTTTTAAAAAATAAATGTTGTACTCACAATTTGATAAATATGTAGAAAAATCCTAACCTGAAATTTTCTTTCTATTCTAGTCATTACTGCTTTGTTTTAAATGTTAAATAATCAATATTCAAAGTATCACAGTTGATTTATAATTGATCTATAAAAGCTTTAATTTTGTTCTTTGTTATAATATTTGGTTACTGTTTTTCTTTATTTAAACATATCCATTGTATTTAAACTATATTACTGTAATGTTTGAAAGTTTTCAATTGCAGCTTGGAACTGTATCTTTCTACAATAAATTACTTGCACATTAAAATGTGTACTGAAATTTTTCTTGTGAAGTGTTTAGGCAAATACAATTGCAAGTTATTAAGTTCGTATCTACTATTATGATAAAATTTTTCATACTATTCTAATGAGGCTTCAAAATCACTTGATTTCATAACACAGTATTTTAATTAACAGATCTGTTTATTTTTGTCTAAATAATGAATCACTGTCAAAACATCATTTTATAATATTGAATCTTATATTATATTCAAATGGACTTTTTCCATTTGCGTGTGTGTGTTTACCTTAAAAGAAAATTATTCTTATTTATATATTGTTTTAAAATTCTTTAAATATTAGGTTATTGTTGATGAAATATCAGATTTCTGGATGAAGGAATTATAATTTTTATAAACATTTATACACGATAGAAATGGTGTCAATCTTTGAATGTTAATTATCTTTTTTTGCAAGCAAGGAATTAAGAATGCTCATTTGTCCCATTAACACATTATAAGTGTAAATCACTCATAGATCTATGTAAATTCAAATTAGCCTGCAATATAGTGAAGGCAACCAGGAGTATCAACAAGGCATTTGTCGATAATACAGTAAATATATAAAAACAGATAGTGATGTTTCAAAAATTTATAATCTGGTGATGTGAATCTAAGAAAACGAGACACTTGGATTTGCAGCACCAACCATCAAAAACAATAGATTGCTATCTGTAGTTGAATCCCCCTCCCCAAATTATAAGAGATATGACAGATCTATTAGACATTATTCAGTAGTTTTCCAGCATTTGATAAAGTCAAAAACTTCAGTAAATCAGGGCTATAAGATTAATGAACAAAATCGGAGAATCTAACAATATTTTGCATTTTGCTTTCCTGGATTGAAACTCTTCATTTGAAAAGAGAGTAGTAAGAAAAGTGTTGCAATATTCACAATCATGCCAATCTGCAGAATGATTAAATACCAATGCGGTCCCAAACAAAATCTTCATCTGAAGAAGATAATTGTGATTTATATGTGATATATAACTACTGAACCTGCATTTTTGAAAATTAGTGGACTGAAATATGACTCAGTTTGATACATTGCATCAAAAGTGGGATTAATGTAACCTAGATTGTTCAACAGAAATGAAATTTTACTATTTCATGAAGACTCAATATTGCCCAATTCTGAAATAATTATTCTAAAATTACTTGCCTTGTGTTATACAATTCTTATTCACATTCCATATCCCAACCATCATTTTTTCCAAGTAGGAGAGCCAGAGGCTAGTTGTAACATGCTTGTTATACCATGGTTTTTAAAAATTTTATTTAGATCTTCCATTAAATATGATTCTTATGATGGGCTCTGTTATGTCAGTGTCTAGCCAAAATGAATTGTGAGAAGTTGTGAACATTTACTTCATTTTAGCTAATAAATAGGGGGGGGGGGAGGTTTTGTAAATTTTGAGTTAAGATAATTTGTTTTTAAAAATGTTTTTATTCACTTACTTTGTCTATGTATTAGGATTTTAAAAGCTGTTTTAATTTTTTTCCTAATCGCAATTTTTTTTTTTATAAATTAACAATAATACCTGAAAAACTGTGAAATTGGGCAACTTGTAACAGATAAAAATTTGCAAGATTTCTTCTATGTTTGATTTACATAGACTTTCTATTTTAAATAATATGCATCCTCACAGATAGGATGTCTATCTAAGGATTCACCTTTGCGAAATTCTGACAGAGGCTCTTAAGTTTTTTTTTTAAGGTAAAATTTTTATTAAAATTCTATCTCATTTATTTTATAAAGAGAGAGTGGAAAAAGAAAATAATTACATAATTAATAAGAAAGGATAAGAAAAAGGTCTTAAAGAAAAAAAAAAATACAAATGAATAAAGGAAAAAAGGGCGAAGAAGAGGATTTTAAACTAACATACAAATTTAAAAAAAAGAATGGTTTTCTTCTAGGTTGTGTAGATACATATAGCATTGATATATTACAATATAGTATATTTCATTAGCATCCCATTTTGAAGCGATTAAGTCTATTTTATGATAGATCGCATAATTTTGGACAGCGGTCAGATGACAAGGATAGCGCCTGTGTTGGGTTCACCCTCTTCCCCTTCTGCACCATTTCAGGCTCGACAGACTTTAGAGTATAACAAATTCTCCTATATGGAGGTCCTTCGGAAAAATCGGATTTCAAGCCGCGAACACTCCAGCCTGGAATCAACGTATACAAACAAGCCACTGAGCCCCCCCCCCCCAATTCTAATGAAGAAAAATTAGTTCAATATTATGGGCATTCATTGGTTCAATTATTTGCTTGCATTCATTGCAGTTCTGATGTTGACTGACTTCTATGTTGATCAATATGATAAGTGATGGTAATTATCAAATGCCTTATATAATTTAATAAAAAAATTGTGAAGGAATATAATTTTGAATGTTATTGTTTTTATTGTTACAACTTGCCCCATGTTCGGGAATGGAATAGGGAATACGTTTAAAAATATAAATATTTTTCAAAAAATTGTTACAATTAGTCCCTGTCTCCTTAATTTATATGTAATTTCACAAATATACATACTTATATCAATACACCTTTTTTCTTAAAGGCAAGAGCACGGTTCACAAATGAAATAATTACCAAAATAACCTTTGAAGGATTTCTTTGATAAAGAATGCTGAATTGATGTAGTTCGTTTATACTTTAGTATCGTGAGACGACCACTTTTCAACGATTCTATCACACTAAGGAGGGGGGGGGAGGAAGAGCGCATTTTCGGAATTTCTCCTCATTTTTTGACCTTGATTTCTGCCCTGTATAATAGTATCTAATAAGATACTTTTTTTTTGTTCATTTTTTCACGTGTAAGTAAATATCGCGTCGTCCCTGTATTTTAATTCAGTCCGAGAGTAATCCGAGTTTACTTTATTGTTAAATGTAAACATCTACTCCTTTCATCCTTCCTTCTCCCCCGTTCCTATTGCCGAATTAAACCCATCCTAACGCATGCGCAAAAGCGCATAGGATTTTAGAATCTGTTGACAAACAATATAAATGCTGGTATCATGAAGAGAGCGAGGTATTGAATCTAATGGTGCCTTTTTTTATGAATAAATATCGATTTCCATAGAGTTATTGTTTAAATTTGAGTATATTCTTGATGATTCAAAGTTTCAATTAGACATAGAAAAGTATGATTTATGTACCTTGAAAGTAAATTTTTAAGAAACAAACAAATATACACTAATTCGATCAAAATTATATATTCCTTAGAGATTAATGATTTGTCAAAATTGAATGCTTATAAATATACTCAAATTGTTTTTCTGTTATGAATTGTTTACTCATTAAAGTCTTGCAGATTTTCCAACTTAATTACATTTAAAAACATTTCAAAGAAAGATTTCTTGAAGAAAAACTACACTGAATTAAAAATATTGTTATATTTTACAATTTATTTCATTATGATGCAGTATTCTTAAAAGTGTATATAATATACTTGTGATTTTCTTCATTGACTATTTCATTCATATTGTGAACGACTTGAAGTCATTTCATTTAAATATACAAATAACAAACAAATTCAAATATACACTTCAAACATATAAACATACACATAAGTCACTCCAATATTTGTATTCCAGTATTTCAACATGACGAAAAGATAAATGATTTTCTTTTCTTGAAGTGCTTAGCTTTCAGAAGAAAGTTAGACAACCTACTACATAGGTTGAAAACCTTCACTAACAGGCATATTTATCATTGCAGTAATGATAGGAATATTTTGTCCTTGCTTTAACACAAAAACCTATAAAATAAAATATTTATTGATTTTGAAATGTATTGTGCCCACATAAATTTAATAAATAAAAAGGAAGAATTATGCCTAAAATTTGAATACTAGAATGTATGATTTATAATTCATCTACTGAGAGATAAATTATAAATATATTTATAATTGTTCAACATATTTCATCAGTTTATGATATCTATTTCAAATTAATGAAGATAAAAAATTTTAATACTTAAAATGTACCTTTACTTTGCAATGCAATGCTATTTTTCTGAATAATTCAATAACTCTTTTTATGAAATTTCACTGTTTTAAGGAGATTTACTATTTTAATTTTAATTAAAATCCAGTTAATTATTTGATTAATATAAACTATATATCAATTATTAGCAGTCTTATAATTAATAAATTTTCTTTAGTGTAGAAGTAATGGATAAATTTGTCTTTTTAAAAGTTTTTTAAATTAAAAAGATTTTTTTTTTTGTTTTACAAATTTTAATTTACTAGTTATCTTTTCGTGTTTTCAATTTAACCGACTATTTTTACAACTTTTATTAAATTATTTTTCAGGTAAAAAAAGTTTGTTTGGAAATTAATGTCTTGAAACTAAGTATATTGCTTCGAAAAGAATTGCCTGAATGATTTTTGCTTATAATTACTTACTTTTATAATATCAGAAATATTCATCTCGCTCACACACTCAACAGGAGTCACAAATGTATAAGGCAAGCCTGGAGCAAGGAAAGATATCTGAAAGATCAAAATATAATTTTCAAATAAAGGATGCTTTAAAATATGCATGGAATAATAGAAAGACAAAATAAAATGTAAGTAATGTGCTTAAATATATGGATGTACATTTTAATATATATATATATATATATATATATATATATATATATATATATATATATATATTCAATTTAAAATAATTTTATTTTTGAGGTGGTTTTATGGTTATTAACTCTATGTCATCATGGTAAAATGCTTTCAAGCTGGATTAATTTTTTCTTTTATAAAGTTTGTTTTAATCTCCTTTTTTTTTTAGTTTTATTTAATTAAATAATCTAGAAATATCAGTTCCTTTCTTTTTCATAAAAAAATAATAAATGATTTTAAAAAAAATACCTTGTTACAGAACTGTAACAGTTAATCCACATAGTATGAAAAAAAAAATACACAGCAAAGCAGCATATTGCATCTTTTCATTTACATGAATTTAAAAGAGGTGGTGCAAAACAGTGAAAATGCCCATGAAATAATTCATCTTTGGTAAATTATATTCCAAATAAAAAATAATCAAAACATGGGAAATAATCTAGAACATGTTAGGTATTATAATTTTTATTTAAAAAAAATATTTACTTTTTTCAAAATTTTAAAATATTAATAGATAAGATTTTTTTTTTAATTCTACTCATTCCAATAGTTATTTATTTATTTGAAAATGCACCAATTTAATGAAAATGACTAACTGATTAATCATAATTCTTCATGGGCTTCAAATGCTCAAAATTAATGATAATACTACTATATAGATATATGGCTTTAATGAATGGCATATTTTTTTAATAATGTTTCTTTTCACTTAATAGTGAATCAGGTATATAAATATCTCCCAAAACTTTTAGTATTTCACTTTGAAATTTATATTCACTTAAAAAATATTCTATCTTAGAAAATTCTAATCTTAGAATAAATTAAAGCAGCTGGATTTTCTGCATTTTTCAGTTAAAGGAATGAATTTATACAAACCGGTATAAATGTCTTTTGTATCTTGTATATACGTGCATCACAGTGAAATGTTAAGAATAAGTTTACAGACGGTTTATTCCTAGATGTATTTTGAAGTTCTAAATGTAGAATAAATTTTGGTCCCAAACCTTGAACCTGAAAAATGAATTTAATTTTTTACAAAACAGAAAGCATAATAGATATATTTATACTTTGCAAAGAGAGATTTATTTTTGTTTTATTATTTGAGTATAACTTTTGATAAAGAAATATTTTTCTACTTTGCAAAAAAAAAACTAAATTACGAGTATTATTTGATATAAACTTTTTCAAAATTGATGTAAACTCTTCAATGCAAAATACAGCTTTTATTTAAATTACAGTAAAAGTATTTAGCATATTTTTACATTACTTTTCCTATTTTAATTCTTTTTATAAAAAGAACTAAACTTTTACTTTATAGTGTTTATTTGAAGTTCACTGTGAAATTATTATTATTTCAGCTCTAGTGCTTTTTATTTCATTATCGATTCTTATAATTTCTATACTCTTATTACTGATTACTTAAAATGTTTTCTAAGATTCATACATTAACTCATTAAGCACCAAATTTCGAAATAATAAAAAAATTTCAAGGGTAAAAGATCTAGGATAGCAAATTGTTTTTATGATGTAGATAATTAGGACCCATGGTCAAATTTTACAAGTAATAAGTTAGTGGGAGTGGATTCCGCAAAACGTTCTTGCATGCACTCTAATAAAGGTGTTATCCTAGAGAACGCCTTGCACTATCATACAATAGTTACGAAGGATTAACCTTTGGCGTGCATTTTTACTGAATTTGTGGTGTGATACTTGGCGAATTTTTTGGCGATTAATGTTCGGCATGCGGAAAAAATGCGGAAGTATCCGAAAAACGAATTTATGTTTAAGATATGTTTTTCCCAACCGAATGGAACAAAAATTTGACGCAAAACTACACTAATAATGAAATCTGATTACAAATTTGATATATTTAAGTCATTGTTTTTTGTAATTTAATTCAATTGTCGTGTTTACATGCTTCTGAAAGTAGAGATAGACGGTGAACTTCTTGTTGGATTTTGTTAAATATTTGATGTCTACACTATAGATATTGTCACGTAGGTTCTCTAGTGTGAAACTCAATGATACACAAAACAAGTAGAGCTAAACCAATTTATTAACTCAACTCAGAACACAGTGACTGACAGATCTGCTTTTATACGAGCGGGGAAAGTTCCAGAATACTTTTCTGGAGGCAGTAAGAAAAGTCCAGAACACTTATTTGGTAAACTAAAGAAAGGTCCAGAATCTTCTGGAACATGAAATAAAGGAAAACATAAAATCAAAGAATTAAATATTTACACAAACTGTGAATCGCATTGTCTCCAGCGGGATTCGAACTTGCGATCTCTTGATTATGAGATCAGTGCTATGACCATTCGGCCATGGAGAGTCGACTGCCTCTTTTCATTGCGGCAATATTACATCTGTACGATATATTATTATTAAATTTTATTTATCTAGCTCTCTTCGTTTTGCAGTTATTGTGTTAACTTATATTCAAACTACTGGACCGACAGACTTCTGTACAGAGAATTTGATAAAAAAAAATCTACAAATTTGTTGTTAAGACCGTACCAATTTTCATCCGTCTAGCTCAAAGCATTTTTGAGTTATCTTTATCAAAGAAAGACAGACGAACATTCTCCAAAAATATGTTTTTCAAACTCAGCCAGATCTAAAACGTGGAGATTCGTCAAAATCTCGAGTTCGAATTTTTTAACTATTACAATACTTCTTTTGTACTTTGTATACGTTTATGAGAAAGCAAAAATGAATTATTTTATACTTTTAAGCCATCTGCAATTAACTTTTTTATTCATCATTCTGCTTGACATGATCGCCTTCTGGAATTCAGTAAATATCAAGAATTTAATTTCGTTAATTATTAAACGCATTTGCAAGTGAACAATTAAACTAACTACTTCAAACTCATACTTGAGCTGATAACTTTAGAGGATCTATGGCTCCATAAGAAACAGGATTTTGACTAGATGTTAGGGCATTCACATAGGCACGAGCAGTAGTAAGGCGAAGTCGGTACAAGTCATGTTGAAATGCTCTGTGCATGACTATAAAATAAAAGAATAACAGCTACTATGTATTCTAGGTTTCTAAAAATCTTATATCTAAAGAAAATTTCTAACTTTAATGAATCAACTTACTAACAGAATGTTCCCTTTCTCGCATAGTTTGATCAACAAATAGCTTTGTTTTCTTTGGCAGATTTAATTTTGTGTTTTGCAAATCTCTTGCAGTTGCAGCAGAGTCTTGAATTTCGAACTTCGCAGTTCTTTTCAGAATTTTGACACACAATCCTCCACCTAACGAGGAAAAAATAATAATAACAAATAAAAGTTACTGAAATTTGATAGAATAATGGAAATATAATATTATTAAATAATATTTAAACAGAATTAATTAAAGTTAAATTATTAGTTAAAGTTAAAGAATTAATTAAACAGAATTAATTAACTTTTAACTCTTTAAAATAATGTTTGAAATTATTTAGAATACAAAAAGGATATGTATAAATCTTAGTAATTACTGTAAATTACTATTATTGCAGTATAATAATTTATTTTCTTAAAAAATAAATCTATTCCCAGTTTATCGAACTAAAAAAATGCAACATAATATTCAAGAATAGAAATACATGGTTATTAAAGATTGAATAAAGTTACAGACTTCTCAGCAATAATTTTTAAGCATATTTATGGAAATATATTTTCCCTCGAAGTAAATTTCTACTAAAATATTTTCCTTGAAGTATATACTTTCTAGAGATTCAAAAAACTAGAAAAAAAGTTTCTTTTTTTAAAGAATTTTACAACTTTTTTTTTTTACTGTTTTTCTTAACTTATAATAAATTACTCAAAATAAAAATTTTGAAAAAAATTATTTAAAAAGAGAAAGAAATAGCATTAAGAAAGTCAAATATGGAATGGAGTAAAATAAGAATGGAGCACAGCAGAATAAATTTATGGATTATGTTATCAGAACTGGAATAATAATAAGTTTGTATTACAAGCTAAAATAACTGAATAAGTATGCATTAAAGTAATCACAGCCTAGCGTGTTAATTGGTGAAAGCTTGAAAAATGCAATCCTAACTGGTTTATTATTATTATTTATTATCTGTAAAAAAAGTTTTGACCTTTTAAGCTGACCTTTGAATTATTATAATCAGTCATAAAAATTAGAAATAAATGAAGAGAAAGTTTTGACCTCTCATGCACATAACAAGAGAATTGTCTTCACGGCCAAATCTTCCAAATCGCATAGCCGATACGACATCCTCTGCTACCAAAACATCAACAAGGAATTTATCTTGATAAAAATGTATGAGTCCATTTCCAAGAGTCACTGCAACTAATCGTAGTCCCATCTGCATAATATCCACAGATTCCAAAGTGACAATGCTGCTTGGGAGTTTAATACTCCACAGGCATTTTCCCTAAAATAAAGATGATGAAATAATTTACATAATCTTAGATATGACAATACTATATCAATAATTAAAATTAAACATCAGCTTTACCTTATTATTGTAGCTACTAAGCATATCATCCATAGATCCGACAATAATACTATTATTGACTCGCTGCAGTCCTACGCATTGAGACTTGAGTTTGACACAAAATCGAGCTGTTTTATATCCGCTAGCAAAGATATTTGTTGTGATAATAATGAGAATTATATAGTTGGATTAAATAAACATAAGATAATTAATCTATAGAAAGTAAAATGATTTGAAAATATTTCAAATAAATATTTTATTAAAAACGAAAAAAAAAAAAAAAAAAAAAAAACCAAGTAGTCTAAATAAGAAATGTTGCTCATAAAATTATAACAAAAGTATTTTCAAAACATTTTTTTTTTTCATCTCATATTTGCAATTTGCTAATTTTCCAAGGGAAAAAAAAAAAGAGCAATTTTAAAAATTATAGCAGAAAACTCTCTTAGAAGAAAAATTAATTCATTATAGAAATTAATTTAAGTCAAAGTAATGACGAACTTGAAACTGGAATTCACACTTATTATATATCTTAAAGTACAAAAAACTATCTTTTTTAATACATATATTAAAGCATGAAATTTAATAAACAAATCTATAAATAAAAGATAACTATTTACACAAAGTTTCATTGATTTTAAATTATAAGGTGAGATGACTCAATTTTTTATGTGAATTTTGACTACGTTCGAGATGAAATTTTTGAAAGCGTTCGAAAATAGCTATTTTTTTTAAACATTTACACAATAAAAGGTTCAAAAAAAATCTATGAAGCTAAAAGAATACCGATTAAATGGCAAGAGTTTTTCCAAAAATGGAAAAAAAAGGGTCTCTTTTTTTTGGGGGGGGGGGGGTGAAATATAATATAAAGCATCGTGCTTCTTAAAATTTTGAAGATAGTTAAAGATATATATTATCTAGTTCCTGAACTAAAAAATAGGCCGTATTTCTATCCAACTGATAAATAACACGAAATTTTCAATTTTTTTTCGAATTGTGAAGCACTAAAACAGCTATAAAATATTTTTAAATGGATAATCTCTAGCTCAGGAAATGAAGAACGTATTGAGAAATTATTGCATCAAAATTGAATAAAAAATATGCATTTGATTTTAATTCATGATGTTTTTCGTAAGAAAATTCCATCGAAGATTAGAATTCCAATAAATAATATCTAAATGTAAAATAACATGAAAATGTACATCAATGATAACATAGAAATCAATGCAACTTCCCAAAAAAAATAGACTTGGAAACAAAATTGTTCAAACATTAAAAATATTAAATAAAAATAATTTCATAATTTCGAAAAAAAAAAAAAAAAGATTTTTTAACGTAGTTATCTACCTTAATCTTAAAGATTTCTTTTTAAATATAAAATTGCATTACATTCATTCTATTCCAGAATATACTGACATAAACACCCACGCACCGTTTGAGGGTGTATAAACATCCATCCCGACAAGCTACAATAATTCTGAATTCAACATCAAACAATCCACTCACATCCATGAAGACTGGCACACTGGGAACGGTCATCTAAAAATCAGAAAATGGATGTGAAACTCAGCCTTCGACTTATGCATATTAAAATGAATAACTAAAATTAAAACCTATTAATAAAATAGTTTAAAATAATCAAACATTTTGAATTGGAAAAATTAATGACATAATTCAAGTTAAAAAAAAAATGTGAAAGATAAATTTTATCATAGCGATAGTGTGAATAATTTTTTTCTTCATCAATTTTACAAAAAAAAAGGAATTTAGTCTTTAAAAAAAATTAACAATCAGTTCACTTTCTCAGGGAACTCAACAAATGATTGAAAATACTTTTAAGCTCCATTATTATAGTATAATTTTCAAGAAAATTTAAATATTTAATATAAGGAACCATTAAAAGAATCATAAGGGACATACATACTGCTGAGAGAATTGTAAATGCATCAGGCTCTAACACATAAACATTTTGATTTTCTGTCCCAAGAACTAAACAACTGACAGCATCTTCTTCTGCCATACTTTTCTTCATTGCACTTAATGCTGTAACAACAGTCTGAAATGATTCCAAACAAAATAATTAATAAGATACAGAATTAACAATTAATGATATACTAAATGAAAGAGCTTTTCAACAACTTTTAACGTGTTATTTTGTCGAAATTATAACTATAATGATTTTGATTTGATTTTAATCGACGGATAATATGCTGCAGTGTGGGTGAAAATCTTTGCGGAGATGAGTCAAATTTTCATCCTCTCGAAGGTGAGATAGAAATACTGAACTAGTGATAAAATATTTCTGTTCAATCATTTATACCTGCCTTATTATTGAAAATCGGAAGACATTTTCTAGTCTATCCTTCAAAAAATTATTAAAAAAAAAAAAAAAAAAAAAAACGTTTCCTTGATGTTTAACTCCAAATTATATTTTTATTCGCAGTTTGATGACGTGCACTCTTTAAAATTTGTTTCTCAATTGAAAATGAAAGAATGATTTTTATTTCAGTTGATAAGTTCTGTACAGTGAAATATTTTCTTGTATTGACTATGAATTCATTCTTTTCAAAATACAATTAGTTGACAAACCCGACGCTGTTCGGGATTAAAAACCTTTCATATATAATATTTTTTACCTAGGAACTACTGTTGTAAAAAATATTATAAAATAGTAAATCCCGCTTAAAATATATGTATTGAAATAAGAGAAATGAAAAATAGCAGTAGAGTAGTTCAAAATCTGAACGTTAATAGCAAAGGTGTATGTACAAATTTCTTTATTTCAAAATCATCTGTGTTAAATTGTCTCAGAAATTTATAACAATTGAAAGAAAAAAAATTGCTCGAAAATAAGACTGATATCAATCAAAAGGTAAAATTTTTCATGATTGTGTAGGTTTTTTTCAGAATATTTCCCCCCAAAATTCTGTAAAGTAAAAAAAAAAAAAAAAGCAAAAGGGGCAAAATACTGTTTTTTCATATTTTTAAGTGGTTGTTGTCTTCAGACATCCATTTCATTTACTGACAAGAGCTTTTCTTTTCTTATCTTTGCGTTAGCCATTGATTTATGTCTACTTTTTGGCATTGTTAAATTCTATTTGAAGCAAGTGTAAAAAACCTGTAAAAAGATATTTATTAAAATAAAAGAGAAATTCAAAAAATAGCTGTTATGTAGTTAAAAATTAACATTAATTTTAATGCTTTTAAATTTTAAACAATTGATTACATTTGAAAGAAACCATGTATAGAAATGAAACTAAGATAATTAAACGGTAGAATTTTGAATGATTTGAAGATGGTGCTAAAATATTTCTTTTAGGATTATTTGCCCTGAAGTTACTTCTGAAAAACGAGAAATTTTGAATTTCTATTAATTGTATATTTAACTAACTTTTGCACTTGAAAGAGAGATAGTATTATTTCTTGTGTCTTTGACGTACATACATAGTCAAAATGATAGATATTTGCTTTGCTTTATAATTACAGATTAATTTTAGTTTCATTGTAATTTTCCAATTATAATTCAGGTGGACTAGCTGGTCGCCAAGACAACTAATTTTTTATAGTTATTGATTTTTTTAACATTTTAAAGTTAAACGATTATATAGTATTTAGATAGAAAAGAAATATTCACTTGATTATATTAGTGATATTATTAGGTAAAAAGAGTTTATGTAAATCTTGCAAAAAAATAAGGCTCTACATTTATGCATTAAAATAAAAAAGTACGATCTGGAAAACTAACAACAAAAGAAATAATTGAAATATGAATGGCAATAAAGTAGAAGAAATAATAAAAATGTCTTGCTCTTGTGGTGGTAACTTCATAAGTCAGATAACAACTTCCGGACATGAGTGTACACTTTTGTCTAATGGCTATGTTACTCGACTATGAGCCCTAACGTTGCGAGTTCGAACCTCAAACTTGCACACTCTTTTATAATAAATAAATAAAAAAAAAAATAGACTGCTTGAAAATTTTACCTGCTTTTTTAATGGAAATTGTTTATGCAATTGAAAAAATTCTTCCATTTCATCCTGCTCAAGCATTAAAAATCTGGAAATGAGAGAAAAACCATTAAAAAAATATTAGTGCAATTGGATTTTATATCTAAGACAGACAATTAAAACATATCCAATCAAAGACAATTAAATTTTATTAAAAAATATCGATTTGTAATATGATGATTTAATTTTTCAAAACACAAAATGAATTGATTAAAGAAAGAAGCTCTCTAAAAATGTCATATTTCTATGCAAATACATAAAATCAATGAAATATTGAGGATAGAATTCCTTTTTTGACGTTATTATTAAATCTTTTCTTTCAGTTAAAATATCTTAAAAATAACTTTTATGGCCCCATTAGATGAATAATTATGAAATGTTGGCATATATGTGATCTTGAAAAGTGTTCAGATATTTGTAAGTAAATATATATTGCAATACATAAAAAAAAATCAAATATGTGAAATGACATTAATTTAAAAATTATTTTGAATGTTGAATGAATTATTTGAATTCATTAAAATTTAAAGAAAAAGGGAGGGACAAATGAAATGTTTTAAGTAAATTCTTATAAAAATATACCTTTGAGATCTAGCAGTAAGAGTTGATTCTCCAACTTCAGCTCTAAAAAAGGAACAGGAAATTAGGGAAATGGTTTAGTAAGTTATAAAACTTACAAGAAGGAAATATACTTTAAGTGCAACAACAACAACAAAAACTATTAACAAACCTAATATTCTCCAAAAATTCTCTGAGACTATTGATATCTATTTCATCCTAAAACAAAATAAATTTGACTCTTAAAATTATTTTGTAAAAATAACATTAAATTCAATTCTAATATTTAATATTAAACCAATTCAAATAATCAAATAAACTTTTTAAAACAATACTTTTTATTTTTTCGAGGATATTTATTACAAAATATTACTGCATAAAATATAAAACCCAAAATATTATATTTTTCATAATCTGCAGCGCACTAGAGAATTTCAAAACTTTTTTCGTGATGTGTTATTCATATAAAATGACGATTTTTTTGTGTGCCTGCAGTTGCATAATTATTATAAAATTTATATTTAAATATCCTCTTTTATATATTAGAATAAGATATATACCTTAAAAACATACATACATATATATATATTTGCTAATATAAGGAAAACCATGCAAAATGAGATTTCTTTAATATATCATTCTTGCTAGTGTGTTATTTTGAAATGATCTTTTGAGAAACATATTAAAGAGATTTTATTGAAAACTCACACATAAATTTCAAATAAGAGTTATTTAATGTTACATCTTTGAAATTCCAATAGTCTTTCAGGATTATTATAAGAAATATGAATTAAATTTTCTGTGAATATATTATGAAGACGTAAGTTTCCAGATAGCTGAAAATGAGTTATGATATTTCTTATGTTTTAATCTCTTGAAAATAAAAACTTCAGGAATGGTTAAAACTTAACTTTCTCGCATGTTTTATAATAAAGACATTATTCATCTCCTCCTTTGCATAAAAACTGTGGACCTTGAACATGGTCATGAATTCAATGATATTTTTATACATTTTTTTGTTTATGAAATCCAATATACAAACATTTTGTACTTTCTAGTTTAGTAAAAAAAATCGAATATACCTCTTTCACGAATTTTTTTTCTTTTGGAAAACTTGACGGAGGCAAAATTTCCTTTGTCTAAGTTATTGAGTTTTTCAGTCATCGTGTTTACATGCATGCAAATATACAGAACAATATACGATCAACCGTAGACAGATTTTGTTCGAAATTTGATTTGGCTCTATATTTAGATATAGTTCGTCAACGGATTCTGAGACGACCACATTTCGACGACGCCATCAAATTAAGGGGTGAGACGCAGAACGATGAGTGCATTTCCGGTATTCCCTTTGACCTTGGATTTCCCCTCTTAGATACTAGCAAATCTAATCATCTACTACTTTCATCTTTCCTTTCACACCTATTTTGACGAATTAAACCCACCGTAACGCATGCGCAAATGCACGGAGGGTTTTACAATTCGTTGCTGAACTAAACAATTAATTTTATCTATCTAGCTCTTTTCATTTTGTAGTATCTTGCTGTTTAATTATAGCAGGGCAGACATAATTCCAAGGAAAAGATTTTGTTCACATTTTTTCAGAAATCAATAAATTTGGTGTAAAAACCAAGCATCAAATTTTACTCGTCTTCTCCAAACCATTTTGAATGATCGTGTTCACAGACAGATAGAAGTAATTGTAAAACATCATTTTTAGATGAATGTGGAGCTCCATCATAATTTCGAGGTTGTATTTTTTGACGATTACAGTACTTTCGCTCAGTACACAACATATACTAGAAAATTTTGAAAAAAAAAAAAAAAAAAAAAAAAGCCTTATACTGTTTAAGAATTCAATCAAAATTTATGAGCTTATTATTTCAAAGAAGAACTGAATTCTTTAGTTTATGAATCACTACATGCAGTCAGATTTTTAAAAAATTAAAACGCAATTTAAAGCAGTTTTTCTTTTTTAAATCTACATAAAGATTAAGAAAGTGAATATGTATTTCTGTTATTTATGTATTTTATATTACATAGCAGTGATCCTTATAAAAATAAAAATTAGGAAATCAAATTACATTTTTTGCTTGAGCCCAAGCTTCCATTTCTGAAGGACAAACTGGTGGCGCTGGTAGAGTAAATTTGTAAAACGGACGCATGTTTTTATATATGTAAATGTGAGCTCCAGAAGCAACAGCAATAGCTAAAAAATATTTAAAAAATATCGGTAATAAAATATCTTTATAAAGCTTTTAATCAATTAAATTATAAAATTCATTTATCTTAGTTTGGTTTAAAATTTAAACTATTTAAGAAAAGCGAAAAAAAAAAAAAAAAAACTGGATTATTAATGTAAATATAAGAGAAGCTTATTTTCTCATTGATTAAACATCAAACAATCAGAAAGAATAAAAGATTATATTTAAAAATAAAACAAAAAAAGAAAACATTGAGACATCAATCCTCCTCAGTTGACTGATACTTTTGAAGAAGATTCTTTTAGTTATAATTAGATTTAATAAATTGGCTTTTAACAGAAGATATTAAAAAACTTTTCTAGGTAGGATACAAGCGTATATATACATATGTATGTGCATTATAAAAAAGGAAGGAAAAAGAAACACTTTACAAACATAATTATAAATTTAGTAAAATATACTATTCACAATCAGAAGAATGCAGTAAATATGTGCATAAAACATAAAAGGAAAACATATAAACATATGAACACATTTTTATTTCCTACAAAATTAACCAGAGTTTGGAAAACATAATAAATAACCAATAAACTGATTTAATACTTAAGGAAATCTTAATGAATGGGAGCTTTCTGTTCTGGAATAATTTAATGTCTCATTAGAATCTTAAATAAGAATTTGAGTGTCTATGCTTAATGAAATGAAATGAAGATAATTTGTTCTCTGATTAATATATTACAATTTTAAAAACCAGTGATTTAGAAAGACAGCCTCCACCATTTCTGACTATATGCGTAAGATTTTAATATGTATAAAAAAGTATTTTTTTTATTCTATTCTACAAATTTATTTAATATAAAAATGCAATAATCCCTTTTAATGTTTAAATAAATTGTAAGTATTTTATTTAACATTTAAGAATATTATTATTCTTTAATTGATACAAAAAGTATAATTTTCATCTATAGCATTAGAAAAGTATCATTGAACAAATTTTCCATATTCAGATAATACAACATATAAAATTAATGTAACAATATTTATGTTTTTATTTCTATTTATATCTATTTAATGTTTTTCTAAATAGTGATTAAGATTTCTCTAATGATGACACACTTTTTGGATCATAATTAAAATAAAATCAGAGTAATAATTTTTTGATACCTTCAATCATCGGTTACCTGTTCTATAGCTCAATTAAGGATAAGATATATTTGCTCATATCAAATTTCTACTTAGACTCTTTGTTTCCACAATATCAACATCATTGCCCAAACTGAATTCTATTCATTCTATCAGCATGGTCACCATGATAATAAATTTGGATTCTTTTGAATTAATAACTGTTTGACCAAGATCATAATACTATTATTAAATATATCAAAACTTCCTCCAGAATATAATAACATTTTTATTCTAATAATTTAGGATTATACTACAGTAATTTTATGCAGTTAAAAAAGAATCATTAAATTAACTTTAGAGATCAAATTCACATAAAAAATAAAATTGGAAAATCAGCTATGAATATTTAGACAATGAAGCAATTCCAAATGTTTATAGATAACATAAGCATCTCACTCTCATATTTTTTTCCTGCTTGGAATATAAATTACTAAAAAGTTACACAAAATAGACTAACCTAATTTTTTCAAAATCAATAAGATTGATTTTTATAAGAAAAGATTATAAACTCATTACCATGTAGACAGAAATTTATAAAAAAAAATTTATGTGTTTTAATAACAACAGTTAAATAGAATCTTTTTGAAAATATATTGAAAGTGAAAAATATTAAATTTTGTATATTTAGAAA
This sequence comes from Argiope bruennichi, assembly GCF_947563725.1. Taxonomy (NCBI): domain Eukaryota; kingdom Metazoa; phylum Arthropoda; class Arachnida; order Araneae; family Araneidae; genus Argiope; species Argiope bruennichi. Next base: position 104,130,949 of record NC_079159.1, on the reverse strand, counting down.
AATGTATAGAAATAAAAGTGTTCAGTTAAAAAAGCTTTTTTTTAAAAAAAATTCTTAAAAATAAATTTCCTCAAAAATGGAAAAATAAAAAAGTTTACCTGGAGAGCGAGGATCACAAGTATCCATGTGAAAGGATACCACACCAGTAGGAAGATCAATAATGGTATGTTCAGAGAATAAATGAGTACCTGAGAAAAAAATTTACTAGGGTCCATATAAGTAAAGAATTATTTTTTCATTATATTCATTTAATATTCTTATATTTGCTGATAATATCGTCTAGTAATAAATTTTGTACTGAATTAATTTTATCAAAATAAATGGAAAGATATTATCTATAATTTGCTATAACATAATAAATGCTTCACACATTTATCATTTCACAAATCTCTTGAGTGCCTCAATAAATAAGTATTTCTCACGGAGTAAATTTTAATAAAATTTTACACAAACTGTTTAAAAGAGAGAGAGAAAAAAATCTGATATTTGAATAAATTAATTGAAATAAAATATTTTATTAGGTTTAACTATTTTAAATGATTTTGGATTCTTTCATTTAGTTTTCCTGTTTCTGATTTATTTTCTAACAGCATTCAGTCTAATTCATTGAATAAAACCTATTTTATTTTTATAGTACATAAGCAACAAATAATATATATGCATAGTGTAAATGATTTAGTTTTTTTTCTAAAGTATTTTATCAAAGTTAAACTGTACACAAAAATATTAGAATGTAAAACCAACAACAGTCAGTATATAATGTAAATTATGATCAATTAATGAAAGAAAAAGGGAGATAATTTTAATTAAATAGTAAAAGAAATGTTTCATCACCAACATCCTTGTTAACAGAGTTATAAAAATGGCTTACTATGTAACACTTTGCTAAAATCCCAGTTAATTCTAATTCTGATTTTAATACTTTTTTTAATGATTAGAACAAATCTCTAGCTATCTGCATAGTAATTTTCATTTCTATTTGCAAAAAAGAATAAATTAAATCTATAGAAATAAACAATCATTATGTTCTTTCATTGACTATTTTGTTTCTAATAAACAAATAGAGACTCTTTCTCTAACCCAAAGACATGTATAAGAAATTCATAGATGACATTACTGCTTATAACTTTTTACTTATGGTCATAGTGAATGATTAATGATTATACCTAAAAGCAAATTTCATTATTCATTAAAAATATGTAAAAAAAAAATATGTTAAAAAATTGTATATTTTTGTTAGCAAGATTCTAGTTATTATCAAGCTAGAATATAACCATTATTCTGTTAATGTCATTTTTCATCACAAAGATTTGCCACATCATCACAATGATTTTATAAGTTTTTATCTAGTGCTCTATTAAAAAATATATATAATAATATAGTTTAAAAAAAAACTAACAAAAGAAAATAATTGTTTTTTATATTTATGTATAATAAAAACCAAAATCATTATTTTATGTGGTGAGAGTTTTGAGAAATGCTTTGCTAAGATCAGAAAGTAGAGTATTTTATGCTTTAATCAGATTTTAGAAATAAAAGATTTTTTTAATTAAGAAATTACACACACACACACATATATAAAATGAAACATATGATAAATTTTACAAAACTTTGAGTATAAGTGCATTAAAATGAAACTAGAAATTTTCTTTTTAAGAAGGACTTACCTTTATAAACCTTCAATTTCATATTATGAGTGCCAGTACCTAAATCAGCAACAATCAGTTTATAATCTCCATCTCCATGAAGATCAGCTAAGCACATGCAAGATGAAAAAGTATATAAAGTAGCCAAAGGGTCATAATGAGCATGGAGCCATTTTGAGGAATTATTGACAGATCTAATGAAAAAAAATTGCTTATAAAACAATATTTATCAAGTAGATTTGACCATTTAATATTAGAAAATGGAGGAAAATATGTTGGGAAATGTAATTTATAAACTATTATTTATAATAATTCATTATATATATATGCAATGATATTTTAACTCTAATTTCAATTTAATTAATTTTCAAGATTTTATCTTAATTTAGCCCATAGTAACTTCATTCTAAAATATTCTCTTATTTCGTGATCCAATTCCACTGTCTCTGCTTAATTAATTCAAGAGAAGCTTTGTTAAATTGTTGAATCAGCTAAAATCTAACTTTCCCACACTACGCATGAAGAGATAACATACCACTGATTAAGCAAATTCTTTTTTAAAATCTCCCTGTCTTTCCCCTACCTTGTCCACCCATATAATGAAAATCCCTATCGAAATCTCATAATACATTAGCACTGTAAAGAAGTATTTTCCCTATCGAAATCTCATAATACATTAGCACTGTAAAGAAGTATTTTCCCTATCAAAATCATAGGTTATATAAGACCAGGGATAAAATGTCCAAGAGCGTTTTCACTCATTCCGTTTCTGTGTTGCTCTGTGTGCTCATCGCTTGTAAATATGCTTGCTTCTTCAAAATGAAATAAAACGACGTCACAAAATTAAAAGTATCTTCATTGTCTTCAAACTGCATCATGCTTCACAACAAATAATATTACATATATATATATATTCCAAAAAAATTCAAACTCCATTTTCAATTTGAAATACTAAATAAACAATGCTTTGAAATGATGTAAACAAGAATATTCCCTAGTAGTCGTGTAAACAATTCCTTTGAATATGTACAGAGTACAACATATCTTTGAATTGATTTAATAATTTCTTATGTTTTTGTTATACATTACATTCATTACTTTTAGTCTTCAATTACATCTTTGAAAAGTTCTCAAAATTACAATATATTGTTATTGAGTCTACAGAGGAGTCAAAATCAGTGCTTATAAATTAAGAATAATTTTCATTGAGATTATGGATATGAATGTTATAAAGTTATAACTTTTCAAAACATTCCAAGATATTATTTGAAACTGAGATTGTAAGAAACAGATAAGCTTATAGAGAAGATAAAAGCATAATTTATACCCGTCTCAAAAATATGCATTCTACTATTTTGTAAATGTAAAAATTAATTTTTAAGATATACAAATGCATTAGGTAGGAAAGAAAGTTATTGCTAGACATTAATCCTATCACATCTTATTACTGACCAGAATTTGCTTCCCACAGAATATGCAATATTTTTATATTACATAACTTTTTGATTATTTTTCTTCATTTTAATTTTGAATTGATGTGGTTAATCTAATATATATTGGAGATGATGTTTCATATAGTTCAATTATATATATATAATACAATATATCTAGTTCGTATGAGTCATGGCCTAAGAAATCTCCCCCCCCCATGCAATTCAAGATGAATATATTTTTATATTATTGATGATTTCAATAATAAATGAATGAAATATCTGCATGAATGTAATGAGGAAAATTCATAATATTTTTACAATTTTTAAAAATATTTAATAAATGGCTTTTAAAAATATCTCTTACTTGGTTGGGGATGGTTCTTCCATGTTTTAACTTTTTGAAAATAAAAATAGAAATTTATTGTGATTAAATAGAAAAACAATAACAAAGTATAAAGATTGCAGAAAATGTTGGAGGAAGCAAAATAAGCTTTTACACTAGTCGAGTATTCAGTTTAGTTTATTATTAGAGTATTTGTCATTATATTTATGATTTTTAAAACGCAACCTATCATTGCCATGGTAACCGTTAAACTAGTTCACTTCATTTCAAATTCTATTTTTATTCTGCTTTTATTAAGAATTTTTTTGGATTATCCTAGTAAGGCTTAAATAAAATTACCAATATTCATTGAAGGAAAAAAAATAGAAATAAATTACACATGTTTTTTCGAACAATGATTACTTTCATTACTATTAGTTTTAAATATAATTTCCAGATAAGTATTATTTCTATCATGCTTTTAATATTTAAAAGGCTTGTTAAGTGCATGCACATGGAAGTGTTTCAAAAACGAGGAATCGGTATTTCTTTTTATTATATTTTCATACGCAATCCAATTAGTTATGTTTTAATTTTATGTAATATTTGCAGTAAACTCTAAATTCTTTTTCCCTGCATTAAATGAGAGAAGATATTAAATCCTGATTTTGGCAACACAAAATAATACAAATAAATGGGCTTATTTTCGCTTTTGCCGGTTTTGTTTTCTTTGTTGCTGAAGCTTTCGATCACTTAGAAATTCAGATCTCAACTAAATTTAGACAATCAATAGGAATCTTGTTATTTAAATCAAATCAAATATAATACAAAATCAATCTTTTTTTTGTTCTAATGCTAACTTCAGTTTTGATTTGAAGTTCTGTGAAAGTTTCAATAAAGCTTCCTTATCAACTTGTGAATATGACAACTGTTTCAATACCTGAGTTAGATACCGGTCCAGTAGATGAGATAGCCACAACTTCTGAAGTTTCTGGGATAAAATTAATGCCATCTAAGTGTAAACCTTATATGGTTCCACCTTCTATTGAGGTAACGTGTTCAATAATTTTTTTATCAAACTTTTTTCTGGAAGTAAAGAAGATAAAACATATTCTTTTTGCTTCACTTTGTTGAATTAAAATAGAACTATATTTTACCAGCACATAATTTTTTGTGTGTGGTAAATTTTGATGTATTTTTTGATGAAAAGTATTTAAAATTTCCTTTCAAGGCGGTGCCTAGTTACAATAATAAATTATTATTGATTCAAAAATAAAAATTAATTTAAATGCTGTAAAACAAATTATCTTGTGAAAGCACCTGCTTTACTTGCCAGACATGAGTTTTCAAATAATATTTTCATCTTATTATGGAGTTTTCAATGTTAAATGTATGAATACAAGTTTAGAGGTGATTGCTTATCATACTTCAGATAAAGATTACATATGAATATGTCTTACACATGTGGTTCTCAGGTTTTTAAAAATTCTGTGCCACCTGAATAAGAATTGATAATATATATGTATCTGTATAAAATCATTTTCCATATAAAAAAACAATGCATTCTAACTTAATTATTTTTAATCAAAGAATCAAACAGCTTGAATTTTTCCTTTTCAATTATATTCAGAAATGAAACCTGACATTATAACAAAATGTAAATTTGTTAGCACATATTGTTGCAAATAGTAAGTTATAATTTCTGACTTAATTATTGACGAGGATTAAAGCAGCAAGTAAGCCTATTTCATTTTGATCACTTTTGATATGTCTGGTTTTACTTTTATTTATTTTGCAGTGCAAGACGAATTCAAGTTGCAGTTGTTAATAGCATTGTTGAAAACATTACGCTAAAAGACATTAAAAATTTTATAACTTTGATCGAAATATATTTCTATTTGCTCATTTTTAAATAAAGTTCTCTTTTTAACTACTTTGTAAGATTCCTGTCACTTGAATATCTTAAAACTTATTCCTTTTCTTGAACTGAAATATTAACTCAATATTCAGAATTGCAAATAGATCTTTTACTAGATATTCATTTCCTAAAATTCCAGGAAAGTATGAATTAAACTAGTTAACATGTATTATACCATGATTTTCTATATCTTCAGTTGATTGAAGGTTATTTTGTTTGAGAAATTTTTGCATTTAATGTTGATAATGAAGCAACTTTCTTGCTCTTAGCATAATAATAATTATTAACACTAACTTCAGAGCTGTGATTAGCCTTTGAGTGCCGCTGTTGGCAAAAATATGTACAGTGGTGGCTAAAATTGTTATGTTTTTTAACTTTGTAGGCTTGTAGAAAATGTTATATTTAACAAAATGCAAATTATTACATATTATTTTCAAGAGAATTTAATGCTGATTTTAATACAAAAAGCAAAATTCAAATATTTGTGATGCAAAAAAGTTATTCTTACTTTAATCTGTGTAACAAATACAGTGGTGAAGTGGATTATAATTTCTAACTTTCCTTACAAATCATTGTTCTTGTTCTGGGAACCAATCGAATGTTAATAACTGCTAGCAGAAGCCAACATCATGTTTAAAGTTGGAACAAGTCATTATTGTGCTTTTTTTCTGTAGAATGAAGAGTGTTTTTTATGTAATCAAATTACAAGTTGGAAATTTTGTTAAACTTTTTAATATATATTTGGAACTTTTGTAAATATTTCTAATATTCAGTCAAGGTTCAATGATATCAAATAAAAGAGTAGATTGGACACCTAGAAAGAGAGCTAAGATTATTGTGTTACATGAATATGGTCTTTCCTATGCTGAAATTACGAGAATAAAAACACTATGTCACTAAGATAGAAGAATGTCATCAGCAGTCATCAGAAGTTAATTGAATGATGCTGTTATTTATGTCAGTTCAAGAAAATCAGGAGAAGATTATTAGATGTTGCACTAAGAGGTAGAATTCAACGAAAAAAATCCTTATCTCAATTTACAGCAGCGTGTGCAAGATTGCAATGGGCAAAGGAACACATTAATTGGACAGATGATCAGTGGTCACAAGTTATACAGAGTGATGAAACAAAGATATTGTTATTCGGTAGTGATGGCGAAAACATGTAAAACATAGAATAGGCGAAGATCTACAATCCAACTGCATTCAGGCAACTATGAAGAACTCATTTAGTGTTATGATTTGGTCATGCATATCAGCAGAAGGTATTGATCTCTTTCATGTTATTGATGGGACATTAAATGCAAGAAAATACATTGACACTACTCTACAACCAAACCTTACACCTTCCGTGATCTCTTTCCTTACAGCACATCATTTATTTTTCAGCAGGATTCAGCTCCTTGCCATATAGCAAAAATATCAATAGTGTGGTTTAGTGCAAAGAGCATTGAATTGTTATCACGGGCAGGAAACAGTCTTGACCTCAAAACTATTGAAAACTTATGGCACCGATTGAAAACTCTTGTACAATATGAAGTGTTCTTCAAATAAAAGAGAATTAATTGAGGCTATAATTGTTTCCTGGCATCATGCGATAATGAAGGAAGAGCTTAAAACTCTCGTCAGCTCAATAAAACATCAGTGTGAAGCTGTAATAAAAAATAAATATTATCCTACTAAGTACTGATAACTTTCTGCAGTCATCAGCATCTAAGGTATCTTGATAAATATTGCCGCTCAAATTTTTTTGTATTGTTAATATTTGAATTTTACTTTTTGTATTGAAGTCAGCATTAAATTCTCTTTAAAATGACATATAATAGTTTGTATTTTGTGAAACTTTACATTTTCCATAAACAAAAAAGTTTAGAAACATAAAAATTTTCAAAAGTGTCCACAATTTTGGCCACCACTGTATAAAAGAAGTATCAAAAATGCAAAATATGTATATTTACCTGAATAATAAAGATTAAGTACCTGATAATAAAGAAAGAAGTGCCATTTTACATTCATTTTAAACCATTATTAAATTTTTGAAAAAATTGAACCACTGTAAATAATGTAATATGTCTTAAATAATATATGTACTGTGCGAAGAATTCCTGTCCAAAATTTCATACTGAATGGAAACTGGGAGATACAATTGAGTTAGATAATCCTACAGACAGAATTCAAGTGCTATTGAAGTAAGAGAAAGTCAAACTTACTTTGCACTTAGTTGAATTCAAAAAAGTAGAGCTGGAATTTTTCATATATATATATATATATAGAGAGAGAGAGAGACAGAGATTGTGGTTTATTTGTTTGTTTGTTGATTATGACAGTTGTTACTTTAATTAAAGTTTACTGAAAATAATCACAATATTATAACTAATTTGATTTCCAAGTAATGAAAACATTTATGATATATGATACTCATTTCAACTTTTTCTTGTCTTGTATAGGTTCAATATTATTAAATCATTATAAATTTTAATGACAGAAACTTCATTAAAAGATGTTATGGCTCTAAATTTTAACAGTAGAAATCATTAATTTTTTTTTCCCTAAGTTGTTGATTTCAATAAAGAGCTGTGAAAGTTGTTTCATCTGAATAGATGATAAATTTGAAATTTATTTACAAATTTTTTAAAAAAATCATAAGTTGCTAGATTTTTATTGAGATGTTCATGTTTAAGTTTTGATTGATTGCAATATTTTTCAAATGTTAGATAAAGAATTTGCTTTTGATAAATTTGTTTTCATTAATATTTTTAGTTTGAAAAATTTCTTCCAATTACTGAATTTGAGAACATTTCATTCATTGGAGAAGGAGCCTATGGTTCAGTTTGTAAGTTGGTCATGTATTAATGTTTTTATTCTATTATTTTTTTAAAAATTATTTGTTCATGTGTTTCTTTATATTTGATCTCTTGTTTTACATTTAAGATAATCTGCAGTAACTCTGATAAAAAGGGATAGCATTTTTTTACTTTCAATGAGCGATAAAATTTTTTATTGATTTCTGGAAAATATTTTAGTAACTTGCAAAGTCTCCCTGACTTCTTTGTGTTGTAGGCACTTAGTACATATTTACACATTTAATAAATGATAAAAAAATAATTTAAAAAAATGACATACAATGACATTTATTGTTGACAACATGGTTTTTAAATTAATGTAAGTTTTTTTATAACTAGTGATAGGAATTAGATAGATGGATCAGTTTTTCAGCTTAATGTCACATTCATGTTTTTCCATACTATTGTCAGTTTTTCACATTTTTGCATGAAATAATGGATTTAAGTATTATTATAAAGCAGTAAGCATTATTAGAAAATCATTAAAATATTTTGATGATTGTTTTTATAATAATTCATTTGATAACCTATTTATATTTAAAAAAAGTGATATAATTCTTTTTCAGATTTAGCTATGAAATTTTCATAGAAGTATAGTTTTATGGAATTAGATTTATCAGCAATTTCTTATGCTCATGCAAGTAACGATATTCATTAAAATGATGAAATTATAAATCCTGTAATCTCATTATCCAGCATTCTATTTTAACTAGCTCAAGTTTCCAAATAAAAAAATTTTTAAAAAAATATGGTTTTTGCTATTTTTAGATGAATGTTTGTTTCACTGTTTGCATGATATCAAAGTCTCGTGACATGTGAGGACACTTCCACCTCTTTACAGTTAGCTTTTCTGCAGATTTGCAACTAATTGAACTGCTGTAGTAGTGAAGGTTGATGTCGATCTTTTGTGACATTAGTGTTACATTTTCCTTTTAGAACTATTTTTCATGAATTTTTATTATTTTTTTACTACATGGCTACTATTTTTTATCAAATCTTTATTATTATTATTATTATTTTTGCTGTATGATAAACTATTTTTCATGAAATGTTTATTTTTTTTATTATATGGTCTTAGTCACTATCAAATTGATGCTATTTCAATTCGTAAATCAAGCTATAGATAAGTATCTGTGCAATATCAGTTGCAAAACAACATCTGTTCTATGAATAGCAAAAGCCCCAAATACAAATAATTTAGTGTTCTTTTATTTTCTTAAAAAAGTTCTGGAAAGTCTTAGAATTTTTTTCTTCACTAAGAGTGGGAACCATTTTTTTATGAGATGTGATACAACAGTTTGTTGGTATTATGATAATTTTCTCTCTACTTTTTAACTTGTGCATGTTAAAAAGTGTTAATGCATAAAAATTCAGTGTTGTCTTTTGCATTAAAAGATCTCCTCTCCTTTTTTCTTTATTTTATTTCACTGTTGCAACATTAGTAATTCTTATGTATGCAGAAAAAATATGCATATAGTTCAAATGTAATGTGACCAATGTAATAAAAACATGCTAGTGAATTCTGAATATATATTTACTGAAAGATTTGAAAATGAAGTGCATTATGCTTGCAGGTTTACACATAATATAAATATTGCGATTATGATTTATTTATTTGATATATTTGGTGATAGAACTAATAGTACAAGTACAACTTCTTAATGTGAAACTAGTGATGTAATAATAAAATCAATGAAGAGATATAAAATCTGTTTTAATACATTTCTGTTCCCAAATATTTTCATGTGAGCTTTATTTATCCTCATTGATTAAAATACTGTTTTCCTTTCCATGATGAATTTTAATATAACAGATTAAAATGTGATGAATGCATCTGCTTGCCTTTTAATATTTTGTTATTTGTGTTATAATATTAGTCAGTGTGCAGAAGATTTTTTTTTGTTTGCCTTGCACTTTTTTCACTTTTTCACTTTGTTGCACTTTTTTCAGAATGTGGCAGATTTGATTTTAACATGATGAACTGATGTTTCATGTTTAACCCATTTTCCAAAAAAATCTCTTATAAGTATGATGATAAATATGTGTGTCAATTCCCTACCCCGGACCTATGGGGTAGCTGTAGTAAGACATACTTCCCTGTGGAATTATTTGATAATAAAAATTTTTTTTTATAAATTATTGCATTATTTGTTAAATTTACATTAAAACATATCTTATAACTGCAATAAATATTCTTTACAGCTGTAACAATTCAAACATGCAGAGTTGTGTGCCATATCAAATTACCCTTTTAAAATAATATTAACAATTTATATTATAATTATATAATATTAAAAATGTTTTTTTTAAGTCTCTAATTACAATATGAAACAGTACAAGATCTTTAATCATATTTTAATTTTTTTTTTTTTTTTTTTTTTTTTTTTTTTATGGAAAGAAGTGTGTTGTATAGGAATTACATGTCACTATACTTTTTCTTTGAAGATTGAATTTAAATAAACAATCATATAGAAAAAAAATTGTTTGAATTATTTAAAATATTTTTAATTCTTTTTTATAAATAAAATCATTTTTCTGTGTTTTAGAAAAAAATATTTGTTCTGGAAAGTATTGAAAAATATTATTATGTATGGAAACTTGCCAAATTCTCTGTATTTATCCATTTTAGGAACTATTTTTGTTAATTTTTTATTAAATGAATTCATGTAACTTTTTTTTCTAGATAAAGTCAAAGATAAAAAGCAGGATAAAATTGTGGCTATGAAAAAATTGAAAATAGAAAAAGATGCAGGTAAATCCTTTTTCCTCCAAATATTTATTTCAGTGCATTTATTGCAAATAAAAAAAAGTACAAATTATGAATTTATCAGCTTAACAAAAATCTCTATTACCTGAAATATTTTAAATCTAACTGAATAGAAATATTAAAATTTATATTTTTGTTAAAGAAAAACCTGAAACCTTTTTTGCTTTTCAGAAAATTAATTAATATGCATTCCACATAACATAATACAACATGAGTGAAAATTATCTTTTTCTATATTTAAAAAAAATATTGTAAAAAAAAGAATTAAGATGCATTTTTTTTTTTTTTAATTCTGTAAAAAGAGTTAAAAGAGTATCCTTTTTTTTATTTTTTATTTTTTTTTTTTTAATGAAGTGGCATTAAATTATTGATATTGTCATTTTCATTCATGTATTACTTTGAAGGAAATGATTTATTGAATCTAAATCTGTAATATAGGCATATTTTAAATTTTGGATGATAAAATTAAAATCCACTTTAAAGATTGACTTATGATTTAATCAAATTGTAGAACCATTAGGACTGTATATTCTCTAATACATCATAGAGGCAAGTTTGAAATGCATTATGTGCAATAATTGATGCATGTTTTGAAATTTTCTGATCATGAAAGAAAACAGCTTTGATTATTTTTTTTAATGTGAAAAAAGATATTAGTACATATTTTTGCTGTTTTTTAATACTTTTTTTAAGTGTAAAGCTATTTTTTTGTATGTTCAGTAATTATTATTTTTTCATTATATTCTAACATTTGAAATAATAACACTGATTATTAAAAGTTACTGTAAGTATATTTTAAGGTCAATTTATTGGATTATGAAAGATTATGTAATGATTATGCAAAAAAAATGCATTACAGTGTAATGCATTTTTTTGTCGTTGCAATTTTGGAAGAATCATATCTTCAAAAATGGATTTCACATTGAAATATCATTTAATATGTACAACAAAAGTTCTTTGAGATATCAAATAGTTCCAACATCAAATTATAAAAAATAAATTGCTTAATTTTGTAGTTTCCATATTAATTTAAATGAAAGCAATTTGTTCTGAAGTTGTTGTAGCAAACCTTAACACAATTATAGATCAATGAACTAACAATATATGAAAAAATAAATTTTTTTCCCTGCAGAAAGCAATTGTCTTTATAATCTATCAGCGATTGTGAATAAGTGTATATCAGAATTATTAAAAACTAAGAAAAATAAATAGTGACCTTATAAGAATCTTGGCAGAGCATCATAAGTTTAAAATCTCATTATATTGATATCTATCATGTATATGGTCTTGGTTAATGTTAAATTTATTGCTGTGAGCAGATATCTGTATATTAAAGTTTAAGGTTTCATTAGATAACATCCTCTTAATCTGGCCCTTGTTTATGTAATTCATACAGCTTTTAATTTTTGTGTTAATCCAATGAAACGAATCATAAAAAAATGCAACACTTGTTACTTGTTATTAATTTTATATAAAATTCTGTATCACTTATATCTATGTTTAATTTTTTTCTTCTTTTCCATATTTAAATTTTTTTTATTTTGAGCAATTTGGTCTCTTAAACTGGTTGAATAAAGATAAATATTATGGATTATTATGCATTATTACTTTGTTCAACTTTTATTCTTTTATTGAAATGTTAATTTTATTTTAAAGATGTTACTTTTATTTTAAGGTTTACCTGTTAATTTCACTCGAGAAATAAATACACTGAAGCAACTTAAGCATGACAATATTGCGAATTTACTTGGAGTGGCTGTGGATAGAGATTTTGAAAAGTAATTTATTATCTTTAATTCTTTTCTCTGAGGTAATTAGTAATAAAAAAATAGTTTGTAGAAGAACTATCTTCACAAATGTGTGTAATAGAACCATCATTGTGACTGATTTTCATCCTGATTGTTAGCATTCATGATGTTCTATGGACTATTGAAACAATTATTGTAGAGTGGTACAAATGCTACACATGTTGGTACAATTTTTCTTTCTCTTCAATCATTCGGTATGTGATGAGAAGGTCTACTAATGAAGGAAAGTAAAAATAATATTTCCATAGGTAGTTAAAGGAAATCAAAGATATTTGTTTTGTTCTGACTGGAAAAGAAGAGATCAGGAACAGCTGGAGAGCTTGAAAAATCAAGGAAACATAGCAAATTTAAAAATCATATAGAAAACAAGGAAAATGCAGAGAATTTTGAAATTTCTTTAAACCTGGGAAAGTACTGGGAATTTAAAATTTCTTAGTTCTTTTTTAATCTAAAAAATTCTGATCTATTTACACATTGCAAGAATAAAAGACCACCATGAAAGCTCTAAAAATCACGCATTATTCTTGACTACTAAATCATGGAAGTTCATCCATTTTCTACTCATTCCTTTTTTCTTTTGCATAGATCAGTCCGATTTCCAAGACTGGGGAAAAAACTATTATTGGAATAGGGATTACAGTGCTTGAATACTAGTAGAATTACTAAATAAAGATACTTTTTCACAAATTACTTAATATAGTGTTTAATAAATTACTTACACTGATTTTTTTTGTTTTTTATAGTAAAGAAGAAAACATTTTGGTTTAATTATTTTCTTAAAAGGACTTTGCTTAATATTTTCTTACCAAAATCTATATTTCTACTTTCAGTTGGGAAAAATAAAATCCTTATCTAAGAGCCAGCAAAATTAATGTTCTTGATATGTTTAGTGTTAAAACAATTGTCTTTTTATAAATAATAAAGTTTTACTAAACTAGCAATGAGATCTATATCATTTTTCCAAATTAAAAAAAAAAAAAGGAAATTAAAGGACTGAATGTTTTTGCTACCAGTTATGAATATGACAGGATTTTCTTCGTATACATTTCTCTTGTTTATATCAAATTTAGGGGGGGGGGCATATTTGTTATTGATGCAAGAATTATAATTTTTTTCCACTTATAAAAAAGTTAAGTAATTGAATTGGTAGTGTTGTTTATTAAACAAAATAATTAAGTTTGTAATTATCAATCTTTGCTTTCATATAATTTTGACTCTGAACTGTTTAATCATTTGCCTATTAAAAATGTTAAATTTCTTATCATAACTATTGTAATTTAATAAAAAAGCATTGGTGATTGACAAAAATACAGCAGAAATGTACTCAAACATGCACAGCATTTGTAGAAATCAATATTATACATCAAGTAGGAAATTGCTAATTAAATAATAACAGCACAATAGCAATCAGAGTTCACTTCATGATTACGTCCCAAAGAGAAAATTCTTTTTACAGATTCATTCATTTTTGCCTCTTGTTTTATATAAGTTTTCCAATAGCATATCAAAAAATGTAGAAGGTTTTTCAATTATTGATTGCTATTAGAAATTTTGCAAAAAATTTTGAGTTTCCGAAAAAATTCCATCGCAGATTTGTTGCCAGTATTGGAGAGCATTAACTTTGAAACCATTCAGCATCTGTTAGAGATATCTGTAAAATTCTCTTCCTAACTTTAAGGATTATTTGCACAGAAAAATAATATTACAGATTCGAAACAGTATGTAGAAGTAAGATTACTGTTTGCTAACACTCTTAAAGAAGTTTAAAGAAATTGCTTTACTTTGAGTACATAATTTCCTGCTTCTTAATTATATATGTCGAAGATCTCAGTGGTTCATTGGGTGATAGTGCTAAAGTATTAGTGCAAAATAATCTTTTATTTTGAAAATATTATATTCAAATTACATTGACACTTGTTGAACTTACATTTGTAGATAGTAAAAAAATAAATTTAAGAAAGGATTTTGTGGTAGAAATTGCAGTGTAAATGCTATATTGTGATTTAGCATCATGTTTTAACTCATTTTTGCCTTTTGTGATTTCAGACATTAATTATCTGGTCATTATACGTGAAATCTTTCATTTAGAAGTTCAAAATCTTATTTGTAACTTTGATTTTTATTGATATTAGCAATTTTTTTATTGGGATAAAATGTGATTTTCTGAATTATAAACTTTAATGAAATTGTTTAAGAATTTTAATGTAATTGTGTGAAATTTTAGAATTAAAAAACTATAAACAAAAAATAGTATGAAATTGTTTATATATTGTTTGGTTCAAAATGCCAAAACTGGCATTTTGAATAATTTAGAATTCTTTGTTAGACTTTAACTTTGACTTCCATCTTGTTTGAAGTATTTTCTTTCATATTACTTCTGCTTTAGGGAAATGCCTCCTAGCCCATGCACAAAAGCTTGTAGGTTTCCATATCTAAATGTAGTCATTGCATTTATTTACATACATTATCTATCAAGGGGATACATACATTATTCTATCAAGGGGAAATATTAAGTACTTTCCTTTGCCTTATTATTTCTGCATTTAAAATTTTTTTTGGACAGATAATATAATGCCTTTTAAAGTAATACAACAGTTGTTAACATATTACTTTACAAAGTAAAATACAAATTATCAAAAAAAGTATTAAAATTTCAGTATAACCCTTATAATTCATAAACTTTTATGTAATAATGTAGGAATTTCCAAGTTTGTTGAATTTTTTGAATTAACTAAATGTACAGCGAAATTTGTAACTATTAACTCGATTTGTTTCTCTTCGACACTTTAATCTGTAATGAAATATATTTATTCATGTATGCTAATAATTATTAATAGTAATAATTATGAATAATGATTTTTTTTAACAATTTATTACAGCATCTATCTTGTTTTAGAGTATTGCCCCTATGAACTTTCAAAAGCTATAGATGATGGCTTAATACAGAGTTTGATTAACGAAGCACATGTAAGTTTATTTCCTGATGTAACCATCAAATGATTCTAAACATAATTTTATGATTGCCAATGTATTATTTTTATTCATTTATTTCTCAGGAAATATATTTTAATTGATATTTTGATATTTTTTCTAATACTAGTCATCTCTGGCAAACAGTTGGTTTGTTGAGATTATTAGTTTTATTTAATTTTAGTTAATCATTTCAATGTAACTTCATATCTATGATCCTGTCCGATCGTTGGACATTAGAACTATGTTATTTTAATTGCCATACTTAAGAACTATTTACTGAATACATGAAAACCTTTCAATTGGAGACTAGACCCATGGCATTATAGCTCTATTAAAACTGTAAATTCCAGCTTTATCTATTTTCAAACATGCACTTTTTTTCACTTCTTTCTTTTTTGCCTTTTTATTTTTTTGTAAAAGGCACATATATTTAACAGAAACCATCTTTTTTTTAGGGTTCAACAATAGAAGAAAATTCTTCGATGAAATATTTGATGAAACAATGAAAACAATTTGAAATTCAGATCAATAAAATAATTTAATGTTAGGAACTAAACAAAACAAACAAACAGCAACAACAAAAAAAACTGGGAAAATTTGTATGAGTATATTAATTTAATATAATTGAAAAGTTAATTTTCTAAATTTTAAAATGACTTAAAATTTGTTTTTATGCAATAATATTTTTGGAAATTATTTCTGTAAAGCACCAGAATTTTAAATTTTTTATTATTTAAAATTCCAAATAAAATTTTAAAATAAAATCATTTCTAGGTGCATATTCTCATATTTCAAGATATACATGTGTCAAATAGTTTTCTTATAAAGCACCAAAGCACAAATAAAAACACAGATGCATACGCACAATCATCTTTATTATTAGAAGAGATTGCAGTATTTTTATTTTTATTTGTTTTGGTTAATATTTGAAAACAAAAAATAATGGTCATTTCTTTTTTTTTTATTGGTCATGTATTAGAATAGTAGGAGACTATTATATAAATAAATGCTATTATAGTGAATATTATATATAATCTTGAATATTTGTCTCTCATTATTTGAGGAATTGTATATGCATTTTTTTACCAGTTTTTGGTAATTATATTTAATTGTAATTATATTTACCAGTTTTGATATTTGATATTTGGTTGATATTTAATCGTTTTGCATAAGTTTTTATTTATAAATTAAAATCAATACAGTTTTTTTTTTTGTAGCTGTTAAAATGCTAACAAATACTAATACTGCTATCATTTTTTTTTTTTCTGAGTGCTAAATACAAAATAGCAATACAATCTTTATATTCAGTACACACACATACACACACAAAAAAATGTTTATGTATGAATTTATATTTTTTAATTGCAAACTCCTCTTTTTTTTAAAAAAATTTAATATCATCCTTATTTAACTGTTGTGTACTTTGAAATACTAAACAAGTTCTACATCTTTGTATAGAAAAGGTGAAATGAAATAGGTAAATACAAATATTTTCTTATGTTAGAAATTTGTCAGTAACTATTAAAAATGCATATTACACAACTATAACTTTCAACTGAAATCAAAATTCCTCTGTGTATCTTTCTTCCAAAATAGAAGGCTGTCACATTTTTTCTTGATGAGGACAATTCAAAGCATGCATTCACGCAATTGCTTTGCATTTTTATTAAGCCCTCCTTTTATTTTATTTGTTTGACCTCTATAAAATATATTGATAAATGATTTTTTATTTGGATGATTTGTTTAGTTTTTACTTTAAGATATTTTATGCTAAATTTTAAAGAATTTGATTTAAGACCAAAAGTATTATTATTGTGGTACTATTCTTTGTAGTAGCAAAGTAGTTCATTTCCTGGAATTTGATTTTTTTTATACAATGGAATTATGCTTAAAGTAGTAATTTCTGCTTAAGGAAAATAATTTCTGTTTAGTAACAATTTTCATGTTTGAAACAAAATGTGCTGAGCAGTATATGAATTTAAAAAAAAAATTAAGAAAATTTATCTTTATATTTCAGATAAAGTGTATCATGTATCAGTTATTTACTGGATTGCATTTTCTTCATGAAAAACTTGTTTTGCATAGGTATGGTATACCTTTTTAATTTTTTTCTGATTTTCATAGCACTTGAGAAAAAATTAACTCCTGTTTTATATCAATTTGGTAATTCTTATTGTCAACAGGGACTTGACTGGAACTAACATTCTTTTTACTGAAAAAGGAGTTTTGAAGATAAGTAAGTTCTCTGTAGTAGATTTAATTAAGTTTTAGCTACGCAATTTTTAAAAATGTTTTTTTTTTTTAATTATTTATGTTGCAATTTATAAATTTGGGTACCATGACTGGAGCCGTGAAATGTCTGTAAATTATTAAATTAATTACAATAATATATTTTTTAGTTTATTGCTTAATTGAAATGTTAATTATATGTCATAATTTTCATTTTTGTTATTAAAGCACAGATTATTTATTGAAAAAAATTGCTTTTATTGTTTATTATATTGCAGAATCTTTTTTAAAAAGGATGTATTTTAGATGTAAATAAATGAATAAAGTAAGTAATAATGGGATTGCTGTCTTTCTCTTAGTTCAAAAAAAAATTACTGATGTTTTTACAATGAAATCATAATGGATTTGCTATTTTCAGTTTATTTTAAAAATCTTTTTAATACTGTTTAACAGTTCTTAATATTTTAAAATTTTAAATAGAATTCTTAAGTTGGAATTCATATAAATTTTGGAAAATTTCTGTTTTTTTTTTTTTTTTTTTACTTAATACTATTTAGATGATAAAAATTGTTCTGCTTTGAATTGAATCCCAAAAGCTTTTTTTCTTGATTGTATTCATCAAAGCTTGGGCTAAAGCATAAAATATTGCTCTCAAACCAATCCATTTCATTTTAAAGTTAGTAAAAGGCACAAAAAATAAATGTCTGATTTAAGTAGGAATATTTTTAAAAAATAATTTGTAAAAGTTTTCAGAATTGCTGGAAATTATTTTATATATCTTGATTTTATAAATTTTTTTACATATTGATCTAATTGAAATCCAAAACCTATGAATTACCAGTTAACCTCAAAATTCTATTAGACTAATATATTTTTTTTCTTTTTCATATAAAAAAAGTCCTTGCTTATACAAGATACATTTTGATCACAGCAAATGCAAACAATTGGTTATACTTATTAAGTTCAAAGAATTGATAAAAACTTTATTATGTTAAAAAATTCAATTGAAGGTTGTTATTCTTTTTGCCATACAAAACTCATATACATATTTTTTATTCCTTATGTATTTTCTCGAATCCTCGTAAAACTCGTATCCTTTTATTCCTCCTCATACATATTTTTTATTCCTTATAAAAATGTCACTTATAGGTATTTTTCAGTAAGAAAAAAGGCAGTGACTTTATTCTATGTACTATTTTGTACACATCAAATCACAAAAATCATGTATACACTTATCAAAACATGCATCTGTGAAGCTTTTCCTTTTTGATCCTAATTTGAATCTAAACTATTTTTTTTTTCTTGGATATGCAAGATGTGGGTGTTGAATTAAATAGTTGTATGAACTTTTTACATTAAAATAAAATTACTGATATCATTTCATAGCTAATAAAAAAAAAGAAGCAAAACCCAAAATATAATTCATATTTTTTTTTCCCATTTTGATACAGAAGATCTTTTAAAGAATGGCCATTATTGTGAAATAAAGGTATAATATAAAACATCTGTCTGAAGCCTTTGTAATGAAAGGCCCATTTTTTTATGTGTAGATTTAAAACTTTGCATTGTTTAAGAAATAATCTGCAAAATTGCATTCTGTCTCATCAAATGAGTAGTAATCTTGTGGTATTTATATTTATTTAATATGCTTATAGCTGACTTTGGCAGTTGTCGGCATGCTTCGAAAGAGAAAATGACACCAAACATGGTGTCTAGATGGTAAGTGAATGATGACTTCATTGAACTATTTTGTTTGAATAATTTATAATTGAATATTACCAATTATTTTATAAAACAGTGCATCAATGGAATATTTATTTGAAAAATATTATCATATTATAATTCGGAAAGAAGAATGTAGCAATAATTTCAGAATTTTATTTTTATTTGGTGTAATTCTTAATAATTTCTTTAATGATACAGTGACTCTTTAGTGCCATTTCTTAACTGGCATAATATTTATGCTCTTGAATTATTGCACAGTACAGTATTGTAAAGCTAAAAATCTTGTTTATATATTCTTTTATTGCTGTAAGTTGCGATAAAATGAACCCAAATCATAAGCTAATTGTACATATTCAGCAATGAAAATATCTGTTAATAATTGTTTGTTGTTTTTAATTGGATATATTGATTTTTTATTCATGTCAATTTAAGCTTATGATTCTCGTATTGTGAAGTACTTGTATCTGAAATAGAATTAACTATCAGGGTTAATTACTTGGCAAAATTGAATTGAATTGAATTTTTATTTGCTAATGGGAATAATGTAGCAGTTTATTTGATTTGTAATTGTTTGCTGCTGTTTAATGTTAAGGTGAGTTTGAAAGATTCTTTATTATATTCGAAAGTAAAATTTATTGTTTGAGATAAACTTTTCAGTTTTTGACTTTCATATCACAATATGAATTGTTTCCTGTTCTTGAGGAATATGAATGACTTTTTGTTTCTGTAACAAAATATCAAAATAGACAGAAACAAAATTTTTAAGTTAAGAAATTTGATGATTCAACTCAAGAATCTGACTTGTGAAAATCTGCCTTAGGATTAAGCTTTTCTACTTAACCATGTAAAGATCAAATTCATTGCATTTTCTAAAAAAAAAATTAACTTGGGTTGTGTCCTTAAGTTGTTAGATTTTTTTTTCTCAAATTTTTAGTTTTGAATTCATCCACGAGAAACTAAAAGAAACTAAGATTAATATATTATTATTGAAAATATTAATAATGTTATTTGATGAAATTTAGTATAATAGTTTGAATTAAAATGTTATTCCTATTTATTTTCTTAATATGTATTTGGGAAGCTGGTTTTCTTAAACTCAAAAATTCATACAACTCTGCTACATTGAAAGAAATGCTGGAATTAAGATAAAAGGATAATTTCCAAAATATAAGATCAGATCATAGCAAAAAACATGAATAATGTCCAGTGTTACTTAAAAATTATTATTTTTTTAATTGGCATGTTATGTAAAATTTTTGTAATTTCATATTATATTAAAAAGTTTAATAATATCAAAATTCTGTTGTCCTTGTATTAGCCATATGAAACTAGATTAGAAGTACAAGAATTTTAAGCAGAGATGTTGAGCATTATTTTTTTAGGATTTAACTATGTGCAAAGATTTATATATAAGAAAAAATGCTTATTTTAATGTTTTTGTATTTCAGGTATAGAGCACCAGAACTATTATTTGGAGCAGAAAACTACTCATCAGCCATTGATATATGGTATGTTTGTTTCCTATCAATATCTTAACTAATATATTCTTCTCTGAAAATGTAATGTGCAATATCTTAAGAATTTTTTTTCTTTATCTGAAGTTGCTATTTTAAATTTTTTTTCTGTTTATAAAAAAGAACTTGCCATGTGATTATTTCATTCATACGTCTGTAACACATTTTATTTTTTTCAATTTTTTTGTTCATTTTGGGATACTTATTTTATGTGAAAAAGAACATAGACTATTCATGTCAAAATGATTTTACAATATACAACCACCGCTTTACTGATTGAGAAATAATTGCATAATGTTTGGTTCGGAGCATTGTCTATGAAATGTAGAATTCACACAGTTCTGAGTAGGGAAGTACTGTTTGTCACAAAAGTTTTATGCATCATCATCATCATATATATCTGTATGTTAATTTCTATTTAATGTTCAATGATTATACACTTTTTCAAAATATATTGTTAATTATGGTTCCCCCCCCCTCTCCTTAAATAGAATGCTGAATGGGCTGAGTATATGACACATATTAATCATATTTTCTATCTACTTTTATTTAAAATATCCATATGACTAATCTTTAAACAAGGCAACTCAAATTGTGTAAATATTAGTCTAAGGTAAGTAAATAAAAATAAGGGTTTTTGTTTTTTAAGATTCGTGATGTGGGATTTTATTATTTTTATTATTTTGGAATTATTAATTGGTTTTATCTGTCTAAAGTGATAGGTAATTGTATAATAGCTTTGAATTGTATCATAGCATTGTATAAAAGTACTTAAAGATAAAACTCTTAGTAACAGAATAGATATATCTTTTTTAGAATAAACTATATTTTCCCCTTTTACATACTATTTAAAGACCTGCTGTCATTTTATTTTTAATTTTATAATTTTACTTATTTATGTATATACTGTCTCAGTGTTGTGATTTCCATGATTGATAACTTCACATCTTTTATGAGTCGAATCTTTAAGGTTAAATATTCATGGCAATCGAAGCAGGCTGTAAAATTTTTTGATATCTGCCTTTTTTTTTTTTTTTTTGCTTTTTTATTGGTATAATTTTATCCCTAAATGTTTTGATTCTTTGGAACAGAAAAAATTCTTAGTATTTAAATATTTAGTATTGCAACATTTAACATGAAAGGTAACAAAATTGTTTTTGTATATAGGTAGTATGTTTTGTTATATTATTTAAATTATTTTTTATAAACTTTTTCATACTATAGCAACTAACAAAATGTACAGAAGTAAAAATCAGAAATCAGTAGTTTTAAAAGTTAATCAATAAAATAAGATGCATAATAATAAAAAAATATGAATTTTGAAAAGAAGATCTCATTACTTCATCTGCAAATCATATGTTAGTATGTATATCACTCACTTGTTGCCATTTAATTAGAAATTGGTTTGTATTCATATTTTTGCTTACATATTTTTTTTAAATGTGCAATCTATTCCAGGTCTGCTGGCTGTATTTTTGCAGAACTGTTAAATAAAAGACCTCTCTTCGAAACTGATTCTGATAATAATATGATTTCAATGTTAGTGGACTTACTTGGAATCCCTACTGAAACCAATTGGCCTGTATGTTTGTCTTTTTATTATATATTAATAAATATCTTCTTGAATCATTATTCATTTTATGTAATTAAAGTAAAGTGGTTTTAAAATTAAAAATATAAAAAAAAGGGATCATTTAGTTGTCATGTAAGTGAATTTATGAATTATGATAGATAAAATTTCTTTGAACAAGTTATTGTCATATTTAAACTGATGAACAGTGGAATTTGCAAAAAACCTTGCAGACTTTCCTTTTGAATAACTAAAGTAATTTGATCAGTGGAAGTGTACCATATTGTTTGACACCGTTTTTAAGTTCAAAGAGGCTTTATCATTTAATTCTTCTTCTTTGTCCATTCTGCAAAGGAAGCTAATTTAGTGGAAATGTCAAACTTTCATTGTTTTAACTAGTAGGTAATAAAATGGCCAAGAAACCCATGCTCTTTGGAGAATCTGATATGAGATATTATAATTAAGCTAAACTGCTACTGTCCTACCCCCTTCTTTCAGGACTATTAAATGGGCTTCATGCTAAGTAACTGCTGTGAGTTCAATGCTGTCTAGTTTTGCCAGTGTATTTGTCACTCAAAAAGAGCTACTAATAATGTTTAATTTTATACACAAGCCTATGTCTATTTTCCTCAGAAATACCAAAATGTGGCATATGGTCAATGAGTATGCTATTTTATGTGTAATTTTGGAATCAATATTTATGAACCAGAATGCTCTGCCCTACTAGTGAAGAAAATTTCTCTGATTATTTAAGCAATAAATTTGCAACCATATTATTTCAAATAATCAATTTCCAAGTTTTTTTTATTATTGATATTCTGACTACTTTAAGAGTATTTGTATAATTATATCATGTTAAATTAGACTTATTGGCTGCCTTATTAGTATTTCTCATTGTCTATCTCAGTGCAAATTCTTATTACTGCTTTTAAATCCTGGGTAAATTTTATTTTCTTGAGTATATTACATTTTGAGTATATTATTCTTCTGCTTTTCGTGCATGCTAGACTTTCTGTCAATAAAATCTTATAATGTAATCCATTAGATTCTGAAATTTATTCATGTAGTCATTTTTTTTCTTTCTCTGCTGTAGTTATAATATGGACAAAGCCTTTATTATTAGCATTATTTAGTCGCAACTGCATTTCTTTCTCATTTTTAAATAGCTTTAGAATGAGCTTGCTTGTGTTGTTATTGGAACACAAGCAAGTTGATTCTGTTTTGGCTGTATTTCAAAATATGCTTATTTTTTTATTCTGTATAATTATTTCTTTTTCTATATGCATGACAGCAAATTAAGATATTTTTGTTAGGATTATTTTTTTTTTGTTTTCTTTTGCATGTATTTACTAAGAAAACGTTTCTCAGTTACTTCTATAAAAAAATTCCAAAACTTGTTAGCAGAATCTAGTTTCTTCAATAATATATTTTGATATTTAAACTGAGATGTAAACTGTGCAAAATAGGTGGATGCAATGAATTTTCTGATGTTTGGCATTATGCCATGAAAAAATAAAAAAGTTAAGTTTCTCATATTTTTGATTATATACATTATTAATTCATGAACATTCTGTAAAATGTATTTTTTTATTGATGCATAATTTTTTAAAATTTAAATCATCTCAAGTATAATAAAATACTGTCTAATAAAGCACTCAAGCATAAATGGTAGTACCTTAAAATTAGACTTTTTGAAGTATTAGATTTTTAGTGTTTATGTTTACAAAATAATGTATTTAAATATTAAATATTATAAAATAATATTAGAAACATGCTTAAATATATTATTTTGGAATGATATATTTTCATTTGTTTGAAAGCCTCAGAAAAGAAAATATATATTGTGTAATAGTTTGAGATACTTTTTTCCTCCATGATAAATTTTTATTTTATTATTATCTCTAATAAATTGTGGTGATTTTTTTTTTCAGGGTTGTTCAGAGCTGCCACTGTTGAAGGAATATGAACTTCAAGGTCACCCGTATGTGTTTTTATTTTCTGCTTTCTCAATATTATGTAATGTGCAGTTAATAATATTTATTAATCTAGAGCATCATTATTAGCATACATCATTAAAGTATTCATTTCATTTTGAAACATAAAAGATTTTTTTAATGAAAATACTTTGCTTGCTTGATGACTTAACAAATTTCCTCTAAAAAACAATATAATTAAAGATTTTTTTTTTTTTTTTTGTAAAATGATAATTTATTTAAAGATAACAACCCTATGATCAATCTTTGATAAATTCTAATTTAAAAATATATTGTGGTATTGTGGTGTTTCTACATTATATATATTTATTTCAAAAAAAGAAATACTCCGAACTTGGTTAGTTACTTTTAGAACATTGATATTCACTGGGAAAGTTCGACAGGATCTATAGTCCCAAATTAAAAAGGTAACTTCTTCGTGGAAAGATCCGATATTTCCCCAGACATGTGAAAGATCTTCATTTTGTGATGTTATAAATGCCTTGTTTCTTTTGGAGGTGTCATTCTTGTAAACGATTTTACTCTTACTTCCTGACAATCTTAATTTCTGAAGTACTTGGTTTCGACATTTTAAAAACTTTATTCTACTGATTAATGTGAGTAAATTTTTATTTCATATTAACGTAAACATCTTGTAATGAATTTGAAAAAATAAACTTGATTTCTAAATTTCACATTTATAACATTGAATTTCAAACTAAAACCAGAAAATAACTAGAACAGTAAAATAATAATAATAATAATAAAAATAAATCTTGCTGATAAAAGTGTGTATGCAAAAACTTATTAAATTAATTATAATGTAAAATAAAATACAGCATAAAAAAGATAATTTATAAAAAAAGTGTGCTAAATATTTTCAAAAAAATTACATAATTATAGGTTTACATTTTTAAATATTTGATATTTAAAATAAATCATTGACTTAAAAATGACTTTTAGACTTATTAGACTTTTCCCTCCTGTTAACATGATGATTTGGGCAGGCAAAAGGCATGATTGGATTTGATCATTTTGGATCATCATTTATTTTCTGTTATTTGAAATGGTTAATGAATTGTTGCAAAGTTTCAATTGATGGCCTTGTGATTGTTTTTTGTTTGTTGTTGTTATTGTTGCATAATTTGATCTTGCTTTAAAGCATACAGTAATGAACTATGAAACAAAATTCTTTTGTTCGAGCTGAAGCAATCATTAAAATTTTAAAAACTTGCATTTTTATTTTTAAACTATTTAGTTATATTTTCTCCCTGGGAGTTTAAATAATCAACAAAAATAAAAATTATATCAATGATATAAGTGTACATGAGGAAGAAAACAGAATGAATCAATAAGTAGAAAAGACAGAGGGCTAGGCTATACAAGAAATAGTTCTAATAAGTATCAAAATTTCTTCATGAACTATTGTATATTGATAAATTGGAAAGATTTAGCAATGCTAAAACTACCATTTAGTAAAAGTAAAAAGCAATGCTTTTCCTCTTTGAATTTAATTTTGCCTGAGAGGAATTTTTAGCCATAATTTCGTATTTGACTTATTGACCCCCCCCCTCCCTTAATACTCTCACTCTGATTTTAGATTTGCTTTCACTTTCTTGGTTTATTTTTACCTTCTTTCATTGACAGTTTTTAATTTAATTTCTACTTTCTCTTATTTGCCTATATATAAATTTACTTTTCACTTGCATGTTATTTCAAGGCAAAAACATCTGGTTCAATATATGCTTTTCTATATCTATATTTACCGCAATAATTTGTAAAATTTAATTCAGATAATTATGATAAGAAATTTTTGCTTATTTAAAAGCCATTTTTAAAGTTGAATTTTAAAACAATTCTTGAGAAATATTTGTTGTAACATCACTGGTTTCTAAGTTATGAGCCAATGTTGAAAATAGGATAACCTACTTCTTAAAAGTCGTGGCTATCACTGCAATAATCTTGGAATTCATTTTATTCCTCAAAAGTAACCAAACTTCCAAGGCTGGCCTGAGGAGGATGTTGCTAACTGCCTATGCTGTACACTGCAAATTATTTTTCAAAATGAAAATGTTTTTCCATTGTTGTTATTTTAATGTAAATGTTCATACATTTGAATATTATCAAGCAATTTATTCACATCTACTAGTTCGAGGCAAAGTCAGGGCATTGAGCTTCAATCTACTTAATTATGTTAAAAATATTTCTAGTCATAATCATAGATAGCATTATTTTTTTTAATAATAGATTTCAAATTTATCATGGGCCTGAGAATGTTTTTTATACAATTTAGATACTATTCTCAAATTAATTGAAGACAAATGTTGCAAGTAATGAGTTGTGATTTACAAAATGATATGGATTGCATTGTTCCATTTAATGAAATTAAAATTTGCAATTGATTTTTGCCTTCCTGTACATATTATTACAATTTTTTCAATGATTTATTTGAATTGTATCTAAATGTTGTCACTGTTTTGAGAATTAAGGTGGTTAGCCAATTGTTGTATAAAAATAATATTGAATAATATTACTTATATTGATTATTATTACTTCTTCTTAAAGATCTTTCTCATGATCAAAAATAATTGAAGATTTAGTATTAATCAACAATGACTTCTTTTCTTAGATGTTTTATCTATGTGATGTGAAATAGCGCGAAAACTAAATTATAGTGATATTTTCAATGAATTGCTTTAAAATATGTAAGAATGAAATTGCATATTTTGAATTTATTCTTGTAATTTGGACATCAAATTGTATTTCATATGTTAATGAAGCAATATTTTTATTTGGTCAATGAACTATTTATTATTTGTATGATTGAAATGTTATAATAATTTGACATTTTCATGTATTTTTTTCCCAATTCTATTCCACTTGCTGCAATATAATAAATAGGAAAATGCAATAAAGCAATATTTTGAATGAAATTTGTTTTAAGGCCCCCAGTGGCCCTGCAAACAACCCAAACTCCCTTTCTCCTTCTTGAAGTGGAAATAATCTTAAATGCCTCATGTACATTTGTGAGATTAACAATGAGCTATTAGTTTTTGATTAACTGAGTGTATTTAAATTTATTTATATATAGTGTTTCGTTTTTTTTTTTATTTGTAGGTATAACAATTTGAGATTGATGTTTCTTGAACAGTCCTCTGTATGTATGGATCTATTATATAAATTATTCACATATAACCCTATTAAAAGGTAAGCTTATTTTTGCCTTGCAGGGTGTGTAGCATTGTTAAAAGTCCTTAAAAACTGCTTATTTTTAATAGTTCTTATAAAAGGGCCTTAAAAGTGCTTATCTTAAATACAAATTCTTATTTTTCTTTCTGAAAGGGAGGAAAAATTCATTGTATTAGAGAACTACGCTAGATACACCCATTTATATGATTATACCTGTTTTGCTAAAAACTATCAAGAAATGAAATTCCTTTCAAAAAAGGAATTTGCTGAAATGAATATAAAGCTAATGCACTTATCCAATAAGCCAGAGACTTTTCATTACTAACAAAATCTAATAAACTGAGAAAAACTATTAGGGAAAAAAACCAACCAAATTGAAAATGTGGAAAAATTTCTAAAAAAATTAAAAAAAAAATATTTCTATATTTAATACATTTTTTTTATATCCAAGTTTTGCTTACTTGCATTTTGTTTATACCTTTTTTTCCCTCTCAATGGACTAAAATATTAATGAAATAATAGTATAATGCTTTTATTCATAATACTAATTGTAGTATAATTGAATAATTTTAGATATGCAATAAAAGTGTTTTAATAAGATTTTTCTAAGAAAGCATGCATAAAAGCTGTTTAAATAATTTAGCTTCACTGTTAATGAAAAATATTGAGCAATTATTGATAATATTTTATGTTTATATTTTATAAAAATTATATACAGTAGACTCCCGATTATCCGCGGTGCGGATTATCCGCGCCTGCCGCACAAAGTTTTTTTTTTTTTTTTTGACTGATTTTTTCAAAAAGGTGCAGTTTTACAGTTATGCTTTTGTAATTACATAATACATTACAGTATTAAAACAGTACATATGTAGTAATTTTTCTGTGTATCCTTGACGCCTCTCGTAAATACAAAGCACTTTTCTGTTTTCATTAACAAAATGCATTTTAGGTTAGTTTTGAGTGATATACTAAAATATTAAGCGTTAGTTAAACATTTCCTGCTGTTTATTTTACATTTTATTGTACATAAAACGATTTTTCAAAATTGGAATGACTGTTTTCTCTTTTGCTATACCCGTTTTTAGCTTTTTTCGGATTATCCGCGGTTTTTGTTATCCGCGGCGGCCGCGCCACCCAATTCCGCGGATAATCGGGAGTGTACTGTACTTAGTTACTATCCAACTTAGTTCATTTCATTGTAATAAATAGTTTTATAATCAAAAATACTTTTTTAATGTTAGTTCTTATTTTTCTCTAAAGATGCTTAAAAAGTGCTGATAAATTGCTTATTTTTAAAAAAAATTATGTACCTTTCCTGCTTACTGACTCTTTTTCCCTTTTACCTGATTTTTTTTTTTTTTTTTTTTGAAGTTTATACATTATATTTCCTTTTAGGATTACAGCACAGGAATGTTTAGTTCATTCATATTTTACTGAAAATCCTAAAGGTAATCCAATTTTTAAATATTTTTGTACATTTAATTTTCATCTCATGCCTAAATTTTATTTCAATTTATCACTTGTATATTATAATCATAAATAGTCATTCACATAAAAGCTTAAGATTCTAAAACTGTAGTAATTCCTTTAATGGATTTTTTTTATGTATGTAAAAAATGGAGTATTTGTCTTATTCATCTGAATAGACTAAGGAGAAAAATGTTCAAAATTAAATTAGGAAACAAAACAAAACTGAGGAAAATGAGTTATTTGCATTTTATGTGATCGTTCCAAATATTTAGTAAAATTTATAATAAAAATTTGTAAATATTTTCTTAAATGTTTGATTGATTACCTTTTCTATTTTGAAGATAACATTTTCAAATGCCAATCACTTTTTCACTTTTTAATATTATTATCCAAAAATTAAAAATATCTCTCAATTCTCTAGCATATTTTGTAATTTTTGTTTCACTGCTTTAAAAGAATAGAATTTTTGCAGTACATTAATCTTGTTTTGTTCCACCAAAATTAATTTTAAAAAGTGTGCTTTCTATAAAAATAAGGAACCTTGATTAAATTGAAAATCAAACTAATATAATTTCTATGGTTTTTTTTTTTTGCTTAGAATTTAATGTGAAAGGAATTCAGTTTCAATTATATGCCATTTATTCAACTATATGCATGTATTTTCATCTATTGAAAGAATAAAGAATCCCAGACTATATGTTATATTTTTTTCTTATAGCTTGTGACTTGAAAACTCTTGTGGCTCTTTTGAAAAAAGTGGATACAATATATTAAAAAAAAAAAAAAAAAAAAAAAAATTGTGTTCAATTTTGAAAGATATGATTAAGCACTGATCTCAAAGAATACTTTCTTTATACATGTATAGCAATTGCACCATGTTTATTTAAATGTGATGTATTTTTAAAAGAAAATCCATTTTTTCAAATTTCTTTTAATTGTACCATTGTTTGTTGTTTCATTATGTACAGTTCAGTTTCAGTTTATTCTTTATGTATGACATTTGCATTTTATATTTTTAAATAAAAGGAAATCTTCTTCAATGTAAATAGTTTGTTACTAATGTAGTTTGTAATCTCTCTAATGTTGCAGGAATATAGATAATTTTATAATATATAAGAGCTTTAGTCGAAAAATAAACATCTCTTAGAAATAATTTTAAGCCCAGTTTTTTTTTTTCTTGCACCATTATTTAGAGTTTGGTATGACTAATTTTAGTTTTTCCTTTTTGGTTGAGTGAACATTAGGTGCAAAGTGAAAGTGGAAGTGCAAGTTTCCCACTTTTCTCTAGATTATTCAAAAACAACAAATGTTTTGCATAAAGTTGTAGAGTATAAAATTCTGATATATATATATTCTATATATATATATAAGCTAATGAAAATTTTATCCCTGTGAATATATACTGTGAGATTTTAATAGGGCTTTCTAACTTGTGTCAATCACAAGTAAGGGAAACACAGGGATCGTTTAGAAGAATTTGTTTAGATAGCAATTTCTTGTCCCTTCACTCAGAGCGTGGGAACCACTGATGAAAGCATTTTTACAAAACTTCTCTTGAATTAATTAAATAGAAAAAGTGGAATGAGATCATAGAATAAGAGAATATTTTAGAATTACTTTGATATGAGCTGAATTAAGCTAAAAATAAATAAATTAGGAAGTTAATTAAATTAGATTTATATATATATATATATATATAAAGGAAAGTTAGTTTTGTATTAAAACTGAATGATACATGAGTATATTGAACAGCATCATGCAAACAATAACTCTTTGCCAGTGAATTTAGTAAAAGAAAAGGCATATTAGAGTAAAATATGCAACACACATTTAGTTGTTGTTTCTAACGGCTTTTGTCTAGACAAGCCCACTGACTTTAAGAAGTCATTTGTGATTTAAGCCTCTTGTTTTTTCAGGGCCAAGAGAATGACTTAACTACACACACGTCACAACTTTTTTTTTTTTTTTTAGGGAGTGAACTTCATGCATGCATTTCATTCACTCATTGTAATTTAGACCTGAGTTAGAGAACGATCATCCCTGATTCAGTACCCCCAGTACTCTCCGACATGTAGGATTTATGACCACGACAGATTTATACGCGCATCAGCCACCACTCACGCGGGAAGTCATCGGCCGGCGGGGTTCGAAACTGCAACCCAAAGGACGCGAATCCAACGCCCTACCAACCAGGCTATCCCGGCCTTCTGTTGTAGATATCCATAAGGTCTTGAGTCAAATCCTACAAAGGGTTGATGGTCTGTTGATCTGTACTTTCAGAAACATGTAAACACAACAGCTCAAAAATGCAGCGGTTTTAACTATATCAAATTTGGTGTGAGATTTTGTGACTACATGAGTAGTTCTGTGTCAGATTTCTGTTTCAATCGGTTGGGAAAAACGTGTCTAGAATACAAATTTTTTGAATACTGTAAACCGCATGAAAGGAATTAATCGCCCCCTCTCCCCCCCCCCCAAAAAAAAAAAAAATCTCGCCTAGAATCATACCATCTATTTAGTAAAAATGCTAAATCCATATCAACAGTTAATCTTCCGTAACTATTGTACACTAGTGCCATGCGAAGTATTTTATAGGATAACACTTTTATTTGAAAGTATACAAGAAAATTTTGGGAAGACCACTATCGCTGATTTTTTAAAAAAAATTTGATTGTTAAAAGTATCTACCAATTGGTAAGAACATGTAGATTAATTATCCGAGGAAATTCAACTTAATTATGTATTTATTTTTCGTAGTAATAATTAAGTCCTTGTATTAGGAGGGGCCGCGGTGGACTGGTGGTAAGGTCTCGGCTTCGGAACCGGAGGGTTTCAGGTTCGAGACTCGCTTCCACCGAAGAACCGTCGTGTAAGGGGGTTTGTTGCACGTTAAATCCGTCGTGAGCAAACGTCCTCCCGCTGGTGTGGTGTGGAGAGGGGGTGCCAGCTGAGGTGTCGTCCTCGTCGTCTGAACGCGGTTCAAAATAACGAGGTCCGTCCCAAAATAGCCCTAGTGTTGCTTCAAACGGGACGTTAATATACCCAAAACCAAAAACCAAACCTTGTATTAGGAGAATAATTATGCATCGGATATTTTTTTTTCTAGTGCAAAGAGTTAAAAAGGCTAAAGACAAAATACAAAGATCCTGAGTCAAGATTTTATTTTAAAATTACGGATTGAGAACTACCTATACGAGATCATCATTCTGAAACTGCTGATTCATATCGCAAAGTAGAACCAATTGTAAATCTATTATCGAAATAAAAGATTTGATGCATTATTATTTAGGAACAGACGCGATGAGAAATGCCATTAATTTAAATTGATCACTGTTTTCATATTTCAGGACAAATGTGTCTGCGTTTCTAAGTGTAGTTCGAGTTTGCATCAAAATGCATCTTGCTTCTTGCTCCTTATAGCAATTTGTTTTAAAAGTCATTATTTAAATGGAATAGATTAAGTTAAAACTGCAAGTGATATCCTTAATTTCAAACTCTTTTTAAAACTGTAATTATAAAAAAATACCCAGACCAAATGTAGATTAGTTCAGTTTAGTTTTATTAACGTCTCTTTTATAAGCAACTCTTGGGCTATTTTGGGATGGACCTCGTAATTTTGAACCACGATCGGATGATGAGGACGATACCTGAGCTGGAACTCCACCTCTCCAAACTTCCACACCACATCAGAGAGAGGACGTATTGCTCCGACAGATTTAGCGTGCACCAGACCCGCTTTCACGGCGGTTCTTCTGTGGAATCAAGTCGCGAACCTGAAACCCTACGGTACCGAAGCCGATACCTTGTCACCAGGCCACCGCGGCCCCTGACCAAACGCAGAAAAAGTATGGTTAGGAACTTCATAGAATTCTTAAATATCCCAGTACAAAAGAATGAAATCCCAATCAATCAACTTCAAATCTGCTCCTGGTAATGCATTCGGAAGCTATTTTATAATATACAATATTAAAAAAATCTAGCGTTTTGATAAAATTTCACAGGTTTATATATATATATACACTCATGTCCAAAATTAAGGTCACAAACATAAAATCTGCGAAAAATGAAAACTATTCACTGTGTTACCACGAAAGTTGGCACAGTGGTACACTACAATAGAAGAAAGAACATAGACACATAACAACATGGAAACGATTTTAATTGGGAATTAAGAAACAAGGTATACCAAAAAGTGTTACATTATGAAGCAGAGATAAAGCATTTATCTCGGGGAAAGCCTGTCTAATATGGAGTGTGACCACCGTGCACTGCTATACAGGCTTCACTACGAGCTTTCAGACTGTTTATGAGGGTGTCAATAAATGCTTGGGGCAAAAAAGCCCATTCTTCAAAAAGCGCGGCTTTTAACTCTTGGAGGGAGTTAGGCTGTTCAATGGCTCTTTCGAGACCATCCCAAACATGTTCAATAAGACTGAGATCCGGGGACCTCTAGGGCCAGTCCATACATCGAATTTCCTCTTCCTCCAGAAAATCATCAACGATTTGGGCTCTGTGTGGACGCGCGTTATCGTCCATAAAATGATGTCTGGGCCAAAAGCACCCCGGAACAACCTCACATAACCTTCAAGGATCTCAACCCTATAGCGATGTGCATTGACAGTACCCGCATCGAAGACGTGCAGTGGTGTACGACTGCCCAACATTATGCCATCCCAGATAAGGATCCCTCTGCCACCAAATCTGCGGATTTCTTTTACGCAGGAGGGATGCTAGAGAGCTCCTCGCTCTCTCCAGATGAGGATTCGAAGAGTGTCACTCTGTGTGGTAAATCTCGACTCATCACTGTAAAGAACACGGCCCCATTCTTGTTGTGCCCAAGACTGTAATGTTCGGCACCACAACAACCGGACTTTTCTGTTTGATGCAGTCAAAGGGACGCACTCAACTTGTCGCCAGGCATAAAGGGCCCTCTCTGCTAGACGTCTGTATTCTGTTTGTCTGGAAATTCTTATTCCAGACGCAGCAGCAAGGTCACGAGCAACGGCTCCTCAACGAGCAGGTTGAGGTGCCGTTGTCAGCCTATGCCGTCGTGCGCTTAATGCCAAATAGCGATCCTGTGCAGGCGTCGTTGCTCTGTGACGGCCTTGGTCGGTCTTCCTGGTTACAGTACCACTTGTTTGGAATTGATTCCACAACTTGGATACCACTTTTGGTGCCACTTGTAACCATCGAGCCATCTCCGCTTGAGACTGCCCAGCTTCAAGCCTGCCAACAGCTCTCCATCTCAAGGAATCGTCTAAACGATTGTGAGAACTCATTCTCACTGGAAATAGGTTAACTTTTTTGTTTTAGTGCAATATTCTCAAAATTGCAGGCAAAAATCCCAGATGCCTAAACAGTCTAATTTCAGTAGTTCCTCAAAATCTAATACTAAACAACATTTTTTCCCACAACAAAGGTTAATATCGTGTTACCGGTCCTTCACGATATACAAAATATAAATTGCTTAAATTTTACTGGTATCCATTTAGAATTATTTTGAAAAACATATTTGTGACCTTAATTTTGGACATGAGTGTATATATGTATAACTTACGAAGATAAGGTATTGTAATTGTTTACGGTCTCAGTTTTGACAGTTCTTTGCTTTTCAAAGCTCCCTGTGTCCGGAAAAGTACCGTAGTCTATCTGTTCGAATATAAATTAATACGATATCTACGAAAGAGAAACGGATGGATAAAATTTAGCACACAAATTTAAAATTCAAAGAGTAGATATCATTAAATTTGGAATCAAATCCATCATTGAACTTCTACAAGCACGTAAACGCAGTAATCAAATTGATTTAAGTATATGAAATTTGGGAAGTGAATTTGGAATTATATTTGTAATCGCAAAATTTTGATTTCAATCGTTTGAGATAAAAAAAAATGCGTCTAAAATAAAGATTCGTTGTGCTAGTGAAATAACCGCATCTGAGCCGTGAATCGCCGAAGATAGCACACTCATAGGTTCTTTCGTAAATATTATTTGTCATTTGCATACGATTATTACTCCACAAATCCATACCGGCGTTTTAGCCTAGGTGTAGCGCGTCTTCCCCGTGATCTGGACGTTCCGGGTTCGAGTCCTGGTTCGGGCGTGGTTGTTCTTTACCCTGTGTTCTATCTGTGAGGTGTATGAAAGACAATCTAAGGGGGATATGCAGCAACAACAACACATATACATTTATAACAAGAGATAATATTTTGGTTAGACTCTTTTGCTGATTTAAAGTTGAAGAATACATCTGAACACAGAACAATTAAAGTTTGTCAAAGTGAGATTATCAAGGAATTAAGGCCATAGGGCTGTCTACAAATCCTAAAGAAATCAGAAATGTGGTCGGTTTTGCAGTACAGTTTTGATTATAAAAATAACGAAGGAAGTCCTCCACAATTTTCATTAGCTCACACGACTAAATCTTGAAATTGCTTCAACGTAATAGAGCAAAGAACGTGCATTAATAATATTCTATTTAGCGAATAAAACCTTTGTATTTTTACCATTAAGCCAAAAGCTTAACTTAAGCATAGTTTAAACGCATTGTTTCGGTAAAAATGGAACCCCCTTCCCAACCCGAGAACATTTAAAATATCAATTATATCAATTTTTGAATTCTGTAGCAATGTAAATTAATCTTTCATATACTATCTCAGTCTTCTGTTTTTTACACAGTTCCAGCGAAAGTCAACTGATACCCAACGGTTAAAATATGACATAAAATGTGCATGCCTTGAATATAAATAATCTGCCGACGATGTGCCGTTAAAGCTGCATTCAGGATTTGTTACTATCTTGCTCGCAATTTTACTCTATTATCTCCTAATGTAAGTGAAAATACTAATATTTGGAAACAATCCTGTGCTTTTTCTGCTTAAGGGAAAAAAGGAGTTGGGTAGTTGAAGTACCAAAAAAATCAAAGCGCACAGAAGATTATTCTTAGCTATCACATTGATGCCATTTGAATACAAAACATGTGGGGACAAAATCTTTTAATATATTATTGATGCTAAAAGCTCCATGTGAAAATTTCATTAAAACGAACAATAAATAACTATCTATCTGTATATAGACGAATAATTTTTATTTACTTGAGAGAACAATTTGTGTATTTGTTTTTCTCTTCAAGTTGTCAATTCAAATATAAATCCCATTTTTCGAATACCACAATCATCTCATATTACCTCCCTAATTCTTTAATCTATTCCTGAAAAGTTCGGAAGCCAATAATGTGGATATGAACTGCTTTTCATTAAATTATTTATTCTAAAACAAATTATTTTTTTAGTCATGAACTCAGCCCTCCTTTCGCAAAAGATAAAATGTTTAAAAATTAATTATATTAATTGAATTTGTTCAGAAACTTAATCAGCGATTTTTATAATTCCACCGAGTTGGCTTTCTGAACTTTGGAGATGAGGATAATTTTAAATGACTCACCGTTTGAGAAATTGCGCGAATGTA
Source organism: Argiope bruennichi (assembly GCF_947563725.1). NCBI lineage: Eukaryota > Metazoa > Arthropoda > Arachnida > Araneae > Araneidae > Argiope > Argiope bruennichi. The sequence goes on along the minus strand of NC_079159.1, from coordinate 104,094,102 downwards.
TATTCGAATGTAGAGTTAACACAACATGCCGAAAAGTAATTCGATGCATCAATACATGAACACGAGTTTAACTCCTTAAAAAGCCATTTTTTATCTTGGCCATTTTTAAGATTGAGATGGGCTTAAGAAACGCTTATTAAATAAATTTAATTTAGCTCATTAAATAAATTTAGGTTTATTAATTAATTAAGTTGGGTAACTAATAATTAATTAACAAATCAAGACATGCCATTTTATGTAAAATAAGGAACTGAAGAATCTAAGTTTCTGTCTTATTGAACAATTTGTTGGAATTTATACCAACCTACATAACTTCATACAAAGATTGATGAATTTGGTGGGAAGTGGGACTCTTTCCCATGGTCTGAGAAAGAGTTAAGTATTCGTTTTTGTACCAAGGAAACTCAAAAAATTCATATGATGGTTCTTAATCTCAGTTATAATCTAACAAAAATATGAAAACGAGTGCAAAAGTTGATTTCAGTTTCTTAGAGTTTAAATACAGCTACAAGTACCATTGCGCACAATATCAACGAAGATGTAATATCCGACATTTATCTTCCAGCCATCTTCAAATATATCACTACCAAGCTTCTTGAAGATCATCATTTAAAATCACGATAGTCATTTAGACAACTATTTAACCCCATAAAAAAGATTTTCAAGATGATAAACTGAAATTGGTCGGTACCATGCATTCAGTACTTTACTACTTTAATCGGAATTTTGCAGAATCTATTCCTATTCTTAGCATTGTGCTTTGAAAACAGGATTTACACTATACTTAAACTTATTGCCGAGTCGTAATGAGAATCTTAGACCCCCAGAGACACACTCGAGTTACGAGGCTTGGTGGCTAGATTGGTAGGGCGAGGCATTGTATTTTGCTGGTCTTCTGTTCGAATCTCGAGAGCGACAAATAACTTCATAATTTTTCTTTTTTTCAAACTAATTTTACATATATTTCTCCGTTACTTTTAGAGTTACTATGACTTATTCCAAATCATATATTTCAAAACTATATTTTAAAGTCAAAATATTTATATATTTAATCGGAATTTTAAAAGTCAATTCCGCGCACACGCACAGAATCTATTCCTATTCTTTGCATTGTGCTTTGAAAACCAGATTTACACTATACTTAAACTGATTGCCGAGTCGTAATGAGAATCTTAGACCCACTAAGACACTCTCGAGGTACGAGGCTTGGTGGCCAGATTGGCAGGGCGTGGCATTGTATTTTGCTGGACTTCTTTTCGAATCTCGCAAGCGACAAATAATTTTATAATTTTTCTTTTTTTTTAAACAAATTTTACATATATTTCTCCGTTACTCTTAGAGTTACTATGAATTATTCCAAATCATATATTTCAAAACTATATTTTAAAGTCAAAATATTTATATATTTAATCGGAATTTTAAAAGACAATTCCGCGCACATGCGCAGAATCTATTCCTATTCTTAGCATTGTGCTTTGAAAACCAGATTTACACCATACTTAAACTTATTGCCGAGTCGTAATGAGAATCCTAGACCTCTCAGCCGCTCTCGATGTACGACGCTTGGTGGCTAGATTGGCATTGCGTGGCATTGTATTTTGCTGGTCTTCTGTTCGAATCTCGAAAGCTACAAACAATTTTATAATTTTTCTATTTTTTACAACAAATTTTACATATAATTCTCCGTTACTCTTAGAGTTACTATGAATTATTCCAAATCATACATTTCAAAACTATATTTTAAAGTCAAAATATTTATATATTTAATCGGAATTTTAAAAGTCAAATCCGAGCACATGCGCAGAATCTATTCCTATTCTTTGCATTGTCCTTTGAAAACCATATTTACACTATACTTAAACTTATTGCCGAGTCGTAATGAGAATCCTAGACCCCCTGAGACACTCTCGAGGTTAGAGGCTTGGTGGCTAGATTGGCAGGGTTAGGCATTGTATTTTGCTGGTCTTCTGTTCGAATCTCGAGAGCGACAAATAACTTCAAAATTTTTTTTTTTCAAACTAATTTTACATATATTTCTCCGTTACTTTTAGAGTTACTATGAATTATTCCAAATCATATATTTCAAAACTATATTTTAAAGTCAAAATATTTATATATTTAATCGGAATTTTAAAAGTCAAATCCGCGCACATGCGCAGAATCTATTCCTATTCTTTGTATTGTGATTTGAAAACCAGATTTACACTATACTTAAACTTATTGCCGAGTCGTAATGAGAATCTTAGACCCACTAAGGCACTCTCGCGGTACGCGGCTTGGTGTCCAGATTGGCAGGGAGTGGTATTCTGTTTTGCTGGTCTTCTGATCGAAACTCGAGAGCGACAAATAATTTTATAATTTTTTTTTTTTAAAAACAAATTTTACATATATTTCTCGGTTACTCTTAGAGTTACTATGAATTATTCCCAAATCATATATTTCAAAACTATATTTTAAAGTCAAAATATTTATATATTTAATCGGAATTTTCAAAGTCAAATCCGCGCACATGCGCAGAATCTATTCCTATTCTTTGCATTGTGCTAGGAAAACCAGATTTACACTATACTTAAACTGATTGGAGAGTCGTAATGAGAATCCTAGACCTCTCAGTCGCTCTCGAGTTAGGAGGCTTGGTGGCCAGATTGGCAGGGCGAGGCATTGTATTTTGCTGGTCTTCTGATCGAAACTCGAGAGCGACAAATAATTTTAAAATTTTTCTTTTTTTAAAAACAAATTTTACATATATTTCTCGGTTACTCTTAGAGTTACTATGAATTATTCCCAAATCATATATTTCAAAACTATATTTTAAAGTCAAAATATTTATATATTTAATCGGAATTTTAAAAGTCAAATCCGCGCACATGCGCAGAATCTATTCCTATTCTTTGCATTGTGCTTTGAAAACCAGATTTACACTATACTTAAACTGATTGCCGAGTCGTAATGAGAATCCTAGACCTCTCAGTCGCTCTCGAGTTAGGAGGCTTGGTGGCCAGATTGGCAGGGCGAGGCATTGTATTTTGCTGGTCTTCTGTTCGAATCTCGAGAGCGACAAATAACTTCAAAATTTTTCTTTTTTTTCAAACTAATTTTACATATATTTTTCTGTTACTCTTAGTTACTATGAATTATTCCAAATCATATATTTCAAAACTGTATATTAAAGTCAAAATATTTATATATTTAATCGGAATTTTAAAAGTCAATTCCGCTCACATGCGCAGAATCTATTCCCATTCTTAGCATTGCGCTTTGAAAACCAGTTTTACACTATACTTAAACTTATTGCCGAGTCGTAATGAGAATCCTAGACCTCTCAGTCGCTCTCGAGTTAGGAGGTTTGGTGGCCAGATTGGCAGGGCGAGGCATTGTATTTTGCAGGTCTTATGATCGAATCTCGAGAGCGACGAATAATTTTATAATTTTTCTTTTTTTTAAACAAATTTTACATATATTTCTCCGTTAGTCTTAGAGTTACTATGAATTATTCCAAATCATATATTTCAAAACTATATTTTAAAGTCAAAATATTTATATATTTAACTTGTATTTTAAGAGTAATGTCCGCGCACATGCGCAGAATCTATTCCTATTCTTAGCATTGTGCTTTGAAAACCAGATTTACACCATACTTAAACTTATTGCCGAGTCGCAATGAGAATCTTAGACCCCTCAGTCGCTCTCTGTGTACGAGGCGTGGTGGCTAGATTGGCAGAGCGTCGCATTGTATTTTGCTGGTCCTCTGTTCGAATCTCGAGAAATACAGATAGCATTATAATTTTTCTTTTTTTTTAAACAAATTTTACATATATTTCTCCGTTACTTTTAGAGTTACTATGAATTCTCCAAAATCATATATTTCAAAACTATATTTTAAAGTCAAAATATTTATATATTTAATCGGAATTTTGAGAGTAATATCCGCGCACATGCGCAGAATCTATTCCTATTCTTAGCATTGTGCTTTGAAAACCAGATTTACACCATACTTAAACTTATTGCCGAGTCGTAACTAGAATTTTAGACCCACTGAGACACTCTCGAGGTACGAGGCTTGGTGGCTAGGTTGGCAGGGCGGCGCATTGTATTTTGCTGGTCCTCTTTTCGAATCTCGAGACCTACAGATAGCTTTATAATTTTTCTTTTTTTTAAAAAAAAAAATTTACATATATTTCTCCGTTACTTTTAGAGTTACTATGAATTATCCAAAATCATATATTTCAAAACTATATTTTAAAGTCAAAATATTTATATATTTAACCGGAATTTTAAGAGTAATGTCCGCGCACATGTGCAGAATTTATTCCTATTCTTAGCATTGTGCTTTGAAAACCAGATTTACACCATACTTAAACTTATTGCCGAGTCGTAATGAGAATTTTAGACCCACTGAGACACTCTGGAGGTACGAGGCTTGGTGGCTAGATTGGCAGGGCGTGGCATTGTATTTTGCTGGTCCTCTGTTCGAATCTCGAGACCTACAGATAGCTTTATAATTTTTCTTTTTTTTTTTAAATAAATTTTACATAGATTTCTCCGTTACTTTTAGAGCTACTATGAATTAGCCAAAATCATATATTTCAAAACTATATTTTAAAGTCAAAATATTTATATATTTAATCGGAATTTTAAGAGTAATGTCCGCGCACATGCGCAGAATCTATTCCCATTCTTAGCATTGTGCTTTGAAAACCAGATTTACACCATACTTAAACTTATTGCCGAGTCGCAATCAGAATCTTAGACCCCTCAGTCGCTCTCTGTGTACGAGGCTTGGTGGCTAGATTGGCAGGGCGTCGTATTGTATTTTGCTGGTCCTCTGTTCGAATCTCGAGACCTAGAGATAGCATTATAATTTTTCTTTTTTTTTTAAACAAATTTTACATATATTTCTCCGTTACTTTTAGAGTTAGTATGAATTCTCCAAAATCATATATTTCAAAACTATATTTTAAAGTCAAAATATTTATATATTTAATCGGAATTTTAAGAGTAATGTCCGCGCACATGCGCAGAATCTATTCCTATTCTTAGCATTGTGCTTTGAAAACCAGATTTACACCATACTTAAACTTATTGCCGAGTCGTAACTAGAATTTTAGACCCACTGAGACACTCTCGAGGTACGAGGCTTGGTGGCTAGATTGGCAGGGCGGCGCATTGTATTTTGCTGGTCCTCTGTTCGAATCTCGAGACCTACAGATAGCTTTATAATTTTTCTTTTTTTTTTTTTTAAAAAAAATTTTACATATATTTCTCCGTTACTTTTAGAGTTACTATGAATTCTCCAAAATCATATATTTCAAAACTATATTTTAAAGTCAAAATATTTATATATTTAATCGGAATTTTGAGAGTAATGTCCGCGCACATGCGCAGAATCTATTCCTATTCTTAGCATTGTGCTTTGAAAACCAGATTTACACCATACTTAAACTTATTGCCGAGTCGTAACTAGAATTTTAGACCCACTGAGACACTCTCGAGGTACGTGGCTTGGTGGCTAGATTGGCAGGGCGGCGCTTTGTATTTTGCTGGTCCTCTGTTCGAATCTCGAGACCTACAGATAGCTTTATAATTTTTCTTTTTTTTTTTAAAAAAAAATTTTACATATATTTCTCCGTTACTTTTAGAGTTACTATGAATTATCCAAAATCATATATTTCAAAACTATATTTTAAAGTCAAAATATTTATATATTTAACCGGAATTTTAAGAGTAATGTCCGCGCACATGTGCAGAATCTATTTATATTCTTAGCATTGTGCTTTGAAAACCAGATTTACACCATACTTAAACTTATTGCCGAGTCGTAATGAGAATTTTAGACCCACTGAGACACTCTGGAGGTACGAGGCTTGGTCGCTAGATTGGCAGGGCGTGGCATTGTATTTTGCTGGTCCTCTGATCGAATCTCGAGACCTACAGATAGCTTTATAATTTTTCTTTTTTTTTTTAAATAAATTTTACATAGATTTCTCCGTTACTTTTAGAGCTACTATGAATTAGCCAAAATCATATATTTCAAAACTATATTTTAAAGTCAAAATATTTATATATTTAATCGGAATTTTAAGAGTAATGTCCGCGCACATGCGCAGAATCTATTCCCATTCTTAGCATTGTGCTTTGAAAACCAGATTTACACCATACTTAAACTTATTGCCGAGTCGCAATCAGAATCTTAGACCCCTCAGTCGCTCTCTGTGTACGAGGCTTGGTGGCTAGATTGGCAGGGCGTCGTATTGTATTTTGCTGGTCCTCTGTTCGAATCTCGAGACCTAGAGATAGCATTATAATTTTTCTTTTTTTTTTAAACAAATTTTACATATATTTCTCCGTTACTTTTAGAGTTAGTATGAATTCTCCAAAATCATATATTTCAAAACTATATTTTAAAGTCAAAATATTTATATATTTAATCGGAATTTTAAGAGTAATGTCCGCGCACATGCGCAGAATCTATTCCTATTCTTAGCATTGTGCTTTGAAAACCAGATTTACACCATACTTAAACTTATTGCCGAGTCGTAACTAGAATTTTAGACCCACTGAGACACTCTCGAGGTACGAGGCTTGGTGGCTAGATTGGCAGGGCGGCGCATTGTATTTTGCTGGTCCTCTGTTCGAATCTCGAGACCTACAGATAGCTTTATAATTTTTCTTTTTTTTTTTTTTAAAAAAAATTTTACATATATTTCTCCGTTACTTTTAGAGTTACTATGAATTCTCCAAAATCATATATTTCAAAACTATATTTTAAAGTCAAAATATTTATATATTTAATCGGAATTTTGAGAGTAATGTCCGCGCACATGCGCAGAATCTATTCCTATTCTTAGCATTGTGCTTTGAAAACCAGATTTACACCATACTTAAACTTATTGCCGAGTCGTAACTAGAATTTTAGACCCACTGAGACACTCTCGAGGTACGTGGCTTGGTGGCTAGATTGGCAGGGCGGCGCTTTGTATTTTGCTGGTCCTCTGTTCGAATCTCGAGACCTACAGATAGCTTTATAATTTTTCTTTTTTTTTTTAAAAAAAAATTTTACATATATTTCTCCGTTACTTTTAGAGTTACTATGAATTATCCAAAATCATATATTTCAAAACTATATTTTAAAGTCAAAATATTTATATATTTAACCGGAATTTTAAGAGTAATGTCCGCGCACATGTGCAGAATCTATTTATATTCTTAGCATTGTGCTTTGAAAACCAGATTTACACCATACTTAAACTTATTGCCGAGTCGTAATGAGAATTTTAGACCCACTGAGACACTCTGGAGGTACGAGGCTTGGTCGCTAGATTGGCAGGGCGTGGCATTGTATTTTGCTGGTCCTCTGATCGAATCTCGAGACCTACAGATAGCTTTATAATTTTTCTTTTTTTTTTTTAAATAAATTTTACATAGATTTCTCCGTTACTTTTAGAGCTACTATGAACTATCCAAAATCATATATTTCAAAACTATATTTTAAAGTAAAAATATTTATATATTTAATCGGAATTTTAAGAGTAATGTCCGCGCACATGCGCAGAATCTATTCCCATTCTTAGCATTCTGCTTTGAAAACCAGATTTACACCATACTTAAACTTATTGCCGAGTCGCAATGAGAATCCTAGACCTCTCAGTCGCTCTCGAGTTAGGAGGTTTGGTGGCCAGATTGGCAGGGCGAGGCATTGTATTTTGCAGGTCTTATGATCGAATCTCGAGAGCGACGAATAATTTTATAATTTTTCTTTTTTTTAAACAAATTTTACATATATTTCTCCGTTAGTCTTAGAGTTACTATGAATTATTCCAAATCATATATTTCAAAACTATATTTTAAAGTCAAAATATTTATATATTTAACTTGTATTTTAAGAGTAATGTCCGCGCACATGCGCAGAATCTATTCCTATTCTTAGCATTGTGCTTTGAAAACCAGATTTACACCATACTTAAACTTATTGCCGAGTCGCAATGAGAATCTTAGACCCCTCAGTCGCTCTCTGTGTACGAGGCGTGGTGGCTAGATTGGCAGAGCGTCGCATTGTATTTTGCTGGTCCTCTGTTCGAATCTCGAGAAATACAGATAGCATTATAATTTTTCTTTTTTTTTTAAACAAATTTTACATATATTTCTCCGTTACTTTTAGAGTTACTATGAATTCTCCAAAATCATATATTTCAAAACTATATTTTAAAGTCAAAATATTTATATATTTAATCGGAATTTTGAGAGTAATGTCCGCGCACATGCGCAGAATCTATTCCTATTCTTAGCATTGTGCTTTGAAAACCAGATTTACACCATACTTAAACTTATTGCCGAGTCGTAACTAGAATTTTAGACCCACTGAGACACTCTCGAGGTACGAGGCTTGGTGGCTAGGTTGGCAGGGCGGCGCATTGTATTTTGCTGGTCCTCTTTTCGAATCTCGAGACCTACAGATAGCTTTATAATTTTTCTTTTTTTTAAAAAAAAAAATTTCCATATATTTCTCCGTTACTTTTAGAGTTACTATGAATTATCCAAAATCATATATTTCAAAACTATATTTTAAAGTCAAAATATTTATATATTTAACCGGAATTTTAAGAGTAATGTCCGCGCACATGTGCAGAATTTATTCCTATTCTTAGCATTGTGCTTTGAAAACCAGATTTACACCATACTTAAACTTATTGCCGAGTCGTAATGAGAATTTTAGACCCACTGAGACACTCTGGAGGTACGAGGCTTGGTGGCTAGATTGGCAGGGCGTGGCATTGTATTTTGCTGGTCCTCTGTTCGAATCTCGAGACCTACAGATAGCTTTATAATTTTTCTTTTTTTTTTAAATAAATTTTACATAGATTTCTCCGTTACTTTTAGAGCTACTATGAATTAGCCAAAATCATATATTTCAAAACTATATTTTAAAGTCAAAATATTTATATATTTAATCGGAATTTTAAGAGTAATGTCCGCGCACATGCGCAGAATCTATTCCCATTCTTAGCATTGTGCTTTGAAAACCAGATTTACACCATACTTAAACTTATTGCCGAGTCGCAATCAGAATCTTAGACCCCTCAGTCGCTCTCTGTGTACGAGGCTTGGTGGCTAGATTGGCAGGGCGTCGTATTGTATTTTGCTGGTCCTCTGTTCGAATCTCGAGACCTAGAGATAGCATTATAATTTTTCTTTTTTTTTTAAACAAATTTTACATATATTTCTCCGTTACTTTTAGAGTTAGTATGAATTCTCCAAAATCATATATTTCAAAACTATATTTTAAAGTCAAAATATTTATATATTCCGTTCGAATCTCGAGACCTACAGATAGCATTATAATTTTTCTTTTTTTTTTAAACAAATTTTACATATATTTCTCCGTTACTTTTAGAGTTAGTATGAATTCTCCAAAATCATATATTTCAAAACTATATTTTAAAGTCAAAATATTTATATATTTAACCGGAATTTTAAGAGTAATGTCCGCGCACATGCGCAGAATCTATTCCTATTCTTAGCATTGTGCTTTGAAAACCAGATTTACACCATACTTAAACTTATTGCCGAGTCGTAATGAGAATCCTAGACCTCTCAGTCCCTCTCGAGTTAGGAGGCTTGGTGGCCAGATTGGCAGGGCGAGGCATTGTATTTTGCTGGTCTTATGATCGAATCTCGAGAGCGACAAATAATTTTATAATTTTTCTTTTTTTTAAACAAATTTTACATATATTTCTCCGTTAGTCTTAGAGTTACTATGAATTATTCCAAATCATATATTTCAAAACTATATTTTAAAGTCAAAATATTTATATATTTAATCGGAATTTTAAAAGTCAAATCCGCGCACATGCGCAGAATCTATTCCTATTCTTAGCATTGTGCTTTGAAAACCAGATTTACACCATGCTTAAACTTATTGCCGAGTCGTAATGAGAATCCTAGACCTCTCAGTCCCTCTGGAGGTACGAGGCTTGGTCGCTAGATTGGCAGGGCGTGGCATTGTATTTTGCTGGTCCTCTGATCGAATCTCGAGACCTACAGATAGCTTTATAATTTTTCTTTTTTTTTTAAATAAATTTTACATAGATTTCTCCGTTACTTTTAGAGCTACTATGAATTATCCAAAATCATATATTTCAAAACTATATTTTAAAGTCAAAATATTTATATATTTAATCGGAATTTTAAGAGTAATGTCCGCGCACATGCGCAGAATCTATTCCCATTCTTAGCATTCTGCTTTGAAAACCAGATTTACACCATACTTAAACTTATTGCCGAGTCGCAATGAGAATCTTAGACCCCTCAGTCGCTCTCTGTGTACGAGGCGTGGTGGCTAGATTGGCAGGGCGTGGCATTGTATTTTGCTGGTCCTCTGTTGGAATCTCGAGAGATACAGATAATTTTATAATTTTTCTTTTTTTAAAACAAATTTTACATAGATTTCTCCGTTACTTTTAGAGCTACTATGAATTATCCAAAATCATGTATTTCAAAACTATATTTTAAAGTCAAAATATTTATATATTTAACCGGTATTTTAAGAGTAATGTCCGCGCACATGCGCAGAATTATTCCTATTCTTAGCATTGTGCTTTGAAAAGCAGATTTACACCATACTTAAACTTATTGCCGAGTCGTAATAAGACTCTTAGACCCACTGAGACACTCTCGAGGAACGAGGCGTGGTGGCTAGATTGGCAGGCTGTGGCATTGTATTTTGCTGGTCCTCTGTTCGAATCTCGAGAGCTACAGATAATTTTATAATTTTTCTTTTTTTAAAACAAATTTTACATAGATTTCTCCGTTACTTTTAGAGCTACTATGAATTATCCAAAATCATATATTTTAAAACTATATTTTAAAGTCAAAATATTTATATATTTAACCGGAAATTTAAGAGTAATGTCCGCGCACATGCGCAGAATTATTCCTATTCTTAGCATTGTGCTTTTAAAAGCAGATTTACACCATACTTAAACTTATTGCCGAGTCGTAATAAGACTATTAGACCCACTGAGACACTCTCGAGGAACGAGGCGTGGTGGCTAGATTGGCAGGCCGTGGCATTGTATTTTGCTGGTCCTCTGTTCGAATCTCGAGAGCTACAGATAATTTTATAATTTTTCTTTTTTTAAAACAAATTTTACATATATTTCTCCGTTACTTTTAGAGCTACTATAAATTATCCAAAATCATATATTTCAAAACTATATTTTAAAGTCAAAATATTTATATATTTAACCGGTATTTTAAGAGTAATGTCCGCGCACATGCGCAGAATCTATTCCTATTCTTAGCATTGTGCTTTGAAAACCAGATTTACACCATACTTAAACTTATTGCCGAGTCGTAATGAGAATTTTAGACCCACTGAGACACTCTGGAGGTACGAGGCTTGGTGGCTAGATTGGCAGGGCGTGGCATTGTATTTTGCTGGTCCTCTGTTCGAATCTCGAGACCTACAGATAGCTTTATAATTTTTCTTTTTTTTTAAACAAATTTTACGTATATTTCTCCGTTATTTTTAGAGTTACTATGAATTATCCAAAATCATATATTTCAAAACTATATTTTAAAGTCAAAATATTTATATATTTAACCGGTATTTTAAGAGTAATGTCCGCGCACATGCGCAGAATCTATTCCTATTCTTAGCATTGTGCTTTGAAAACCAGATTTACACCATACTTAAACTTATTGCCGAGTCGTAATGAGAATTTTAGACCCACTGAGACACTCGGGAGGTACGAGGCTTGGTGGCTAGATTGGCAGGGCGTGGCATTGTATTTTGCTGGTCCTCTGTTCGAATCTCGAGACCTACAGATAGCTTTATAATTTTTCTTTTTTTTTTAAACAAATTTTACGTATATTTCTCCGTTATTTTTAGAGTTACTATGAATTATCCAAAATCATATATTTCAAAACTATATTTTAAAGTCAAAATATTTATATATTTAACTGGTATTTTAAGAGTAATGTCCGCGCACATGCGCAGAATCTATTCCTATTCTTAGCATTGTGCTTTGAAAACCAGATTTACACCATACTTAAACTTATTGCCGAGTCGTAATGAGAATCTTAGACCCACTGAGACATTCTCGAGGTACGAGGCTTGGTGGCTAGATTGGCAGGCCGTGGCATTGTATTTTGCTGGTCCTCTGTTGGAATCTTGAGAGCTACAGATAGCTTTATAATTTTTCTTTTTTTTAAAAAAAATTTTACATATATTTCTCCGTTACTCTTAGAGTTACTATGAATTATCCAAAATCGTATATTTCAAAACTATATTTTAAAGTCAAAATATTTATATATTTAATCGGAATTTTAAGAGTAATGTCCGCGCACATGCGCAGAATCTATTCCTATTCTTAGCATTGTGCTTTGAAACACAGATTTACACCATACTTAAACTTATTGCCGAGTCGTAATGAGAATCTTAGACCCACTGAGACACTCTCGAGGTACGAGGCTTGGTGGCTAGATTGGCAGGGCGTGGCATTGTATTTTGCTGGTCCTCTGTTCGAATCTCGAGACCTACAGATAGCTTTATAATTTTTCTTTTTTTTTAAACAAATTTTACATATATTTCTCCGTTACTTTTAGAGTTACTATGAATTATCGAAAATCATATATTTCAAAACTATATTTTAAAGTCAAAATATTTATATATTTAATCGGAATTTTAAGAGTAATGTCCGCGCACATGCGCAGAATCTATTCCTATTCTTAGCATTGTGCTTTGAAAACCTGATTTACACCATACTTAAACTTATTGCCGAGTCGTAATGAGCCTCTTAGACCCACTGAGACACTCTCGAGGTACGAGGCTTGGTGGCTAGATTGGCAGGGCGTGGCATTGTATTTTGCTGGTCCTCTGTTCGAATCTCGAGACCTACAGATAGCTTTATAATTTTTCTTTTTTTTTAAACAAATTTTACGTATATTTCTCCGTTACTTTTAGAGTTACTATGAATTATCCAAAATCATATATTTAAAAACTATATTTTAAAGTCAAAATATTTATATATTTAATCGGAATTTTAAGAGTAATGTCCGCGCACATGCGCAGAATCTATTCCTATTCTTAGCATTGTGCTTTGAAACACAGATTTACACCATACTTAAACTTATTGCCGAGTCGTAATGAGAATCTTAGACCCACGGAGACAATCTCGAGGTGCGAGGCTTGGTGGCTAGATTGGCAGGGCGTGGCATTGTATTTTGCGGGTCCTCTGTTCGAATCTCGAGAGCTACAGATAATTTTATAATTTTTCTTTTTTTAAAAGAAATTTTACATAGATTTCTCCGTTACTTTTAGAGCTACTATAAATTATCCAAAATCATATATTTCAAAACTATATTTTAAAGTCAAAATATTTATATATTTAACTTGTATTTTAAGAGTAATGTCCGCGCACATGCGCAGAATCTATTCCTATTCTTAGCATTGTGCTTTGAAAACCAGATTTACACCATACTTAAACTTATTGCCGAGTCTTAATGAGAATCTTAGACCCACTGAGACATTCTCGAGGTACGAGGCTTGGTGGCTAGATTGGCAGGCCGTGGCATTGTATTTTGCTGGTCCTCTGTTCGAATCTCGAGAGCTACAGATAGCTTTATAATTTTTCTTTTTTTTTAAACAAATTTTACATATATTTCTCCGTTACTTTTAGAGTTACTATGAATTATCCAAAATCATATATTTCAAAACTATATTTTAAAGTCAAAATATTTATATATTTAACCGGTATTTTAAGAGTAATGTCCGCGCACATGCGCAGAATCTATTCCTATTCTTAGCATTGTGCTTTGAAAACCAGATTTACACCATACTTAAACTTATTGCCGAGTCGTAATGAGAATCTTAGACCCACTGAGACATTCTCGAGGTACGAGGCTTGGTGGCTAGATTGGCAGGCCGTGGCATTGTATTTTGCTGGTCCTCTGTTGGAATCTTGAGAGCTACAGATAGCTTTATAATTTTTCTTTTTTTTAAAAAAAATTTTACATATATTTCTCCGTTACTCTTAGAGTTACTATGAATTATCCAAAATCGTATATTTCAAAACTATATTTTAAAGTCAAAATATTTATATATTTAATCGGAATTTTAAGAGTAATGTCCGCGCAAATGCGCAGAATCTATTCCTATTCTTAGCATTGTGCTTTGAAACACAGATTTACACCATACTTAAACTTATTGCCGAGTCGTAATGAGAATCTTAGACCCACTGAGACACTCTCGAGGTACGAGGCTTGGTGGCTAGATTGGCAGGGCGTGGCATTGTATTTTGCTGGTCCTCTGTTCGAATCTCGAGACCTACAGATAGCTTTATAATTTTTCTTTTTTTTAAACAAATTTTACATATATTTCTCCGTTACTTTTAGAGTTACTATGAATTATCGAAAATCATATATTTCAAAACTATATTTTAAAGTCAAAATATTTATATATTTAATCGGAATTTTAAGAGTAATGTCCGCGCACATGCGCAGAATCTATTCCTATTCTTAGCATTGTGCTTTGAAAACCTGATTTACACCATACTTAAACTTATTGCCGAGTCGTAATGAGCCTCTTAGACCCACTGAGACACTCTCGAGGTACGAGGCTTGGTGGCTAGATTGGCAGGGCGGCGCATTGTATTTTGCTGGTCCTCTGTTCGAATCTCGAGACCTACAGATAGCTTTATAATTTTTCTTTTTTTTTTAAACAAATTTTACGTATATTTCTCCGTTACTTTTAGAGTTACTATGAATTATCCAAAATCATATATTTCAAAACTATATTTTAAAGTCAAAATATTTATATATTTAACCGGTATTTTAAGAGTAATGTCCGCGCACATGCGCAGAATCTATTCCTATTCTTAGCATTGTGCTTTGAAAACCAGATTTACACCATACTTAAACTTATTGCCGAGTCGTAATGAGAATTTTAGACCCACTGAGACACTCGGGAGGTACGAGGCTTGGTGGCTAGATTGGCAGGGCGTGGCATTGTATTTTGCTGGTCCTCTGTTCGAATCTCGAGACCTACAGATAGCTTTATAATTTTTCTTTTTTTTTTAAACAAATTTTACGTATATTTCTCCGTTATTTTTAGAGTTACTATGAATTATCCAAAATCATATATTTCAAAACTATATTTTAAAGTCAAAATATTTATATATTTAACTGGTATTTTAAGAGTAATGTCCGCGCACATGCGCAGAATCTATTCCTATTCTTAGCATTGTGCTTTGAAAACCAGATTTACACCATACTTAAACTTATTGCCGAGTCGTAATGAGAATCTTAGACCCACTGAGACATTCTCGAGGTACGAGGCTTGGTGGCTAGATTGGCAGGCCGTGGCATTGTATTTTGCTGGTCCTCTGTTGGAATCTTGAGAGCTACAGATAGCTTTATAATTTTTCTTTTTTTTAAAAAAAATTTTACATATATTTCTCCGTTACTCTTAGAGTTACTATGAATTATCCAAAATCGTATATTTCAAAACTATATTTTAAAGTCAAAATATTTATATATTTAATCGGAATTTTAAGAGTAATGTCCGCGCACATGCGCAGAATCTATTCCTATTCTTAGCATTGTGCTTTGAAACACAGATTTACACCATACTTAAACTTATTGCCGAGTCGTAATGAGAATCTTAGACCCACTGAGACACTCTCGAGGTACGAGGCTTGGTGGCTAGATTGGCAGGGCGTGGCATTGTATTTTGCTGGTCCTCTGTTCGAATCTCGAGACCTACAGATAGCTTTATAATTTTTCTTTTTTTTTAAACAAATTTTACATATATTTCTCCGTTACTTTTAGAGTTACTATGAATTATCGAAAATCATATATTTCAAAACTATATTTTAAAGTCAAAATATTTATATATTTAATCGGAATTTTAAGAGTAATGTCCGCGCACATGCGCAGAATCTATTCCTATTCTTAGCATTGTGCTTTGAAAACCTGATTTACACCATACTTAAACTTATTGCCGAGTCGTAATGAGCCTCTTAGACCCACTGAGACACTCTCGAGGTACGAGGCTTGGTGGCTAGATTGGCAGGGCGTGGCATTGTATTTTGCTGGTCCTCTGTTCGAATCTCGAGACCTACAGATAGCTTTATAATTTTTCTTTTTTTTTAAACAAATTTTACGTATATTTCTCCGTTACTTTTAGAGTTACTATGAATTATCCAAAATCATATATTTCAAAACTATATTTTAAAGTCAAAATATTTATATATTTAATCGGAATTTTAAGAGTAATGTCCGCGCACATGCGCAGAATCTATTCCTATTCTTAGCATTGTGCTTTGAAAACCTGATTTACACCATACTTAAACTTATTGCCGAGTCGTAATGAGCCTCTTAGACCCACTGAGACACTCTCGAGGTACGAGGCTTGGTGGCTAGATTGGCAGGGCGTGGCATTGTATTTTGCTGGTCCTCTGTTCGAATCTCGAGACCTACAGATAGCTTTATAATTTTTCTTTTTTTTTAAACAAATTTTACGTATATTTCTCCGTTACTTTTAGAGTTACTATGAATTATCCAAAATCATATATTTAAAAACTATATTTTAAAGTCAAAATATTTATATATTTAATCGGAATTTTAAGAGTAATGTCCGCGCACATGCGCAGAATCTATTCCTATTCTTAGCATTGTGCTTTGAAACACAGATTTACACCATACTTAAACTTATTGCCGAGTCGTAATGAGAATCTTAGACCCACGGAGACAATCTCGAGGTGCGAGGCTTGGTGGCTAGATTGGCAGGGCGTGGCATTGTATTTTGCGGGTCCTCTGTTCGAATCTCGAGAGCTACAGATAATTTTATAATTTTTCTTTTTTTAAAAGAAATTTTACATATATTTCTCCGTTACTTTTAGAGCTACTATAAATTATCCAAAATCATATATTTCAAAACTATATTTTAAAGTCAAAATATTTATATATTTAACTTGTATTGTAAGAGTAATGTCCGCGCACATGCGCAGAATCTATTCCTATTCTTAGCATTGTGCTTTGAAAACCAGATTTACACCATACTTAAACTTATTGCCGAGTCTTAATGAGAATCTTAGACCCACTGAGACATTCTCGAGGTACGAGGCTTGGTGGCTAGATTGGCAGGCCGTGGCATTGTATTTTGCTGGTCCTCTGTTCGAATCTCGAGAGCTACAGATAGCTTTATAATTTTTCTTTTTTTTTAAACAAATTTTACATATATTTCTCCGTTACTTTTAGAGTTACTATGAATTATCCAAAATCATATATTTCAAAACTATATTTTAAAGTCAAAATATTTATATATTTAACCGGTATTTTAAGAGTAATGTCCGCGCACATGCGCAGAATCTATTCCTATTCTTAGCATTGTGCTTTGAAAACCAGATTTACACCATACTTAAACTTATTGCCGAGTCGTAATAAGACTCTTAGACCCACTGAGACACTCTCGAGGAACGAGGCTTGGTGGCTAGATTGGCAGGCCGTGTCATTGTATTTTGCTGGTACTCTGTTCGAATCTCGAGAGCTACAGATAGCTTTATAATTTTTCTTTTTTTTTTTTAAAACAAATTTTACATATATTTCTCCGTTACTTTTAGAGTTACTATGAATTATCCAAAATCATATATTTCAAAACTATATTTTAAAGTCAAAATATTTATATATTTAATCGGAATTTTAAGAGTCATGTCCGCGCACATGCGCAGAATCTATTCCTATTCTTAGCATTGTGCTTTGAAACACAGATTTACACCATACTTAAACTTATTGCCGAGTCGTAATGAGAATCTTAGACCCACTGAGACACTCTCGTGGTACGAGGCTTGGTGGCTAGATTGGCAGGGCGTGGCATTGTATTTTGCTGGTCCTCTGTTCGAATCTCGAGAGCTACAGATAATTTTATAATTTTTCTTTTTTTAAAACAAATTTTACATAGATTTCTCCGTTACTTTTAGAGCTACTATGAATTATCCAAAATCATATATTTCAAAACTATATTTTAAAGTCAAAATATTTATATATTTAACCGGTATTTTAAGAGTAATGCCCGCGCACATGCGCAGAATTATTCCTATTCTTAGCATTGTGCTTTGAAAAGCAGATTTACACCATACTTAAACTTATTGCCGAGTCGTAATAAGACTCTTAGACCCACTGAGACACTCTCGAGGAACGAGGCGTGGTGGCTAGATTGGCAGGCTGTGGCATTGTATTTTGCTGGTCCTCTGTTCGAATCTCGAGAGCTACAGATAATTTTATAATTTTTCTTTTTTTAAAACAAATTTTACATAGATTTCTCCGTTACTTTTAGAGCTACTATAAATTATCCAAAATCATATATTTCAAAACTATATTTTAAAGTCAAAATATTTATATATTTAACTTGTATTTTAAGAGTAATGTCCGCGCACATGCGCAGAATCTATTCCTATTCTTAGCATTGTGCTTTGAAAACCAGATTTACACCATACTTAAACTTATTGCCGAGTCTTAATGAGAATCTTAGACCCACTGAGACATTCTCGAGGTACGAGGCTTGGTGGCTAGATTGGCAGGCCGTGGCATTGTATTTTGCTGGTCCTCTGTTCGAATCTCGAGAGCTACAGATAGCTTTATAATTTTTCTTTTTTTTTTTTAAAACAAATTTTACATATATTTCTCCGTTACTTTTAGAGTTACTATGAATTATCCAAAATCATATATTTCAAAACTATATTTTAAAGTCAAAATATTTATATATTTAATCGGAATTTTAAGAGTCATGTCCGCGCACATGCGCAGAATCTATTCCTATTCTTAGCATTGTGCTTTGAAACACAGATTTACACCATACTTAAACTTATTGCCGAGTCGTAATGAGAATCTTAGACCCACTGAGACACTCTCGTGGTACGAGGCTTGGTGGCTAGATTGGCAGGGCGTGGCATTGTATTTTGCTGGTCCTCTGTTCGAATCTCGAGAGCTACAGATAATTTTATAATTTTTCTTTTTTTAAAACAAATTTTACATAGATTTCTCCGTTACTTTTAGAGCTACTATGCATTATCCAAAATCATATATTTCAAAACTATATTTTAAAGTCAAAATATTTATATATTTAACCGGTATTTTAAGAGTAATGTCCGCGCACATGCGCAGAATTATTCCTATTTTTAGCATTGTGCTTTGAAAAGCAGATTTACACCATACTTAAACTTATTGCCGAGTCGTAATAAGACTCTTAGACCCACTGAGACACTCTCGAGGAACGAGGCGTGGTGGCTAGATTGGCAGGCTGTGGCATTGTATTTTGCTGGTCCTCTGTTCGAATCTCGAGAGCTACAGATAATTTTATAATTTTTCTTTTTTTAAAACAAATTTTACATAGATTTCTCCGTTACTTTTAGAGCTACTATAAATTATCCAAAATCATATATTTCAAAATTATATTTTAAAGTCAAAATATTTATATATTTAACTTGTATTTTAAGAGTAATGTCCGCGCACATGCGCAGAATCTATTCCTATTCTTAGCATTGTGCTTTGAAAACCAGATTTACACCATACTTAAACTTATTGCCGAGTCTTAATGAGAATCTTAGACCCACTGAGACATTCTCGAGGTACGAGGCTTGGTGGCTAGATTGGCAGGCCGTGGCATTGTATTTTGCTGGTCCTCTGTTCGAATCTCGAGAGCTACAGATAGCTTTATAATTTTTCTTTTTTTTTAAACAAATTTTACATATATTTCTCCGTTACTTTTAGAGTTACTATGAATTATCCAAAATCATATATTTCAAAACTATATTTTAAAGTCAAAATATTTATATATTTAACCGGTATTTTAAGAGTAATGTCCGCGCACATGCGCAGAATCTATTCCTATTCTTAGCATTGTGCTTTGAAGACCAGATTTACACCATACTTAAACTTATTGCCGAGTCGTAATAAGACTCTTAGACCCACTGAGACACTCTCGAGGAACGAGGCTTGGTGGCTAGATTGGCAGGCCGTGTCATTGTATTTTGCTGGTACTCTGTTCGAATCTCGAGAGCTACAGATAGCTTTATAATTTTTCTTTTTTTTTTAAAACAAATTTTACATATATTTCTCCGTTACTTTTAGAGTTACTATGAATTATCCAAAATCATATATTTCAAAACTATATTTTAAAGTCAAAATATTTATATATTTAATCGGAATTTTAAGAGTCATGTCCGCGCACATGCGCAGAATCTATTCCTATTCTTAGCATTGTGCTTTGAAACACAGATTTACACCATACTTAAACTTATTGCCGAGTCGTAATGAGAATCTTAGACCCACTGAGACACTCTCGTGGTACGAGGCTTGGTGGCTAGATTGGCAGGGCGTGGCATTGTATTTTGCTGGTCCTCTGTTCGAATCTCGAGAGCTACAGATAATTTTATAATTTTTCTTTTTTTAAAACAAATTTTACATAGATTTCTCCGTTACTTTTAGAGCTACTATGCATTATCCAAAATCATATATTTCAAAACTATATTTTAAAGTCAAAATATTTATATATTTAACCGGTATTTTAAGAGTAATGTCCGCGCACATGCGCAGAATTATTCCTATTTTTAGCATTGTGCTTTGAAAAGCAGATTTACACCATACTTAAACTTATTGCCGAGTCGTAATAAGACTCTTAGACCCACTGAGACACTCACGAGGAACGAGGCGTGGTGGCTAGATTGGCAGGCTGTGGCATTGTATTTTGCTGGTCCTCTGTTCGAATCTCGAGAGCTACAGATAATTTTATAATTTTTCTTTTTTTAAAACAAATTTTACATAGATTTCTCCGTTACTTTTAGAGCTACTATAAATTATCCAAAATCATATATTTCAAAATTATATTTTAAAGTCAAAATATTTATATATTTAACTTGTATTTTAAGAGTAATGTCCGCGCACATGCGCAGAATCTATTCCTATTCTTAGCATTGTGCTTTGAAAACCAGATTTACACCATACTTAAACTTATTGCCGAGTCTTAATGAGAATCTTAGACCCACTGAGACATTCTCGAGGTACGAGGCTTGGTGGCTAGATTGGCAGGCCGTGGCATTGTATTTTGCTGGTCCTCTGTTCGAATCTCGAGAGCTACAGATAGCTTTATAATTTTTCTTTTTTTTTAAACAAATTTTACATATATTTCTCCGTTACTTTTAGAGTTACTATGAATTATCCAAAATCATATATTTCAAAACTATATTTTAAAGTCAAAATATTTATATATTTAACCGGTATTTTAAGAGTAATGTCCGCGCACATGCGCAGAATCTATTCCTATTCTTAGCATTGTGCTTTGAAGACCAGATTTACACCATACTTAAACTTATTGCCGAGTCGTAATAAGACTCTTAGACCCACTGAGACACTCTCGAGGAACAAGGCTTGGTGGCTAGATTGGCAGGCCGTGTCATTGTATTTTGCTGGTACTCTGTTCGAATCTCGAGAGCTACAGATAGCTTTATAATTTTTCTTTTTTTTTTTAAAACAAATTTTACATATATTTCTCCGTTACTTTTAGAGTTACTATGAATTATCCAAAATCATATATTTCAAAACTATATTTTAAAGTCAAAATATTTATATATTTAATCGGAATTTTAAGAGTCATGTCCGCGCACATGCGCAGAATCTATTCCTATTCTTAGCATTGTGCTTTGAAACACAGATTTACACCATACTTAAACTTATTGCCGAGTCGTAATGAGAATCTTAGACCCACTGAGACACTCTCGTGGTACGAGGCTTGGTGGCTAGATTGGCAGGGCGTGGCATTGTATTTTGCTGGTCCTCTGTTGGAATCTCGAGAGATACAGATAATTTTATAATTTTTCTTTTTTTAAAACAAATTTTACATAGATTTCTCCGTTACTTTTAGAGCTACTATGAATTATCCAAAATCATGTATTTCAAAACTATATTTTAAAGTCAAAATATTTATATATTTAACCGGTATTTTAAGAGTAATGTCCGCGCACATGCGCAGAATTATTCCTATTCTTAGCATTGTGCTTTGAAAAGCAGATTTACACCATACTTAAACTTATTGCCGAGTCGTAATAAGACTCTTAGACCCACTGAGACACTCTCGAGGAACGAGGCGTGGTGGCTAGATTGGCAGGCTGTGGCATTGTATTTTGCTGGTCCTCTGTTCGAATCTCGAGAGCTACAGATAATTTTATAATTTTTCTTTTTTTAAAACAAATTTTACATAGATTTCTCCGTTACTTTTAGAGCTACTATGAATTATCCAAAATCATATATTTTAAAACTATATTTTAAAGTCAAAATATTTATATATTTAACCGGAAATTTAAGAGTAATGTCCGCGCACATGCGCAGAATTATTCCTATTCTTAGCATTGTGCTTTGAAAAGCAGATTTACACCATACTTAAACTTATTGCCGAGTCGTAATAAGACTATTAGACCCACTGAGACACTCTCGAGGAACGAGGCGTGGTGGCTAGATTGGCAGGCCGTGGCATTGTATTTTGCTGGTCCTCTGTTCGAATCTCGAGAGCTACAGATAATTTTATAATTTTTCTTTTTTTAAAACAAATTTTACATAGATTTCTCCGTTACTTTTAGAGCTACTATAAATTATCCAAAATCATATATTTCAAAACTATATTTTAAAGTCAAAATATTTATATATTTAACTTGTATTTTAAGAGTAATGTCCGCGCACATGCGCAGAATCTATTCCTATTCTTAGCATTGTGCTTTGAAAACCAGATTTACACCATACTTAAACTTATTGCCGAGTCTTAATGAGAATCTTAGACCCACTGAGACATTCTCGAGGTACGAGGCTTGGTGGCTAGATTGGCAGGCCGTGGCATTGTATTTTGCTGGTCCTCTGTTCGAATCTCGAGAGATACAGATAGCTTTATAATTTTTCTTTTTTTTTAAACAAATTTTACATATATTTCTCCGTTACTTTTAGAGTTACTATGAATTATCCAAAATCATATATTTCAAAACTATATTTTAAAGTCAAAATATTTATATATTTAACCGGTATTTTAAGAGTAATGTCCGCGCACATGCGCAGAATCTATTCCTATTCTTAGCATTGTGCTTTGAAAACCAGATTTACACCATACTTAAACTTATTGCCGAGTCGTAATGAGAATTTTAGACCCACTGAGACACTCTGGAGGTACGAGGCTTGGTGGCTAGATTGGCAGGGCGTGGCATTGTATTTTGCTGGTCCTCTGTTCGAATCTCGAGACCTACAGATAGCTTTATAATTTTTCTTTTTTTTTAAACAAATTTTACGTATATTTCTCCGTTATTTTTAGAGTTACTATGAATTATCCAAAATCATATATTTCAAAACTATATTTTAAAGTCAAAATATTTATATATTTAACTGGTATTTTAAGAGTAATGTCCGCGCACATGCGCAGAATCTATTCCTATTCTTAGCATTGTGCTTTGAAAACCAGATTTACACCATACTTAAACTTATTGCCGAGTCGTAATGAGAATCTTAGACCCACTGAGACATTCTCGAGGTACGAGGCTTGGTGGCTAGATTGGCAGGCCGTGGCATTGTATTTTGCTGGTCCTCTGTTCGAATCTCGAGAGCTACAGATAGCTTTATAATTTTTCTTTTTTTAAAAAAAAATTTTACATATATTTCTCCGTTACTCTTAGAGTTACTATGAATTATCCAAAATCATATATTTCAAAACTATATTTTAAAGTCAAAATATTTATATATTTAATCGGAATTTTAAGAGTAATGTCCGCGCACATGCGCAGAATCTATTCCTATTCTTAGCATTGTGCTTTGAAACACAGATTTACACCATACTTAAACTTATTGCCGAGTCGTAATGAGAATCTTAGACCCACTGAGACACTCTCGAGGTACGAGGCTTGGTGGCTAGATTGGCAGGGCGTGGCATTGTATTTTGCTGGTCCTCTGTTCGAATCTCGAGACCTACAGATAGCTTTATAATTTTTCTTTTTTTAAAACAAATTTTACATATATTTCTCCGTTACTTTTAGAGTTACTATGAATTATCGAAAATCATATATTTCAAAACTATATTTTAAAGTCAAAATATTTATATATTTAATCGGAATTTTAAGAGTAATGTCCGCGCACATGCGCAGAATCTATTCCTATTCTTAGCATTGTGCTTTGAAAACCTGATTTACACCATACTTAAACTTATTGCCGAGTCGTAATGAGCCTCTTAGACCCACTGAGACACTCTCGAGGTACGAGGCTTGGTGGCTAGATTGGCAGGGCGGCGCATTGTATTTTGCTGGTCCTCTGTTCGAATCTCGAGACCTACAGATAGCTTTATAATTTTTCTTTTTTTTTTAAACAAATTTTACGTATATTTCTCCGTTACTTTTAGAGTTACTATGAATTATCCAAAATCATATATTTCAAAACTATATTTTAAAGTCAAAATATTTATATATTTAACCGGTATTTTAAGAGTAATGTCCGCGCACATGCGCAGAATCTATTCCTATTCTTAGCATTGTGCTTTGAAAACCAGATTTACACCATACTTAAACTTATTGCCGAGTCGTAATGAGAATTTTAGACCCACTGAGACACTCGGGAGGTACGAGGCTTGGTGGCTAGATTGGCAGGGCGTGGCATTGTATTTTGCTGGTCCTCTGTTCGAATCTCGAGACCTACAGATAGCTTTATAATTTTTCTTTTTTTTTAAACAAATTTTACGTATATTTCTCCGTTATTTTTAGAGTTACTATGAATTATCCAAAATCATATATTTCAAAACTATATTTTAAAGTCAAAATATTTATATATTTAACTTGTATTTTAAGAGTAATGTCCGCGCACATGCGCAGAATCTATTCCTATTCTTAGCATTGTGCTTTGAAACACAGATTTACACCATACTTAAACTTATTGCCGAGTCGTAATGAGAATCTTAGACCCACTGAGACACTCTCGTGGTACGAGGCTTGGTGGCTAGATTGGCAGGGCGTGGCATTGTATTTTGCTGGTCCTCTGTTCGAATCTCGAGAGCTACAGATAATTTTATAATTTTTCTTTTTTTAAAACAAATTTTACATAGATTTCTCCGTTACTTTTAGAGCTACTATGAATTATCCAAAATCATATATTTCAAAACTATATTTTAAAGTCAAAATATTTATATATTTAATCGGTATTTTAAGAGTAATGTCCGCGCACATGCGCAGAATTATTCCTATTCTTAGCATTGTGCTTTGAAAAGCAGATTTACACCATACTTAAACTTATTGCCGAGTCGTAATAAGACTCTTAGACCCACTGAGACACTCTCGAGGAACGAGGCGTGGTGGCTAGATTGGCAGGCTGTGGCATTGTATTTTGCTGGTCCTCTGTTCGAATCTCGAGAGCTACAGATAATTTTATAATTTTTCTTTTTTTAAAACAAATTTTACATAGATTTCTCCGTTACTTTTAGAGCTACTATAAATTATCCAAAATCATATATTTCAAAACTATATTTTAAAGTCAAAATATTTATATATTTAACTTGTATTTTAAGAGTAATGTCCGCGCACATGCGCAGAATCTATTCCTATTCTTAGCATTGTGCTTTGAAAACCAGATTTACACCATACTTAAACTTATTGCCGAGTCTTAATGAGAATCTTAGACCCACTGAGACATTCTCGAGGTACGAGGCTTGGTGGCTAGATTGGCAGGCCGTGGCATTGTATTTTGCTGGTCCTCTGTTCGAATCTCGAGAGCTACAGATAGCTTTATAATTTTTCTTTTTTTTTAAACAAATTTTACATATATTTCTCCGTTACTTTTAGAGTTACTATGAATTATCCAAAATCATATATTTCAAAACTATATTTTAAAGTCAAAATATTTATATATTTAATCGGAATTTTAAGAGTAATGTCCGCGCACATGCGCAGAATCTATTCCTATTCTTAGCATTGTGCTTTGAAAACCTGATTTACACCATACTTAAACTTATTGCCGAGTCGTAATGAGCCTCTTAGACCCACTGAGACACTCTCGAGGTACGAGGCTTGGTGGCTAGATTGGCAGGGCGGCGCATTGTATTTTGCTGGTCCTCTGTTCGAATCTCGAGACCTACAGATAGCTTTATAATTTTTCTTTTTTTTTTAAACAAATTTTACGTATATTTCTCCGTTACTTTTAGAGTTACTATGAATTATCCAAAATCATATATTTCAAAACTATATTTTAAAGTCAAAATATTTATATATTTAACCGGTATTTTAAGAGTAATGTCCGCGCACATGCGCAGAATCTATTCCTATTCTTAGCATTGTGCTTTGAAAACCAGATTTACACCATACTTAAACTTATTGCCGAGTCGTAATGAGAATTTTAGACCCACTGAGACACTCGGGAGGTACGAGGCTTGGTGGCTAGATTGGCAGGGCGTGGCATTGTATTTTGCTGGTCCTCTGTTCGAATCTCGAGACCTACAGATAGCTTTATAATTTTTCTTTTTTTTTTAAACAAATTTTACGTATATTTCTCCGTTATTTTTAGAGTTACTATGAATTATCCAAAATCATATATTTCAAAACTATATTTTAAAGTCAAAATATTTATATATTTAACTGGTATTTTAAGAGTAATGTCCGCGCACATGCGCAGAATCTATTCCTATTCTTAGCATTGTGCTTTGAAAACCAGATTTACACCATACTTAAACTTATTGCCGAGTCGTAATGAGAATCTTAGACCCACTGAGACATTCTCGAGGTACGAGGCTTGGTGGCTAGATTGGCAGGCCGTGGCATTGTATTTTGCTGGTCCTCTGTTGGAATCTTGAGAGCTACAGATAGCTTTATAATTTTTCTTTTTTTTAAAAAAAATTTTACATATATTTCTCCGTTACTCTTAGAGTTACTATGAATTATCCAAAATCGTATATTTCAAAACTATATTTTAAAGTCAAAATATTTATATATTTAATCGGAATTTTAAGAGTAATGTCCGCGCACATGCGCAGAATCTATTCCTATTCTTAGCATTGTGCTTTGAAACACAGATTTACACCATACTTAAACTTATTGCCGAGTCGTAATGAGAATCTTAGACCCACGGAGACAATCTCGAGGTGCGAGGCTTGGTGGCTAGATTGGCAGGGCGTGGCATTGTATTTTGCGGGTTCTCTGTTCGAATCTCGAGAGCTACAGATAATTTTATAATTTTTCATTTTTTAAAAGAAATTTTACATAGATTTCTCCGTTACTTTTAGAGCTACTATAAATTATCCAAAATCATATATTTCAAAACTATATTTTAAAGTCAAAATATTTATATATTTAACTTGTATTTTAAGAGTAATGTCCGCGCACATGCGCAGAATCTATTCCTATTCTTAGCATTGTGCTTTGAAACACAGATTTACACCATACTTAAACTTATTGCCGAGTCGTAATGAGAATCTTAGACCCACTGAGACACTCTCGTGGTACGAGGCTTGGTGGCTAGATTGGCAGGGCGTGGCATTGTATTTTGCTGGTCCTCTGTTCGAATCTCGAGAGCTACAGATAATTTTATAATTTTTCTTTTTTTAAAACAAATTTTACATAGATTTCTCCGTTACTTTTAGAGCTACTATGAATTATCCAAAATCATATATTTCAAAACTATATTTTAAAGTCAAAATATTTATATATTTAATCGGAATTTTAAGAGTCATGTCCGCGCACATGCGCAGAATCTATTCCTATTCTTAGCATTGTGCTTTGAAAACCAGATTTACACCATACTTAAACTTATTGCCGAGTCGTAATAAGACTCTTAGACCCACTGAGACACTCTCGAGGAACGAGGCTTGGTGGCTAGATTGGCAGGCCGTGTCATTGTATTTTGCTGGTACTCTGTTCGAATCTCGAGAGCTACAGATAGCTTTATAATTTTTATTTTTTTTTTAAAACAAATTTTACATATATTTCTCCGTTACTTTTAGAGTTACTATCAATTATCCAAAATCATATATTTCAAAACTATATTTTAAAGTCAAAATATTTATATATTTAATCGGAATTTTAAGAGTCATGTCCGCGCACATGCGCAGAATCTATTCCTATTCTTAGCATTGTGCTTTGAAACACAGATTTACACCATACTTAAACTTATTGCCGAGTCGTAATGAGAATCTTAGACCCACTGAGACACTCTCGTGGTACGAGGCTTGGTGGCTAGATTGGCAGGGCGTGGCATTTTCTTTTGCTGGTCCTCTGTTCGAATCTCGAGAGCTACAGATAATTTTATAATTTTTCTTTTTTTAAAACAAATTTTACATAGATTTCTCCGTTACTTTTAGAGCTACTATGAATTATCCAAAATCATATATTTCAAAACTATATTTTAAAGTCAAAATATTTATATATTTAACCGGTATTTTAAGAGTAATGCCCGCGCACATGCGCAGAATTATTCCTATTCTTAGCATTGTGCTTTGAAAAGCAGATTTACACCATACTTAAACTTATTGCCGAGTCGTAATAAGACTTTTAGACCCACTGAGACACTCTCGAGGAACGAGGCGTGGTGGCTAGATTGGCAGGCTGTGGCATTGTATTTTGCTGGTCCTCTGTTCGAATCTCGAGAGCTACAGATAATTTTATAATTTTTCTTTTTTTAAAACAAATTTTACATAGATTTCTCCGTTACTTTTAGAGCTACTATAAATTATCCAAAATCATATATTTCAAAACTATATTTTAAATTCAAAATATTTATATATTTAACTTGTATTTTAAGAGTAATGTCCGCGCACATGCGCAGAATCTATTCCTATTCTTAGCATTGTGCTTTGAAAACCAGATTTACACCATACTTAAACTTATTGCCGAGTCTTAATGAGAATCTTAGACCCACTGAGACATTCTCGAGGTACGAGGCTTGGTGGCTAGATTGGCAGGCCGTGGCATTGTATTTTGCTGGTCCTCTGTTCGAATCTCGAGAGCTACAGATAGCTTTATAATTTTTCTTTTTTTTTAAACAAATTTTACATATATTTCTCCGTTACTTTTAGAGTTACTATGAATTATCCAAAATCATATATTTCAAAACTATATTTTAAAGTCAAAATATTTATATATTTAACCGGTATTTTAAGAGTAATGTCCGCGCACATGCGCAGAATCTATTCCTATTCTTAGCATTGTGCTTTGAAGACCAGATTTACACCATACTTAAACTTATTGCCGAGTCGTAATAAGACTCTTAGACCCACTGAGACACTCTCGAGGAACGAGGCTTGGTGGCTAGATTGGCAGGCCGAGTCATTGTATTTTGCTGGTACACTGTTCGAATCTCGAGAGCTACAGATAGCTTTATAATTTTTCTTTTTTTTTTTAAAACAAATTTTACATATATTTCTCCGTTACTTTTAGAGTTACTATGAATTATCCAAAATCATATATTTCAAAACTATATTTTAAAGTCAAAATATTTATATATTTAATCGGAATTTTAAGAGTCATGTCCGCGCACATGCGCAGAATCTATTCCTATTCTTAGCATTGTGCTTTGAAACACAGATTTACACCATACTTAAACTTATTGCCGAGTCGTAATGAGAATCTTAGACCCACTGAGACACTCTCGTGGTACGAGGCTTGGTGGCTAGATTGGCAGGGCGTGGCATTGTATTTTGCTGGTCCTCTGTTGGAATCTCGAGAGCTACAGATAATTTTATAATTTTTCTTTTTTTAAAACAAATTTTACATAGATTTCTCCGTTACTTTTAGAGCTACTATGAATTATCCAAAATCATATATTTCAAAACTATATTTTAAAGTCAAAATATTTATATATTTAACCGGTATTTTAAGAGTAATGTCCGCGCACATGCGCAGAATTATTCCTATTCTTAGCATTGTGCTTTGAAAAGCAGATTTACACCATACTTAAACTTATTGCCGAGTCGTAATAAGACTCTTAGACCCACTGAGACACTCTCGAGGAACGAGGCGTGGTGGCTAGATTGGCAGGCTGTGGCATTGTATTTTGCTGGTCCTCTGTTCGAATCTCGAGAGCTACAGATAATTTTATAATTTTTCTTTTTTTAAAACAAATTTTACATAGATTTCTCCGTTACTTTTAGAGCTACTATGAATTATCCAAAATCATATATTTTAAAACTATATTTTAAAGTCAAAATATTTATATATTTAACCGGAAATTTAAGAGTAATGTCCGCGCACATGCGCAGAATTATTCCTATTCTTAGCATTGTGCTTTGAAAAGCAGATTTACACCATACTTAAACTTATTGCCGAGTCGTAATAAGACTCTTAGACCCACTGAGACACTCTCGAGGAACGAGGCGTGGTGGCTAGATTGGCAGGCTGTGGCATTGTATTTTGCTGGTCCTCTGTTCGAATCTCGAGAGCTACAGATAATTTTATAATTTTTCTTTTTTTAAAACAAATTTTACATAGATTTCTCCGTTACTTTTAGAGCTACTATAAATTATCCAAAATCATATATTTCAAAACTATATTTTAAAGTCAAAATATTTATATATTTAACTTGTATTTTAAGAGTAATGTCCGCGCACATGCGCAGAATCTATTCCTATTCTTAGCATTGTGCTTTGAAAACCAGATTTACACCATACTTAAACTTATTGCCGAGTCGTAATAAGACTCTTAGACCCACTGAGACACTCTCGAGGAACGAGGCTTGGTGGCTAGATTGGCAGGCCGTGTCATTGTATTTTGCTGGTACTCTGTTCGAATCTCGAGAGCTACAGATAGCTTTATAATTTTTTTTTTTTTTTTAAACAAATTTTACATATATTTCTCCGTTACTTTTAGAGTTACTATGAATTATCCAAAATCATATATTTCAAAACTATATTTTAAAGTCAAAATATTTATATATTTAATCGGAATTTTAAGAGTCATGTCCGCGCACATGCGCAGAATCTATTCCTATTCTTAGCATTGTGCTTTGAAACACAGATTTACACCATACTTAAACTTATTGCCGAGTCGTAATGAGAATCTTAGACCCACTGAGACACTCTCGTGGTACGAGGCTTGGTGGCTAGATTGGCAGGGCGTGGCATTGTATTTTGCTGGTCCTCTGTTCGAATCTCGAGAGCTACAGATAATTTTATAATTTTTCTTTTTTTAAAACAAATTTTACATAGATTTCTCCGTTACTTTTAGAGCTACTATGAATTATCCAAAATCATATATTTCAAAACTATATTTTAAAGTCAAAATATTTATATATTTAACCGGTATTTTAAGAGTAATGTCCGCGCACATGCGCAGAATTATTCCTATTTTTAGCATTGTGCTTTGAAAAGCAGATTTACACCATACTTAAACTTATTGCCGAGTCGTAATAAGACTCTTAGACCCACTGAGACACTCTCGAGGAACGAGGCGTGGTGGCTAGATTGGCAGGCTGTGGCATTGTATTTTGCTGGTCCTCTGTTCGAATCTCGAGAGCTACAGATAATTTTATAATTTTTCTTTTTTTAAAAGAAATTTTACATAGATTTCTCCGTTACTTTTAGAGCTACTATGAATTATCCAAAATCATATATTTTAAAACTATATTTTAAAGTCAAAATATTTATATATTTAACCGGAAATTTAAGAGTAATGTCCGCGCACATGCGCAGAATCTATTCCTATTCTTAGCATTGTGCTTTGAAACACAGATTTACACCATACTTAAACTTATTGCCGAGTCGTAATGAGAATTTTAGACCTACTGAGACACTCTCGAGGTACGAGGCTTGGTGGCTAGATTGGCAGGCCGTGGCATTGTATTTTGCTGGTCCTCTGTTCGAATCTCGAGAGCTACAGATAGCTTTATAATTTTTTTTTTTTTTTAACAAATTTTACATATATTTCTCCGTTACTTTTAGAGTTACTATGAATTATCCAAAATCATATATTTCAAAACTATATTTTAAAGTCAAAATATTTATATATTTAATCGGAATTTTAAGAGTCATGTCCGCGCACATGCGCAGAATCTATTCCTATTCTTAGCATTGTGCTTTGAAACACAGATTTACACCATACTTAAACTTATTGCCGAGTCGTAATGAGAATCTTAGACCCACTGAGACACTCTCGAGGTACGAGGCTTGGTGGCTAGATTGGCAGGGCGTGGCATTGTATTTTGCTGGTCCTCTGTTCGAATCTCGAGAGCTACAGATAATTTTATAATTTTTCTTTTTTTAAAACAAATTTTACATAGATTTCTCCGTTACTTTTAGAGCTACTATGAATTATCCAAAATCATATATTTCAAAACTATATTTTAAAGTCAAAATATTTATATATTTAACCGGTATTTTAAGAGTAATGTCCGCGCACATGCGCAGAATTATTCCTATTTTTAGCATTGTGCTTTGAAAAGCAGATTTACACCATACTTAAACTTATTGCCGAGTCGTAATAAGACTCTTAGACCCACTGAGACACTCTCGAGGAACGAGGCGTGGTGGCTAGATTGGCAGGCTGTGGCATTGTATTTTGCTGGTCCTCTGTTCGAATCTCGAGAGCTACAGATAATTTTATAATTTTTCTTTTTTTAAAAGAAATTTTACATAGATTTCTCCGTTACTTTTAGAGCTACTATGAATTATCCAA
This sequence comes from Argiope bruennichi, assembly GCF_947563725.1. Taxonomy (NCBI): domain Eukaryota; kingdom Metazoa; phylum Arthropoda; class Arachnida; order Araneae; family Araneidae; genus Argiope; species Argiope bruennichi. The sequence continues at coordinate 104,061,442 of NC_079159.1, read as the reverse complement.
AATCATATATTTTAAAACTATATTTTAAAGTCAAAATATTTATATATTTAACCGGAAATTTAAGAGTAATGTCCGCGCACATGCGCAGAATCTATTCCTATTCTTAGCATTGTGCTTTGAAACACAGATTTACACCATACTTAAACTTATTGCCGAGTCGTAATGAGAATTTTAGACCTACTGAGACACTCTCGAGGTACGAGGCTTGGTGGCTAGATTGGCAGGCCGTGGCATTGTATTTTGCTGGTCCTCTGTTCGAATCTCGAGAGCTACAGATAGCTTTATAATTTTTTTTTTTTTTTAACAAATTTTACATATATTTCTCCGTTACTTTTAGAGTTACTATGAATTATCCAAAATCATATATTTCAAAACTATATTTTAAAGTCAAAATATTTATATATTTAATCGGAATTTTAAGAGTCATGTCCGCGCACATGCGCAGAATCTATTCCTATTCTTAGCATTGTGCTTTGAAACACAGATTTACACCATACTTAAACTTATTGCCGAGTCGTAATGAGAATCTTAGACCCACTGAGACACTCTCGAGGTACGAGGCTTGGTGGCTAGATTGGCAGGGCGTGGCATTGTATTTTGCTGGTCCTCTGTTCGAATCTCGAGAGCTACAGATAATTTTATAATTTTTCTTTTTTTAAAACAAATTTTACATAGATTTCTCCGTTACTTTTAGAGCTACTATGAATTATCCAAAATCATATATTTCAAAACTATATTTTAAAGTCAAAATATTTATATATTTAACCGGTATTTTAAGAGTAATGTCCGCGCACATGCGCAGAATTATTCCTATTTTTAGCATTGTGCTTTGAAAAGCAGATTTACACCATACTTAAACTTATTGCCGAGTCGTAATAAGACTCTTAGACCCACTGAGACACTCTCGAGGAACGAGGCGTGGTGGCTAGATTGGCAGGCTGTGGCATTGTATTTTGCTGGTCCTCTGTTCGAATCTCGAGAGCTACAGATAATTTTATAATTTTTCTTTTTTTAAAACAAATTTTACATAGATTTCTCCGTTACTTTTAGAGCTACTATAAATTATCCAAAATCATATATTTCAAAATTATATTTTAAAGTCAAAATATTTATATATTTAACTTGTATTTTAAGAGTCATGTCCGCGCACATGCGCAGAATCTATTCCTATTCTTAGCATTGTGCTTTGAAACACAGATTTACACCATACTTAAACTTATTGCCGAGTCGTAATGAGAATCTTAGACCCACTGAGACACTCTCGTGGTACGAGGCTTGGTGGCTAGATTGGCAGGGCGTGGCATTGTATTTTGCTGGTCCTCTGTTGGAATCTCGAGAGCTACAGATAATTTTATAATTTTTCTTTTTTTAAAACAAATTTTACATAGATTTCTCCGTTACTTTTAGAGCTACTATGAATTATCCAAAATCATATATTTCAAAACTATATTTTAAAGTCAAAATATTTATATATTTAACCGGTATTTTAAGAGTAATGTCCGCGCACATGCGCAGAATTATTCCTATTCTTAGCATTGTGCTTTGAAAAGCAGATTTACACCATACTTAAACTTATTGCCGAGTCGTAATAAGACTCTTAGACCCACTGAGACACTCTCGAGGAACGAGGCGTGGTGGCTAGATTGGCAGGCTGTGGCATTGTATTTTGCTGGTCCTCTGTTCGAATCTCGAGAGCTACAGATAATTTTATAATTTTTCTTTTTTTAAAACAAATTTTACATAGATTTCTCCGTTACTTTTAGAGCTACTATGAATTATCCAAAATCATATATTTTAAAACTATATTTTAAAGTCAAAATATTTATATATTTAACCGGAAATTTAAGAGTAATGTCCGCGCACATGCGCAGAATCTATTCCTATTCTTAGCATTGTGCTTTGAAAACCAGATTTACACCATACTTAAACTTATTGCCGAGTCGTAATGAGAATTTTAGACCTACTGAGACACTCTCGAGGTACGAGGCTTGGTGGCTAGATTGGCAGGCCGTGGCATTGTATTTTGCTGGTCCTCTGTTCGAATCTCGAGAGCTACAGATAGCTTTATAATTTTTTTTTTTTTTTAACAAATTTTACATATATTTCTCCGTTACTTTTAGAGTTACATGAATTATCCAAAATCATATATTTCAAAACTATATTTTAAAGTCAAAATATTTATATATTTAATCGGAATTTTAAGAGTCATGTCCGCGCACATGCGCAGAATCTATTCCTATTCTTAGCATTGTGCTTTGAAACACAGATTTACACCATACTTAAACTTATTGCCGAGTCGTAATGAGAATCTTAGACCCACTGAGACACTCTCGAGGTACGAGGCTTGGTGGCTAGATTGGCAGGCCGTGGCATTGTATTTTGCTGGTCCTCTGTTCGATTCTCGAGAGCTACAGATAGCTTTATAATTTTTCTTTTTTTTTAAAACAAATTTTACATATATTTCTCCGTTACTTTTAGTGTTACTATGAATTATCCAAAATCATATATTTCAAAACTATATTTTAAAGTCAAAATATTTATATATTTAACCGGTATTTTAAGAGTAATGTCCGCGCACATGCGCAGAATCTATTCCTATTCTTAGCATTGTGCTTTGAAAACCAGATTTACACCATACTTAAACTTATTGCCGAGTCGTAATGAGAATCTTAGACCCACTGAGACATTCTCGAGGTACGAGGCTTGGTGGCTAGATTGGCAGGCCGTGGCGTTGTATTTTGCTGGTCCTCTGTTCGAATCTCGAGAGCTACAGATAGCTTTATAATTTTTTCTTTTTTTTTTAAACAAATTTTACATATATTTCTCCGTTACTTTTAGAGTTACTATGAATTATCCAAAATCATATATTTCAAAACTATATTTTAAAGTCAAAATATTTATATATTTAACCGGTATTTTAAGAGTAATGTCCGCGCACATGCGCAGAATCTATTCCTATTCTTAGCATTGTGCTTTGAAAACCAGATTTTTACCATACTTAAACTTATTGCCGTGTCGTAATAAGACTCTTAGACCCACTGAGACACTCTCGAGGAACGAGGCTTGGTGGCTAGATTGGCAGGCCGTGGCATTGTATTTTGCTGGTCCTCTGTTCGAATCTCGAGAGCTACAGATAGCTTTATAATTTTTCTTTTTTTTTTAAACAAATTTTACATATATTTCTCCGTTACTTTTAGTGTTACTATGAATTATCCAAAATCATATATTTCAAAACTATATTTTAAAGTCAAAATATTTATATATTTAACCGGTATTTTAAGAGTAATGTCCGCGCACATGCGCAGAATCTATTCCTATTCTTAGCATTGTGCTTTGAAAACCAGATTTTTACCATACTTAAACTTATTGCCGAGTCGTAATAAGACTCTTAGACCCACTGAGACACTCTCGAGGAACAAGGCGTGGTGGCTAGATTGGCAGGCTGTGGCATTGTATTTTGCTGGTCCTCTGTTCGAATCTCGAGAGCTACAGATAATTTTATAATTTTCTTTTTTTAAAACAAATTTTACATAGATTTCTCCGTTACTTTTAGAGCTACTATGAATTATCCAAAATCATATATTTTAAAACTATATTTTAAAGTCAAAATATTTATATATTTAACCGGAAATTTAAGAGTAATGTCCGCGCACATGCGCAGAATCTATTCCTATTCTTAGCATTGTGCTTTGAAAACCAGATTTACACCATACTTAAACTTATTGCCGAGTCGTAATGAGAATTTTAGACCTACTGAGACACTCTCGAGGTACGAGGCTTGGTGGCTAGATTGGCAGGCCGTGGCATTGTATTTTGCTGGTCCTCTGTTCGAATCTCGAGAGCTACAGATAGCTTTATAATTTTTTTTTTTTTAACAAATTTTACATAGATATCTTCGTTACTTTTAGAGCTACTATGAATTATCCAAAATCATATATTTCAAAACTATATTTTAAAGTCAAAATATTTATATATTTAACCGGTATTTTAAGAGTAATGTCCGCGCACATGCGCAGAATCTATTCCTATTCTTAGCATTGTGCTTTGAAAAGCAGATTTACACCATACTTAAACTTATTGCCGAGTCGTAATAAGACTCTTAGACCCACTGAGACACTCTCGAGGAACGAGGCTTGGTGGCTAGATTGGCAGGCCGTGGCATTGTATTTTGCTGGTCCTCTGTTCGAATCTCGAGACCTAAAGATAGCTTTATAATTTTTCTTTTTTTTTAAACAAATTTTACATATATTTCTCCGTTACTTTTAGAGTTACTATGAATTATCCAAAATCATATATTTCAAAACTATATTTTAAAGTCAAAATATTTATATATTTAACCGGTATTTTAAGAGTAATGTCCGCGCACATGCGCAGAATCTATTCCTATTCTTAGCATTGTGCTTTGAAAACCAGATTTACACCATACTTAAACTTATTGCCAAATCGTAATGAGAATCTTAGACCCACTGAGACATTCTCGAGGTACGAGGCGTGGTGGCTAGATTGGCAGGCCGTGGCATTGTATTTTGCTGGTCCTCTGTTCGAATCTCGAGAGCTACAGATAATTTTTATAATTTTTCTTTTTTTAAAACCAATTTTACATAGATTTCTCCGTTACTTTTAGAGCTACTATGAATTATCCAAAATCATATATTTCAAAACTATATTTTAAAGTCAAAATATTTATATATTTAATCGGAATTTTAAGAGCAATGTCCGCGCACATGCGGAGAATCTATTCCTATTCTTAGCATTGTGCTTTGAAACACAGATTTACACCATACTTAAACTTATTGCCGAGTCGTAATGAGAATCTTAGACCCACTGAGACACTCTCGAGGTACGAGGCTTGGTTGCTAGATTGGCAGGGCGTGGCATTGTATTTTGCTGGTCCTCTGTTCGAATCTCGAGAGCTACAGATAATTTTATAATTTTTCTTTTTTTAAAACAAATTTTACGTATATTTCTCCGTTACTTTTAGAGTTACTATGAATTATCCAAAATCATATATTTAAAAACTATATTTTAAAGTCAAAATATTTATATATTTAACCGGTATTTTAAGAGTAATGTCCGCGCACATGCGCAGAATTATTCCTATTCTTAGCATTGTGCTTTGAAAAGCAGATTTACACCATACTTAAACTTATTGCCGAGTCGTAATAAGACTATTAGACCCACTGAGACACTCTCGAGGAACGAGGCGTGGTGGCTAGATTGGCAGGCTGTGGCATTGTATTTTGCTGGTCCTCTGTTCGAATCTCGAGAGCTACAGATAATTTTATAATTTTTCTTTTTTTAAAACAAATTTTACATAGATTTCTCCGTTACTTTTAGAGCTACTATGAATTATCCAAAATCATATATTTTAAAACTATATTTTAAAGTCAAAATATTTATATATTTAACCGGAAATTTAAGAGTAATGTCCGCGCACATGCGCAGAATCTATTCCTATTCTTAGCATTAAGCTTTGAAAACCAGATTTACACCATACTTAAACTTATTGCCGAGTCGTAATGAGAATTTTAGACCTACTGAGACACTCTCGAGGTACGAGGCTTGGTGGCTAGATTGGCAGGCCGTGGCATTGTATTTTGCTGGTCCTCTGTTCGAATCTCGAGAGCTACAGATAGCTTTATAATTTTTTTTTTTAACAAATTTTACATATATTTCTCCGTTACTTTTAGAGTTACTATGAATTATCCAAAATCATATATTTCAAAACTATATTTTAAAGTCAAAATATTTATATATTTAATCGGAATTTTAAGAGTCATGTCCGCGCACATGCGCAGAATCTATTCCTATTCTTAGCATTGTGCTTTGAAAAGCAGATTTACACCATACTTAAACTTATTGCCGAGTCGTAATAAGACTCTTAGACCCACTGAGACACTCTCGAGGAACGAGGCTTGGTGGCTAGATTGGCAGGCCGTGGCATTGTATTTTGCTGGTCCTCTGTTCGAATCTCGAGACCTAAAGATAGCTTTATAATTTTTCTTTTTTTTTAAACAAATTTTACATATATTTCTCCGTTACTTTTAGAGTTACTATGAATTATCCAAAATCATATATTTCAAAACTATATTTTAAAGTCAAAATATTTATATATTTAACCGGTATTTTAAGAGTAATGTCCGCGCACATGCGCAGAATCTATTCCTATTCTTAGCATTGTGCTTTGAAACACAGATTTACACCATACTTAAACTTATTGCCGAGTCGTAATGAGAATCTTAGACCCACTGAGACACTCTCGAGGTACGAGGCTTGGTGGCTAGATTGGCAGGCCGTGGCATTGTATTTTGCTGGTCCTCTGTTCGAATCTCGAGAGCTACAGATAATTTTATAATTTTTCTTTTTTTAAAACAAATTTTACATAGATATCTCCGTTACTTTTAGAGCTACTATGAATTATCCAAAATCATATATTTCAAAACTATATTTTAAAGTCAAAATATTTATATATTTAACCGGTATTTTAAGAGTAATGTCCGCGCACATGCGCAGAATCTATTCCTATTCTTAGCATTGTGCTTTGAAAACCAGATTTACACCATACTTAAACTTATTGCCAAATCGTAATGAGAATCTTAGACCCACTGAGACATTCTCGAGGTACGAGGCTTGGTGGCTAGATTGGCAGGCCGTGGCGTTGTATTTTGCTGGTCCTCTGTTCGAATCTCGAGAGCTACAGATAGCTTTATAATTTTTCTTTTTTTTTTTAAACAAATTTTACATATATTTCTCCGTTACTTTTAGAGTTACTATGAATTATCCAAAATCATATATTTCAAAACTATATTTTAAAGTCAAAATATTTATATATTTAACCGGTATTTTAAGAGTAATGTCCGCGCACATGCGCAGAATCTATTCCTATTCTTAGCATTGTGCTTTGAAAAGCAGATTTACACCATACTTATACTTATTGCCGAGTCGTAATAAGACTCTTAGACCCACTGAGACACTCTCGAGGAACGAGGCTTGGTGGCTAGATTGGCAGGCCGTGGCATTGTATTTTGCTGGTCCTCTGTTCGAATCTCGAGACCTAAAGATAGCTTTATAATTTTTCTTTTTTTTTAAACAAATTTTACATATATTTCTCCGTTACTTTTAGAGTTACTATGAATTATCCAAAATCATATATTTCAAAACTATATTTTAAAGTCAAAATATTTATATATTTAACCGGTATTTTAAGAGTAATGTCCGCGCACATGCGCAGAATCTATTCCTATTCTTAGCATTGTGCTTTGAAAACCAGATTTACACCATACTTAAACTTATTGCCAAATCGTAATGAGAATCTTAGACCCACTGAGACATTCTCGAGGTACGAGGCGTGGTGGCTAGATTGGCAGGCCGTGGCTTTGTATTTTGCTGGTCCTCTGTTCGAATCTCGAGAGCTACAGATAGCTTTATAATTTTTCTTTTTTTTTAAACAAATTTTACATATATTTCTCCGTTACTTTTAGAGTTACTATGAATTATCCAAAATCATATATTTCAAAACTATATTTTAAAGTCAAAATATTTATATATTTAACCGGTATTTTAAGAGTAATGTCCGCGCACATGCGCAGAATCTATTCCTATTCTTAGCATTGTGCTTTGAAAAGCAGATTTACACCATACTTAAACTTATTGCCGAGTCGTAATAAGACTCTTAGACCCACTGAGACACTCTCGAGGAACGAGGCTTGGTGGCTAGATTGGCAGGCCGTGGCATTGTATTTTGCTGGTCCTCTGTTCGAATCTCGAGAGCTACAGATAATTTTTATAATTTTTCTTTTTTTAAAACAAATTTTACATAGATTTCTCCGTTACTTTTAGAGCTACTATGAATTATCCAAAATCATATATTTCAAAACTATATTTTAAAGTCAAAATATTTATATATTTAACCGGTATTTTAAGAGTAATGTCCGCGCACATGCGCAGAATCTATTCCTATTCTTAGCATTGTGCTTTGAAAACCAGATTTACACCATATTTAAACTTATTGCCGAGTCGTAATGATAATCTTAGACCCACTGAGACATTCTCGAGGTACGAGGCTTGGTGGCTAGATTGGCAGGCCTAGGCATTGTATTTTGCTCGTCCTCTGTTCGAATCTCGAGAGCTACAGATAGCTTTATAATTTTTTTTTTTTTAACAAATTTTACATATATTTCTCCGTTACTTTTAGAGTTACTATGAATTATCCAAAATCATATATTTCAAAACTATATTTTAAAGTCAAAAAATTTATATATTTAACCGGTATTTTAAGAGTAATGTCCGCGCACATGCGCAGAATCTATTCCTATTCTTAGCATTGTGCTTTGAAAAGCAGATTTACACCATACTTAAACTTATTGCCGAGTCGTAATAAGACTGTTAGACCCACTGAGACACTCTCGAGGAACGAGGCGTGATGGCTAGATTGGCAGGCCGTAGCATTGTATTTTGCTGGTCCTCTGTTCGAATCTCGAGAGCTACAGATAGCTTTATAATTTTTCTTTTTTTTTTAACAAATTTTACATAGATTTCTCCGTTACTTTTAGAGTTACTATGAATTATCCAAAATCATATATTTCAAAACTATATTTTAAAGTCAAAATATTTATATATTTAATCGGAATTTTAAGAGTCATGTCCGCGCACATGCGCAGAATCTATTCCTATTCTTAGCATTGTGCTTTGAAACACAGATTTACACCATACTTAAACTTATTGCCGAGTCGTAATGAGAATCTTAGACCCACTGAGACACTCTCGAGGTACGAGGCGTGGTGGCTAGATTGGCAGGCCGTGGCATTGTATTTTGCTGGTCCTCTGTTCGAATCTCGAGAGCTACAGATAATTTTATAATTTTTCTTTTTTTAAAACAAATTTTACATAGATTTCTCCGTTACTTTTAGAGCTACTATGAATTATCCAAAATCATATATTTCAAAACTATATTTTAAAGTCAAAATATTTATATATTTAACCGGTATTTTAAGAGTAATGTCCGCGCACATGCGCAGAATCTATTCCTATTCTTAGCATTGTCCTTTGAAAACCAGATTTACACCATACTTAAACTTATTGCCGAGTCGTAATGAGAATCTTAGACCCACTGAGACATTCTCGAGGTACGAGGCTTGGTGGCTAGATTGGCAGGCCTAGGCATTGTATTTTGCTGGTCCTCTGTTCGAATCTCGAGAGCTACAGATAGCTTTATAATTTTTCTTTTTTTTAAAAACAAATTTTACATATATTTCCCTGTTACTTTTAGAGTTACTATGAATTATCCAAAATCATATATTTCAAAACTATATTTTAAAGTCAAAATATTTATATATTTAATCGGAATTTTAAGAGTAATGTCCGCGCACATGCGCAGAATTATTCCTATTCTTAGCATTGTGCTTTGAAAAGCAGATTTACACCATACTTAAACTTATTGCCGAGTCGTAATAAGACTATTAGACCCACTGAGACACTCTCGAGGAACGAGGCGTGGTGGCTAGATTGGCAGGCTGTGGCATTGTATTTTGCTGGTCCTCTGTTCGAATCTCGAGAGCTACAGATAATTTTATAATTTTTCTTTTTTTAAAACAAATTTTACATAGATTTCTCCGTTACTTTTAGAGCTACTATGAATTATCCAAAATCATATATTTTAAAACTATATTTTAAAGTCAAAATATTTATATATTTAACCGGAAATTTAAGAGTAATGTCCGCGCACATGCGCAGAATCTATTCCTATTCTTAGCATTAAGCTTTGAAAACCAGATTTACACCATACTTAAACTTATTGCCGAGTCGTAATGAGAATTTTAGACCTACTGAGACACTCTCGAGGTACGAGGCTTGGTGGCTAGATTGGCAGGCCGTGGCATTGTATTTTGCTGGTCCTCTGTTCGAATCTCGAGAGCTACAGATAGCTTTATAATTTTTTTTTTTAACAAATTTTACATATATTTCTCCGTTACTTTTAGAGTTACTATGAATTATCCAAAATCATATATTTCAAAACTATATTTTAAAGTCAAAATATTTATATATTTAATCGGAATTTTAAGAGTCATGTCCGCGCACATGCGCAGAATCTATTCCTATTCTTAGCATTGTGCTTTGAAAAGCAGATTTACACCATACTTAAACTTATTGCCGAGTCGTAATAAGACTCTTAGACCCACTGAGACACTCTCGAGGAACGAGGCTTGGTGGCTAGATTGGCAGGCCGTGGCATTGTATTTTGCTGGTCCTCTGTTCGAATCTCGAGACCTAAAGATAGCTTTATAATTTTTCTTTTTTTTTAAACAAATTTTACATATATTTCTCCGTTACTTTTAGAGTTACTATGAATTATCCAAAATCATATATTTCAAAACTATATTTTAAAGTCAAAATATTTATATATTTAACCGGTATTTTAAGAGTAATGTCCGCGCACATGCGCAGAATCTATTCCTATTCTTAGCATTGTGCTTTGAAACACAGATTTACACCATACTTAAACTTATTGCCGAGTCGTAATGAGAATCTTAGACCCACTGAGACACTCTCGAGGTACGAGGCTTGGTGGCTAGATTGGCAGGCCGTGGCATTGTATTTTGCTGGTCCTCTGTTCGAATCTCGAGAGCTACAGATAATTTTATAATTTTTCTTTTTTTAAAACAAATTTTACATAGATATCTCCGTTACTTTTAGAGCTACTATGAATTATCCAAAATCATATATTTCAAAACTATATTTTAAAGTCAAAATATTTATATATTTAACCGGTATTTTAAGAGTAATGTCCGCGCACATGCGCAGAATCTATTCCTATTCTTAGCATTGTGCTTTGAAAACCAGATTTACACCATACTTAAACTTATTGCCAAATCGTAATGAGAATCTTAGACCCACTGAGACATTCTCGAGGTACGAGGCTTGGTGGCTAGATTGGCAGGCCGTGGCGTTGTATTTTGCTGGTCCTCTGTTCGAATCTCGAGAGCTACAGATAGCTTTATAATTTTTCTTTTTTTTTTTAAACAAATTTTACATATATTTCTCCGTTACTTTTAGAGTTACTATGAATTATCCAAAATCATATATTTCAAAACTATATTTTAAAGTCAAAATATTTATATATTTAACCGGTATTTTAAGAGTAATGTCCGCGCACATGCGCAGAATCTATTCCTATTCTTAGCATTGTGCTTTGAAAAGCAGATTTACACCATACTTATACTTATTGCCGAGTCGTAATAAGACTCTTAGACCCACTGAGACACTCTCGAGGAACGAGGCTTGGTGGCTAGATTGGCAGGCCGTGGCATTGTATTTTGCTGGTCCTCTGTTCGAATCTCGAGACCTAAAGATAGCTTTATAATTTTTCTTTTTTTTTAAACAAATTTTACATATATTTCTCCGTTACTTTTAGAGTTACTATGAATTATCCAAAATCATATATTTCAAAACTATATTTTAAAGTCAAAATATTTATATATTTAACCGGTATTTTAAGAGTAATGTCCGCGCACATGCGCAGAATCTATTCCTATTCTTAGCATTGTGCTTTGAAAACCAGATTTACACCATACTTAAACTTATTGCCAAATCGTAATGAGAATCTTAGACCCACTGAGACATTCTCGAGGTACGAGGCGTGGTGGCTAGATTGGCAGGCCGTGGCTTTGTATTTTGCTGGTCCTCTGTTCGAATCTCGAGAGCTACAGATAGCTTTATAATTTTTCTTTTTTTTTAAACAAATTTTACATATATTTCTCCGTTACTTTTAGAGTTACTATGAATTATCCAAAATCATATATTTCAAAACTATATTTTAAAGTCAAAATATTTATATATTTAACCGGTATTTTAAGAGTAATGTCCGCGCACATGCGCAGAATCTATTCCTATTCTTAGCATTGTGCTTTGAAAAGCAGATTTACACCATACTTAAACTTATTGCCGAGTCGTAATAAGACTCTTAGACCCACTGAGACACTCTCGAGGAACGAGGCTTGGTGGCTAGATTGGCAGGCCGTGGCATTGTATTTTGCTGGTCCTCTGTTCGAATCTCGAGAGCTACAGATAATTTTTATAATTTTTCTTTTTTTAAAACAAATTTTACATAGATTTCTCCGTTACTTTTAGAGCTACTATGAATTATCCAAAATCATATATTTCAAAACTATATTTTAAAGTCAAAATATTTATATATTTAACCGGTATTTTAAGAGTAATGTCCGCGCACATGCGCAGAATCTATTCCTATTCTTAGCATTGTGCTTTGAAAACCAGATTTACACCATATTTAAACTTATTGCCGAGTCGTAATGATAATCTTAGACCCACTGAGACATTCTCGAGGTACGAGGCTTGGTGGCTAGATTGGCAGGCCTAGGCATTGTATTTTGCTCGTCCTCTGTTCGAATCTCGAGAGCTACAGATAGCTTTATAATTTTTTTTTTTTTAACAAATTTTACATATATTTCTCCGTTACTTTTAGAGTTACTATGAATTATCCAAAATCATATATTTCAAAACTATATTTTAAAGTCAAAAAATTTATATATTTAACCGGTATTTTAAGAGTAATGTCCGCGCACATGCGCAGAATCTATTCCTATTCTTAGCATTGTGCTTTGAAAAGCAGATTTACACCATACTTAAACTTATTGCCGAGTCGTAATAAGACTGTTAGACCCACTGAGACACTCTCGAGGAACGAGGCGTGATGGCTAGATTGGCAGGCCGTAGCATTGTATTTTGCTGGTCCTCTGTTCGAATCTCGAGAGCTACAGATAGCTTTATAATTTTTCTTTTTTTTTTAACAAATTTTACATAGATTTCTCCGTTACTTTTAGAGTTACTATGAATTATCCAAAATCATATATTTCAAAACTATATTTTAAAGTCAAAATATTTATATATTTAATCGGAATTTTAAGAGTCATGTCCGCGCACATGCGCAGAATCTATTCCTATTCTTAGCATTGTGCTTTGAAACACAGATTTACACCATACTTAAACTTATTGCCGAGTCGTAATGAGAATCTTAGACCCACTGAGACACTCTCGAGGTACGAGGCGTGGTGGCTAGATTGGCAGGCCGTGGCATTGTATTTTGCTGGTCCTCTGTTCGAATCTCGAGAGCTACAGATAATTTTATAATTTTTCTTTTTTTAAAACAAATTTTACATAGATTTCTCCGTTACTTTTAGAGCTACTATGAATTATCCAAAATCATATATTTCAAAACTATATTTTAAAGTCAAAATATTTATATATTTAACCGGTATTTTAAGAGTAATGTCCGCGCACATGCGCAGAATCTATTCCTATTCTTAGCATTGTCCTTTGAAAACCAGATTTACACCATACTTAAACTTATTGCCGAGTCGTAATGAGAATCTTAGACCCACTGAGACATTCTCGAGGTACGAGGCTTGGTGGCTAGATTGGCAGGCCTAGGCATTGTATTTTGCTGGTCCTCTGTTCGAATCTCGAGAGCTACAGATAGCTTTATAATTTTTCTTTTTTTTAAAAACAAATTTTACATATATTTCCCTGTTACTTTTAGAGTTACTATGAATTATCCAAAATCATATATTTCAAAACTATATTTTAAAGTCAAAATATTTATATATTTAATCGGAATTTTAAGAGTAATGTCCGCGCACATGCGCAGAATCTATTCCTATTCTTAGCATTGTGCTTTGAAACACAGATTTACACCATACTTAAACTTATTGCCGAGTCGTAATGAGAATCTTAGACCCACTGAGACACTCTCGAGGTACGAGGCTTGGTTGCTAGATTGGCAGGGCGTGGATTGTATTTTGCTGGTCCTCTGTTCGAATCTCGGGAGCTACAGATAATTTTATAATTTTTCTTTTTTTAAAACAAATTTTACGTATATTTCTCCGTTACTTTTAGAGCTACTATGAATTATCCAAAATCATATATTTCAAAACTATATTTTAAAGTCAAAATATTTATATATTTAATAGGAATTTTAAGAGTAATGTCCGCGCACATGCGCAGAATCTATTCCTATTCTTAGCATTGTGCTTTGAAACACAGATTTACACCATACTTAAACTTATTGCCGAGTCGTAATGAGAATCTTAGACCCACGGAGACAATCTCGAGGTGCGAGGCTTGGTGGCTAGATTGGCAGGGCGTGGCATTGTATTTTGCTGGTCCTCTGTTCGAATCTCGAGAGCTACAGATAATTTTATAATTTTTCTTTTTTTAAAACAAATTTTACATAGATTTCTCCGTTACTTTTAGAGCTACTATAAATTATCCAAAATCATATATTTCAAAACTATATTTTAAAGTCAAAATATTTATATATTTAACTTGTATTTTAAGAGTAATGTCCGCGCACATGCGCAGAATCTATTCCTATTCTTAGCATTGTGCTTTGAAAACCATATTTACACCATACTTAAACTTATTGCCGAGTCTTAATGAGAATCTTAGACCCACTGAGACATTCTCGAGGTACGAAGCTTGGTGGCTAGATTGGCAGGCCGTGGCATTGTATTTTGCTGGTCCTCTGTTCGAATCTCGAGAGCTACAGATAGCTTTATAATTTTTCTTTTTTTTTAAACAAATTTTACATATATTTCTCCGTTACTTTTAGAGTTACTATGAATTATACAAAATCATATATTTCAAAACTATATTTTAAAGTCAAAATATTTATATATTTAACCGGTATTTTAAGAGTAATGTCCGCGCACATGCACAGAATCTATTCCTATTCTTAGCATTGTGCTTTGAAAACCAGATTTACACCATACTTAAACTTATTGCCGAGTCGTAATAAGACTCTTAGACCCACTGAGACACTCTCGAGGAACGAGGCTTGGTGGCTAGATTGGCAGGCCGTGTCATTGTATTTTGCTGGTCCTCTGTTCGAATCTCGAGAGCTACAGATAGCTTTATAATTTTTCTTTTTTTTTTTAAAAACAAATTTTACATATATTTCTCCGTTACTTTTAGAGTTACTATGAATTATCCAAAATCATATATTTCAAAACTATATTTTAAAGTCAAAATATTTATATATTTAATCGGAATTTTAAGAGTAATGTCCGCGCACATGCGCAGAATCTATTCCCATTCTTAGCATTGTGCTTTGAAACACAGATTTACACCATACTTAAACTTATTGCCGAGTCGTAATGAGAATCTTAGACCCACTGAGACACTCTCGAGGTACGAGGCTTGGTTGCTCGATTGGCAGGGCGTGGCATTGTATTTTGCTGGTCCTCTGTTCGAATCTCGAGAGCTACAGATAATTTTATAATTTTTCTTTTTTTAAAACAAATTTTACGTATATTTCTCCGTTACTTTTAGAGTTACTATGAATTATCCAAAATCATATATTTCAAAACTATATTTTAAAGTCAAAATATTTATATATTTAATCGGAATTTTAAGAGTAATGTCCGCGCACATGCGCAGAATCTATTCCTATTCTTAGCATTGTGCTTTGAAAACCATATTTACACCATACTTCAACTTATTGCCGAGTCTTAATGAGAATCTTAGACCCACTGAGACATTCTCGAGGTACGAAGCTTGGTGGCTAGATTGGCAGGCCGTGGCATTGTATTTTGCTGGTCCTCTGTTCGAATCTCGAGAGCTACAGATAGCTTTATAATTTTTCTTTTTTTTAAACAAATTTTACATATATTTCTCCGTTACTTTTAGAGTTACTATGAATTATACAAAATCATATATTTCAAAACTATATTTTAAAGTCAAAATATTTATATATTTAACCGGTATTTTAAGAGTAATGTCCGCGCACATGCGCAGAATCTATTCCTATTCTTAGCATTGTGCTTTGAAAACCAGATTTACACCATACTTAAACTTATTGCCGAGTCGTAATAAGACTCTTAGACCCACTGAGACACTCTCGAGGAACGAGGCTTGGTGGCTAGATTGGCAGGCCGTGGTATTGTATTTTGCTGGTCCTGTGTTCGAATCTCGAGAGCTACAGATAATTTTATAATTTTTCTTTTTTTAAAACAAATTTTACATATATTTCTCCGTTACTTTTAGAGCTACTATGAATTATCCAAAATCATATATTTCAAAACTATATTTTAAAGTCAAAATATTTATATATTTAATCGGAATTTTAAGAGTAATGTCCGCGATCATGCGCAGAATCTATTCCTATTCTTAGCATTGTGCTTTGAAAACCAGATTTACACCATACTTAAACTTATTGCCGAGTCGTAATGAGAATTTTAGACCTACTGAGACACTCTCGAGGTACGAGGCTTGGTGGCTAGATTGGCAGGCCGTGGCATTGTATTTTGCTGGTCCTCTGTTCGAATCTCGAGAGCTACAGATAGCTTTATAATTTTTCTTTTTTTTTTAAACAAATTTTACATAGATTTCTCCGTTACTTTTAGAGTTACTATGAATTATCCAAAATCATATATTTCAAAACTATATTTTAAAGTCAAAATATTTATATATTTAATCGGAATTTTAAGAATAATGTCCGCGCACATGCGCAGAATCTTTTCCTATTCTTAGCATTGTGCTTTGAAAACCAGATTTACACCATACTTAAACTTATTGCCGAGTCGTAATAAGACTCTTAGACCCACTGAGACACTCTCGAGGAACGAGTCTTGGTGGCTAGATTGGTAGGCCGTGGTATTGTATTTTGCTGGTCCTGTGTTCGAATGCTACAGATAATTTTATAATTTTTCTTTTTTTAAAACAAATTTTACATATATTTCTCCGTTATTTTTAGAGTTACTATCAATTATCCAAAATCATATATTTCAAAACTATATTTTAAAGTCAAAATATTTATATATTTAATCGGAATTTTAAGAGTAATGTCCGCGCACATGCGCAGAATCTATTCCTATTCTTAGCATTGTGCTTTGAAAACCAGAGTTACACCATACTTAAACTTATTGCCGAGTCGTAATGAGAATCTTAGACCCACTGAGACATTCTCGAGGTACGAGGCTTGGTGGCTAGATTGGCAGGCCTTGGCATTGTATTTTGCTGGTCCTCTGTTCGAATCTCGAGAGCTACAGATAGCTTTATAATTTTTCTTTTTTTTAAAAACAAATTTTACAAATATTTCTCCGTTACTTTTAGAGTTACTATGAATTATCCAAAATCATATATTTCAAAACTATATTTTAAAGTCAAAATATTTATATATTTAATCGGAATTTTAAGAGTAATGTCCGCGCACATGCGCAGAATCTATTCCTATTCTTAGCATTGTGCTTTGAAACACAGATTTACACCATACTTAAACTTATTGCCGAGTCGTAATGAGAATCTTAGACCCACTGAGACATTCTCGAGGTACGAGGCTTGGTGGCTAGATTGGCAGGCCGTGGTATTGTATTTTGCTGGTCCTGTGTTCGAATCTCGAGAGCTACAGATAATTTTATAATTTTTCTTTTTTTAAAACAAATTTTACATATATTTCTCCGTTACTTTTAGAGTTACTATGAATTATCCAAAATCATATATTTCAAAACTATATTTTAAAGTCAAAATATTTATATATTTAATCGGAATTTTAAGAATAATGTCCGCGCACATGCGCAGAATCTTTTCCTATTCTTAGCATTGTGCTTTGAAAACCAGATTTACACCATACTTAAACTTATTGCCGAGACGTAATAAGACTCTTAGACCCACTGAGAAACTCTCGAGGAACGAGGCTTGGTGGCTAGATTGGCAGGCCGTGGTATTTTATTTTGCTGGTCCTGTGTTCGAATCTCGAGAGCTACAGATAATTTTATAATTTTTCTTTTTTTAAAACAAATTTTACATATATTTCTCCGTTACTTTTAGAGCTACTATGAATTATCCAAAATCATATATTTCAAAACTATATTTTAAAGTCAAAATATTTTTATATTTAACCGGAATTTTAAGAGTAATGTCCGCGCACATGCGCAGAATCTATTCCTATTATTAGCATTGTGCTTTGAAAACCAGATTTACACCATACTTAAACTAATTGCCGAGTCGTAATGAGAATTTTAGACCCACTGAGACACTCTCGAGGAACGAGGCTTGGTGGCTAGATTGGCAGGGCGTGGTATTGTATTTTGCTGGTCCTGTGTTCGAATGCTACAGATAATTTTATAATTTTTCTTTTTTTAAAACAAATTTTACATATATTTCTCCGTTATTTTTAGAGTTACTATCAATTATCCAAAATCATATATTTCAAAACTATATTTTAAAGTCAAAATATTTATATATTTAATCGGAATTTTAAGAGTCATGTCCGCGCACATGCGCAGAATCTATTCCTATTCTTAGCATTGTGCTTTGAAAACCAGATTTACACCATACTTAAACTTATTGCCGAGTCGTAATGAGAATCTTAGACCCACTGAGACATTCTCGAGGTACGAGGCTTGGTGGCTAGATTGGCAGGCCTTGGCATTGTATTTTGCTGGTCCTCTGTTCGAATCTCGAGAGCTACAGATAGCTTTATAATTTTTCTTTTTTTTAAAAACAGATTTTACATATATTTCTCCGTTACTTTTAGAGTTACTATGAATTATCCAAAATCATATATTTCAAAACTATATTTTAAAGCCAAATATTTATATATTTAATCGGAATTTTAAGAGTAATGTCCGCGCACATGCGCAGAATCTATTCCTATTCTTAGCATTGTGCTTTGAAACACAGATTTACACCATACTTAAACTTATTGCCGAGTCGTAATGAGAATCTTAGACCCACTGAGACACTCTCGAGGTACGAGGCTTGGTTGCTAGATTGGCAGGGCGTGGCATTGTATTTTGCTGGTCCTCTGTTCGAATCTCGAGAGCTACAGATAATTTTATAATTTTTCTTTTTTTAAAACAAATTTTACATAGATTTCTCCGTTACTTTTAGAGCTACTATGAATTATCCAAAATCATATATTTCAAAACTATATTTTAAAGTCAAAATATTTATATATTTAACCGGTATTTTAAGAGTAATGTTCGCGCACATGCGCAGAATCTATTCCTACTCTTAGCATTGTGCTTTGAAAACCAGATTTACACCATACTTAAACTTATTGCCGAGTCGTAATGAGAATCTTAGACCCACTGAGACATTCTCGAGGTACGAGGCTTGGTGGCTAGATTGGCAGGGCGTGGCATTGTATTTTGCTGGTCTTCTGTTCGAATCTCGAGACCTACAGATAGCTTTATAATTTTTCTTTTTTTTTTAAACATATTTTACGTATATTTCTCCGTTTCTTTTAGAGTTACTATGAATTATCCAAAATCATATATTTCAAAACTATATTTTAAAGTCAAAATATTTATATATTTAATCGGAATTTTAAGAGTAATGTCCGCGCACATGCGCAGAATCTATTCCTATTCTTAGCATTGTGCTTTGAAACACAGATTTACACCATACTTAAACTTATTGCCGAGTCGTAATGAGAATCTTAGACCCACGGAGACAATCTCGAGGTGCGAGGCTTGGTGGCTAGATTTGCAGGCCGTGGCATTGTATTTTGCTGGTCCTCTGTTCGAATCTCGAGAGCTACAGATAGCTTTATAATTTTTCTTTTTTTTTTAAACAAATTTTACATAGATTTCTCCGTTACTTTTAGAGTTACTATGAATTATCCAAAATCATATATTTCAAAACTATATTTTAAAGTCAAAATATTTATATATTTAATCGGAATTTTAAGAATAATGTCCGCGCAAATGCGCAGAATCTTTTCCTATTCTTAGCATTGTGCTTTGAAAACCAGATTTACACCATACTTAAACTTATTGCCGAGTCGTAATAAGACTCTTAGACCCACTGAGACACTCTCGATTAACGAGTCTTGGTGGCTAGATTGGCAGGCCGTGGTATTGTATTTTGCTGGTCCTGTGTTCGAATGCTACAGATAATTTTATAATTTTTCTTTTTTTAAAACAAATTTTACATATATTTCTCCGTTATTTTTAGAGTTACTATCAATTATCCAAAATCATATATTTCAAAACTATATTTTAAAGTCAAAATATTTATATATTTAACCGGTATTTTAAGAGTAATGTTCGCGCACATGCGCAGAATCTATTCCTACTCTTAGCATTGTGCTTTGAAAACCAGATTTACACCATACTTAAACTTATTGCCGAGTCGTAATGAGAATCTTAGACCCACTGAGACATTCTCGAGGTACGAGGCTTGGTGGCTAGATTGGCAGGGCGTGGCATTGTATTTTGCTGGTCCTCTGTTCGAATCTCGAGACCTACAGATAGCTTTATAATTTTTCTTTTTTTTTAAACATATTTTACGTATATTTCTCCGTTTCTTTTAGAGTTACTATGAATTATCCAAAATCATATATTTCAAAACTATATTTTAAAGTCAAAATATTTATATATTTAATCGGAATTTTAAGAGTAATGTCCGCGCACATGCGCAGAATCTATTCCTATTCTTAGCATTGTGCTTTGAAACACAGATTTACACCATACTTAAACTTATTGCCGAGTCGTAATGAGAATCTTAGACCCACGGAGACAATCTCGAGGTGCGAGGCTTGGTGGCTAGATTGGCAGGCCGTGGCATTGTATTTTGCTGGTCCTCTGTTCGAATCTCGAGAGCTACAGATAGCTTTATAATTTTTCTTTTTTTTTTAAACAAATTTTACATAGATTTCTCCGTTACTTTTAGAGTTACTATGAATTATCCAAAATCATATATTTCAAAACTATATTTTAAAGTCAAAATATTTATATATTTAATCGGAATTTTAAGAATAATGTCCGCGCAAATGCGCAGAATCTTTTCCTATTCTTAGCATTGTGCTTTGAAAACCAGATTTACACCATACTTAAACTTATTGCCGAGTCGTAATAAGACTCTTAGACCCACTGAGACACTCTCGAGGAACGAGTCTTGGTGGCTAGATTGGCAGGCCGTGGTATTGTATTTTGCTGGTCCTGTGTTCGAATGCTACAGATAATTTTATAATTTTTCTTTTTTTAAAACAAATTTTACATATATTTCTCCGTTATTTTTAGAGTTACTATCAATTATCCAAAATCATATATTTCAAAACTATATTTTAAAGTCAAAATATTTATATATTTAATCGGAATTTTAAGAGTAATGTCCGCGCACATGCGCAGAATCTATTCCTATTCTTAGCATTGTGCTTTGAAAACCAGATTTACACCATACTTAAACTTATTGCCGAGTCGTAATGAGAATCTTAGACCCACTGAGACATTCTCGAGGTACGAGGCTTGGTGGCTAGATTGGCAGGCCTTGGCATTGTATTTTGCTGGTCCTCTGTTCGAATCTCGAGAGCTACAGATAGCTTTATAATTTTTCTTTTTTTTAAAAACAAATTTTACAAATATTTCTCCGTTACTTTTAGAGTTACTATGAATTATCCAAAATCATATATTTCAAAACTATATTTTAAAGTCAAAATATTTATATATTTAATCGGAATTTTAAGAGTAATGTCCGCGCACATGCGCAGAATCTATTCCTATTCTTAGCATTGTGCTTTGAAACACAGATTTACACCATACTTAAACTTATTGCCGAGTCGTAATGAGAATCTTAGACCCACTGAGACATTCTCGAGGTACGAGTCTTGGTGGCTAGATTGGCACGGCGTGGCATTGTATTTTGCTGGTCTTCTGTTCGAATCTCGAGACCTACAGATAGCGTTATAATTTTTCTTTTTTTTAAACAAATTTTACGTATATTTCTCCGTTACTTTTAGAGTTACTATGAATTATCCAAAATCATATATTTCAAAACTATATTTTAAAGTCAAAATATTTATATATTTAATCGGAATTTTAAGAGTAATGTCCGCGCACATGCGCAGAATCTATTCCTATTCTTAGCATTGTGCTTTGAAATACAGATTTACACCATACTTAAACTTATTGCCGAGTCGTAATAAGACTCTTAGACCCACTGAGACACTCTCGAGGAACGAGGCTTGGTGGCTAGATTGGCAGGCCGTGGTATTGTATTTTGCTGGTCCTGTGTTCGAATCTCGAGAGCTACAGATAATTTTATAATTTTTCTTTTTTTAAAACAAATTTTACATATATTTCTCCGTTACTTTTAGAGCTACTATGAATTATCCAAAATCATATATTTCAAAACTATATTTTAAAGACAAAATATTTATATATTTAACCGGAATTTTAAGAGTAATGTCCGCGCACATGCGCAGAATCTATTCCTATTATTAGCATTGTGCTTTGAAAACCAGATTTACACCATACTTAAACTTATTGCCGAGTCGTAATGAGAATCTTAGACCCACGGAGACAATCTCGAGGTACGAGGCTTTGTGGCTAGATTGGCAGGCCGTGGCATTGTATTTTGCTGGTCCTGTGTTCGAATCTCGAGAGCTACAGATAATTTTATAATTTTTCTTTTTTTAAAACAAATTTTACATATATTTCTCCGTTACTTTTAGAGCTACTATGAATTATCCAAAATCATATATTTCAAAACTATATTTTAAAGACAAAATATTTATATATTTAACCGGAATTTTAAGAGTAATGTCCGCGCACATGCGCAGAATCTATTCCTATTATTAGCATTGTGCTTTGAAAACCAGATTTACACCATACTTAAACTAATTGCCGAGTCGTAATGAGAATTTTAGACCCACTGAGACACTCTCGAGGAACGAGGCTTGGTGGCTAGATTGGCAGGGCGTGGTATTGTATTTTGCTGGTCCTGTGTTCGAATGCTACAGATAATTTTATAATTTTTCTTTTTTTAAAACAAATTTTACATATATTTCTCCGTTATTTTTAGAGTTACTATCAATTATCCAAAATCATATATTTCAAAACTATATTTTAAAGTCAAAATATTTATATATTTAATCGGAATTTTAAGAGTCATGTCCGCGCACATGCGCAGAATCTATTCCTATTCTTAGCATTGTGCTTTGAAAACCAGATTTACACCATACTTAAACTTATTGCCGAGTCGTAATGAGAATCTTAGACCCACTGAGACATTCTCGAGGTACGAGGCTTGGTGGCTAGATTGGCAGGCCTTGGCATTGTATTTTGCTGGTCCTCTGTTCGAATCTCGAGAGCTACAGATAGCTTTATAATTTTTCTTTTTTTTAAAAACAGATTTTACATATATTTCTCCGTTACTTTTAGAGTTACTATGAATTATCCAAAATCATATATTTCAAAACTATATTTTAAAGCCAAATATTTATATATTTAATCGGAATTTTAAGAGTAATGTCCGCGCACATGCGCAGAATCTATTCCTATTCTTAGCATTGTGCTTTGAAACACAGATTTACACCATACTTAAACTTATTGCCGAGTCGTAATGAGAATCTTAGACCCACTGAGACACTCTCGAGGTACGAGGCTTGGTTGCTAGATTGGCAGGGCGTGGCATTGTATTTTGCTGGTCCTCTGTTCGAATCTCGAGAGCTACAGATAATTTTATAATTTTTCTTTTTTTAAAACAAATTTTACATAGATTTCTCCGTTACTTTTAGAGCTACTATGAATTATCCAAAATCATATATTTCAAAACTATATTTTAAAGTCAAAATATTTATATATTTAACCGGTATTTTAAGAGTAATGTTCGCGCACATGCGCAGAATCTATTCCTACTCTTAGCATTGTGCTTTGAAAACCAGATTTACACCATACTTAAACTTATTGCCGAGTCGTAATGAGAATCTTAGACCCACTGAGACATTCTCGAGGTACGAGGCTTGGTGGCTAGATTGGCAGGGCGTGGCATTGTATTTTGCTGGTCTTCTGTTCGAATCTCGAGACCTACAGATAGCTTTATAATTTTTCTTTTTTTTTTAAACATATTTTACGTATATTTCTCCGTTTCTTTTAGAGTTACTATGAATTATCCAAAATCATATATTTCAAAACTATATTTTAAAGTCAAAATATTTATATATTTAATCGGAATTTTAAGAGTAATGTCCGCGCACATGCGCAGAATCTATTCCTATTCTTAGCATTGTGCTTTGAAACACAGATTTACACCATACTTAAACTTATTGCCGAGTCGTAATGAGAATCTTAGACCCACGGAGACAATCTCGAGGTGCGAGGCTTGGTGGCTAGATTGGCAGGCCGTGGCATTGTATTTTGCTGGTCCTCTGTTCGAATCTCGAGAGCTACAGATAGCTTTATAATTTTTCTTTTTTTTTTAAACAAATTTTACATAGATTTCTCCGTTACTTTTAGAGTTACTATGAATTATCCAAAATCATATATTTCAAAACTATATTTTAAAGTCAAAATATTTATATATTTAATCGGAATTTTAAGAATAATGTCCGCGCAAATGCGCAGAATCTTTTCCTATTCTTAGCATTGTGCTTTGAAAACCAGATTTACACCATACTTAAACTTATTGCCGAGTCGTAATAAGACTCTTAGACCCACTGAGACACTCTCGATTAACGAGTCTTGGTGGCTAGATTGGCAGGCCGTGGTATTGTATTTTGCTGGTCCTGTGTTCGAATGCTACAGATAATTTTATAATTTTTCTTTTTTTAAAACAAATTTTACATATATTTCTCCGTTATTTTTAGAGTTACTATCAATTATCCAAAATCATATATTTCAAAACTATATTTTAAAGTCAAAATATTTATATATTTAACCGGTATTTTAAGAGTAATGTTCGCGCACATGCGCAGAATCTATTCCTACTCTTAGCATTGTGCTTTGAAAACCAGATTTACACCATACTTAAACTTATTGCCGAGTCGTAATGAGAATCTTAGACCCACTGAGACATCCTCGAGGTACGAGGCTTGGTGGCTAGATTGGCAGGGCGTGGCATTGTATTTTGCTGGTCCTCTGTTCGAATCTCGAGACCTACAGATAGCTTTATAATTTTTCTTTTTTTTTAAACATATTTTACGTATATTTCTCCGTTTCTTTTAGAGTTACTATGAATTATCCAAAATCATATATTTCAAAACTATATTTTAAAGTCAAAATATTTATATATTTAATCGGAATTTTAAGAGTAATGTCCGCGCACATGCGCAGAATCTATTCCTATTCTTAGCATTGTGCTTTGAAACACAGATTTACACCATACTTAAACTTATTGCCGAGTTGTAATGAGAATCTTAGACCCACGGAGACAATCTCGAGGTGCGAGGCTTGGTGGCTAGATTGGCAGGCCGTGGCATTGTATTTTGCTGGTCCTCTGTTCGAATCTCGAGAGCTACAGATAGCTTTATAATTTTTCTTTTTTTTTAAACAAATTTTACATAGATTTCTCCGTTACTTTTAGAGTTACTATGAATTATCCAAAATCATATATTTCAAAACTATATTTTAAAGTCAAAATATTTATATATTTAATCGGAATTTTAAGAATAATGTCCGCGCAAATGCGCAGAATCTTTTCCTATTCTTAGCATTGTGCTTTGAAAACCAGATTTACACCATACTTAAACTTATTGCCGAGTCGTAATAAGACTCTTAGACCCACTGAGACACTCTCGAGGAACGAGTCTTGGTGGCTAGATTGGCAGGCCGTGGTATTGTATTTTGCTGGTCCTGTGTTCGAATGCTACAGATAATTTTATAATTTTTCTTTTTTTAAAACAAATTTTACATATATTTCTCCGTTATTTTTAGAGTTACTATCAATTATCCAAAATCATATATTTCAAAACTATATTTTAAAGTCAAAATATTTATATATTTAATCGGAATTTTAAGAGTAATGTCCGCGCACATGCGCAGAATCTATTCCTATTCTTAGCATTGTGCTTTGAAAACCAGATTTACACCATACTTAAACTTATTGCCGAGTCGTAATGAGAATCTTAGACCCACTGAGACATTCTCGAGGTACGAGGCTTGGTGGCTAGATTGGCAGGCCTTGGCATTGTATTTTGCTGGTCCTCTGTTCGAATCTCGAGAGCTACAGATAGCTTTATAATTTTTCTTTTTTTTAAAAACAAATTTTACAAATATTTCTCCGTTACTTTTAGAGTTACTATGAATTATCCAAAATCATATATTTCAAAACTATATTTTAAAGTCAAAATATTTATATATTTAATCGGAATTTTAAGAGTAATGTCCGCGCACATGCGCAGAATCTATTCCTATTCTTAGCATTGTGCTTTGAAACACAGATTTACACCATACTTAAACTTATTGCCGAGTCGTAATGAGAATCTTAGACCCACTGAGACATTCTCGAGGTACGAGTCTTGGTGGCTAGATTGGCACGGCGTGGCATTGTATTTTGCTGGTCTTCTGTTCGAATCTCGAGACCTACAGATAGCGTTATAATTTTTCTTTTTTTTAAACAAATTTTACGTATATTTCTCCGTTACTTTTAGAGTTACTATGAATTATCCAAAATCATATATTTCAAAACTATATTTTAAAGTCAAAATATTTATATATTTAATCGGAATTTTAAGAGTAATGTCCGCGCACATGCGCAGAATCTATTCCTATTCTTAGCATTGTGCTTTGAAATACAGATTTACACCATACTTAAACTTATTGCCGAGTCGTAATAAGACTCTTAGACCCACTGAGACACTCTCGATGAACGAGGCTTGGTGGCTAGATTGGCAGGCCGTGGTATTGTATTTTGCTGGTCCTGTGTTCGAATCTCGAGAGCTACAGATAATTTTATAATTTTTCTTTTTTTAAAACAAATTTTACATATATTTCTCCGTTACTTTTAGAGCTACTATGAATTATCCAAAATCATATATTTCAAAACTATATTTTAAAGACAAAATATTTATATATTTAACCGGAATTTTAAGAGTAATGTCCGCGCACATGCGCAGAATCTATTCCTATTATTAGCATTGTGCTTTGAAAACCAGATTTACACCATACTTAAACTTATTGCCGAGTCGTAATGAGAATCTTAGACCCACGGAGACAATCTCGAGGTACGAGGCTTTGTGGCTAGATTGGCAGGCCGTGGCATTGTATTTTGCTGGTCCTGTGTTCGAATCTCGAGAGCTACAGATAATTTTATAATTTTTCTTTTTTTAAAACAAATTTTACATATATTTCTCCGTTACTTTTAGAGCTACTATGAATTATCCAAAATCATATATTTCAAAACTATATTTTAAAGACAAAATATTTATATATTTAACCGGAATTTTAAGAGTAATGTCCGCGCACATGCGCAGAATCTATTCCTATTATTAGCATTGTGCTTTGAAAACCAGATTTACACCATACTTAAACTTATTGCCGAGTCGTAATGAGAATCTTAGAACCACGGAGACAATCTCGAGGTACGAGGCTTGGTGGCTAGATTGGCAGGCCGTGGTATTGTATTTTGCTGGTCCTGTGTTCGAATGCTACAGATAATTTTATAATTTTTCTTTTTTTAAAACAAATTTTACATATATTTCTCCGTTATTTTTAGAGTTACTATCAATTATCCAAAATCATATATTTCAAAACTATATTTTAAAGTCAAAATATTTATATATTTAATCGGAATTTTAAGAGTAATGTCCGCGCACATGCGCAGAATCTATTCCTATTCTTAGCATTGTGCTTTGAAAACCAGATTTACACCATACTTAAACTTATTGCCGAGTCGTAATGAGAATCTTAGACCCACTGAGACATTCTCGAGGTACGAGGCTTGGTGGCTAGATTGGCAGGCCTTGGCATTGTATTTTGCTGGTCCTCTGTTCGAATCTCGAGAGCTACAGATAGCTTTATAATTTTTCTTTTTTTTAAAAACAAATTTTACAAATATTTCTCCGTTACTTTTAGAGTTACTATGAATTATCCAAAATCATATATTTCAAAACTATATTTTAAAGTCAAAATATTTATATATTTAATCGGAATTTTAAGAGTAATGTCCGCGCACATGCGCAGAATCTATTCCTATTCTTAGCATTGTGCTTTGAAACACAGATTTACACCATACTTAAACTTATTGCCGAGTCGTAATGAGAATCTTAGACCCACTGAGACATTCTCGAGGTACGAGTCTTGGTGGCTAGATTGGCACGGCGTGGCATTGTATTTTGCTGGTCTTCTGTTCGAATCTCGAGACCTACAGATAGCGTTATAATTTTTCTTTTTTTTAAACAAATTTTACGTATATTTCTCCGTTACTTTTAGAGTTACTATGAATTATCCAAAATCATATATTTCAAAACTATATTTTAAAGTCAAAATATTTATATATTTAATCGGAATTTTAAGAGTAATGTCCGCGCACATGCGCAGAATCTATTCCTATTCTTAGCATTGTGCTTTGAAATACAGATTTACACCATACTTAAACTTATTGCCGAGTCGTAATAAGACTCTTAGACCCACTGAGACACTCTCGAGGAACGAGGCTTGGTGGCTAGATTGGCAGGCCGTGGTATTGTATTTTGCTGGTCCTGTGTTCGAATCTCGAGAGCTACAGATAATTTTATAATTTTTCTTTTTTTAAAACAAATTTTACATATATTTCTCCGTTACTTTTAGAGCTACTATGAATTATCCAAAATCATATATTTCAAAACTATATTTTAAAGACAAAATATTTATATATTTAACCGGAATTTTAAGAGTAATGTCCGCGCACATGCGCAGAATCTATTCCTATTATTAGCATTGTGCTTTGAAAACCAGATTTACACCATACTTAAACTTATTGCCGAGTCGTAATGAGAATCTTAGACCCACGGAGACAATCTCGAGGTACGAGGCTTTGTGGCTAGATTGGCAGGCCGTGGCATTGTATTTTGCTGGTCCTGTGTTCGAATCTCGAGAGCTACAGATAATTTTATAATTTTTCTTTTTTTAAAACAAATTTTACATATATTTCTCCGTTACTTTTAGAGCTACTATGAATTATCCAAAATCATATATTTCAAAACTATATTTTAAAGACAAAATATTTATATATTTAACCGGAATTTTAAGAGTAATGTCCGCGCACATGCGCAGAATCTTTTCCTATTATTAGCATTGTGCTTTGAAAACCAGATTTACACCATACTTAAACTTATTGCCGAGTCGTAATGAGAATCTTAGAACCACGGAGACAATCTCGAGGTACGAGGCTTGGTGGCTAGATTGGCAGGCCGTGGTATTGTATTTTGCTGGTCCTGTGTTCGAATGCTACAGATAATTTTATAATTTTTCTTTTTTTAAAACAAATTTTACATATATTTCTCCGTTATTTTTAGAGTTACTATCAATTATTCAAAATCATATATTTCAAAACTATATTTTAAAGTCAAAATATTTATATATTTAATCGGAATTTTAAGAGTAATGTCCGCGCACATGCGCAGAATCTATTCCTATTCTTAGCATTGTGCTTTGAAAACCAGATTTACACCATACTTAAACTTATTGCCGAGTCGTAATGAGAATCTTAGACCCACTGAGACATTCTCGAGGTACGAGGCTTGGTGGCTAGATTGGCAGGCCTTGGCATTGTATTTTGCTGGTCCTCTGTTCGAATCTCGAGAGCTACAGATAGCTTTATAATTTTTCTTTTTTTTAAAAACAAATTTTACAAATATTTCTCCGTTACTTTTAGAGTTACTATGAATTATCCAAAATCATATATTTCAAAACTATATTTTAAAGTCAAAATATTTATATATTTAATCGGAATTTTAAGAGTAATGTCCGCGCACATGCGCAGAATCTATTCCTATTCTTAGCATTGTGCTTTGAAACACAGATTTACACCATACTTAAACTTATTGCCGAGTCGTAATGAGAATCTTAGACCCACTGAGACATTCTCGAGGTACGAGTCTTGGTGGCTAGATTGGCACGGCGTGGCATTGTATTTTGCTGGTCTTCTGTTCGAATCTCGAGACCTACAGATAGCGTTATAATTTTTCTTTTTTTTAAACAAATTTTACGTATATTTCTCCGTTACTTTTAGAGTTACTATGAATTATCCAAAATCATATATTTCAAAACTATATTTTAAAGTCAAAATATTTATATATTTAATCGGAATTTTAAGAGTAATGTCCGCGCACATGCGCAGAATCTATTCCTATTCTTAGCATTGTGCTTTGAAATACAGATTTACACCATACTTAAACTTATTGCCGAGTCGTAATAAGACTCTTAGACCCACTGAGACACTCTCGAGGAACGAGGCTTGGTGGCTAGATTGGCAGGCCGTGGTATTGTATTTTGCTGGTCCTGTGTTCGAATCTCGAGAGCTACAGATAATTTTATAATTTTTCTTTTTTTAAAACAAATTTTACATATATTTCTCCGTTACTTTTAGAGCTACTATGAATTATCCAAAATCATATATTTCAAAACTATATTTTAAAGACAAAATATTTATATATTTAACCGGAATTTTAAGAGTAATGTCCGCGCACATGCGCAGAATCTATTCCTATTATTAGCATTGTGCTTTGAAAACCAGATTTACACCATACTTAAACTTATTGCCGAGTCGTAATGAGAATCTTAGACCCACGGAGACAATCTCGAGGTACGAGGCTTTGTGGCTAGATTGGCAGGCCGTGGCATTGTATTTTGCTGGTCCTGTGTTCGAATCTCGAGAGCTACAGATAATTTTATAATTTTTCTTTTTTTAAAACAAATTTTACATATATTTCTCCGTTACTTTTAGAGCTACTATGAATTATCCAAAATCATATATTTCAAAACTATATTTTAAAGACAAAATATTTATATATTTAACCGGAATTTTAAGAGTAATGTCCGCGCACATGCGCAGAATCTATTCCTATTATTAGCATTGTGCTTTGAAAACCAGATTTACACCATACTTAAACTTATTGCCGAGTCGTAATGAGAATCTTAGAACCACGGAGACAATCTCGAGGTACGAGGCTTTGTGGCTAGATTGGCAGGCCGTGGCATTGTATTTTGCTGGTCCTCTGTTCGAATCTCGAGAGCTACAGATAGCTTTATTATTTTTCTTTTTTTTTTTAAACAAATTTTACATAGATTTCTCCGTTACTTTTAGAGTTACTATGAATTATGCAAAATCATATATTTCAAAACTATATTTTAAAGTCAAAATATTTATATATTTAATCGGAATTTTAAGAATAATGTCCGCGCACATGCGCAGAATCTTTTCCTATTCTTAGCATTGTGCTTTGAAAACCAGATTTACACCATACTTAAACTTATTGCCGAGTCGTAATAAGACTCTTAGACCCACTGAGAAACTCTCGAGGAACGAGGCTTGGTGGCTAGATTGGCAGGCCGTGGTATTGTATTTTGCTGGTCCTGTGTTCGAATCTCGAGAGCTACAGATAATTTTATAATTTTTCTTTTTTTAAAACAAATTTTACATATATTTCTCCGTTACTTTTAGAGCTACTATGAATTATCCAAAATCATATATTTCAAAACTATATTTTAAAGTCAAAATATTTTTATATTTAACCGGAATTTTAAGAGTAATGTCCGCGCACATGCGCAGAATCTATTCCTATTATTAGCATTGTGCTTTGAAAACCAGATTTACGCCATACTTAAACTAATTGCCGAGTCGTAATAAGAATTTTAGACCCACTGAGACACTCTCGAGGAACGAGGCTTGGTGGCTAGATTGGCAGGGCGTGGTATTGTATTTTGCTGGTCCTGTGTTCGAATGCTACAGATAATTTTATAATTTTTCTTTTTTTAAAACAAATTTTACATATATTTCTCCGTTATTTTTAGAGTTACTATCAATTATCCAAAATCATATATTTCAAAACTATATTTTAAAGTCAAAATATTTATATATTTAATCGGAATTTTAAGAATAATGTCCGCGCACATGCGCAGAATCTTTTCCTATTCTTAGCATTGTGCTTTGAAAACCAGATTTACACCATACTTAAACTTATTGCCGAGTCGTAATAAGACTCTTAGACCCACTGAGAAACTCTCGAGGAACGAGGCTTGGTGGCTAGATTGGCAGGCCGTGGTATTGTATTTTGCTGGTCCTGTGTTCGAATCTCGAGAGCTACAGATAATTTTATAATTTTTCTTTTTTTAAAACAAATTTTACATATATTTCTCCGTTACTTTTAGAGCTACTATGAATTATCCAAAATCATATATTTCAAAACTATATTTTAAAGTCAAAATATTTTTATATTTAACCGGAATTTTAAGAGTAATGTCCGCGCACATGCGCAGAATCTATTCCTATTCTTAGCATTGTGCTTTGAAAACCAGATTTACACCATACTTAAACTTATTGCCGAGTCGTAATGAGAATCTTAGACCCACTGAGACATTCTCGAGGTACGAGGCTTGGTGGCTAGATTGGCAGGCCTTGGCATTGTATTTTGCTGGTCCTCTGTTCGAATCTCGAGAGCTACAGATAGCTTTATAATTTTTCTTTTTTTTAAAAACAGATTTTACGTATATTTCTCCGTTACTTTTAGAGTTACTATGAATTATCCAAAATCATATATTTCAAAACTATATTTTAAAGCCAAATATTTATATATTTAATCTGAATTTTAAGAGTAATGTCCGCGCACATGCGCAGAATCTATTCCTATTCTTAGCATTGTGCTTTGAAACACAGATTTACACCATACTTAAACTTATTGCCGAGTCGTAATGAGAATCTTAGACCCACTGAGACACTCTCGAGGTACGATTCGTGGTTGCTAGATTGGCAGGGCGTGGCATTGTATTTTGCTGGTCCTCTGTTCGAATCTCGAGAGCTACAGATAATTTTATAATTTTTCTTTTTTTAAAAGAAATTTTACATAGATTTCTCTGTTACTTTTAGAGCTACTATGAATTATCCAAAATCATATATTTCAAAACTATATTTTAAAGTCAAAATATTTATATATTTAACCGGTATTTTAAGAGTAATGTTCGCGCACATGCGCAGAATCTATTCCTACTCTTAGCATTGTGCTTTGAAAACCAGATTTACACCATACTTAAACTTATTGCCGAGTCGTAATGAGAATCTTAGACCCACTGAGACATTCTCGAGGTACGAGGCTTGGTGGCTAGATTGGCAGGGCGTGGCATTGTATTTTGCTGGTCCACTGTTCGAATCTCGAGAGCTACATATAGCTTTATAATTTTTCTTTTTTTTTTAAACAAATTTTACATATATTTCTCCGTTATTTTTAGAGTTACTATGAATTATCCAAAATCATATATTTCAAAACTATATTTTAAAGTCAAAATATTTATATATTTAACCGGTATTTTAAGAGTAATGTCCGCGCACATGCGCAGAATGTGTTCCTATTCTTAGCATTGTGCTTTGAAAACCAGATTTACACCATACTTAAACTTGTTGCCGAGTCGTAATGAGAATCTTAGACCCACTGAGACATTCTCGAGGTACGAGGCTTGGTGGCTAGATTGGCAGGGCGTGGTATTGTATTTTGCTGGTCCTGTGTTCGAATCTCGAGAGCTACAGATAATTTTATAATTTTTCTTTTTTTAAAACAAATTTTACATATATTTCACCGTTACTTTTAGAGGTACTATGAATTATCCAAAATCATATATTTCAAAACTATATTTTAAAGTCAAAATATTTATATATTTAATCGGAATTTTAAGAATAATGTCCGCGCACATGCGCAGAATCTTTTCCTATTCTTAGCATTGTGCTTTGAAAACCAGATTTACACCATACTTAAACTTATTGCCGAGTCGTTATAAGACTCTTAGACCCACAGAGACACTCTCGAGGAACGAGTCTTGGTGGCTAGATTGGCAGGCCGTGGTATTGTATTTTGCTGGTCCTGTGTTCGAATGCTACAGATAATTTTATAATTTTTCTTTTTTTAAAACAAATTTTACATATATTTCTCCGTTATTTTTAGAGTTACTATCAATTATCCAAAATCATATATTTCAAAACTATATTTTAAAGTCAAAATATTTATATATTTAATCGGAATTTTAAGAGTAATGTCCGCGCACATGCGCAGAATCTATTCCTATTCTTAGCATTGTGCTTTGAAAACCAGATTTACACCATACTTAAACTTATTGCCGAGTCGTAATGAGAATCTTAGACCCACTGAGACATTCTCGAGGTACGAGGCTTGGTGGCTAGATTGGCAGGCCTTGGCATTGTATTTTGCTGGTCCTCTGTTCGAATCTCGAGAGCTACAGATAGCTTTATAATTTTTCTTTTTTTTTAAAAAAAAATTTTACATATATTTCTCCGTTACTTTTAGAGTTACTATGAATTATCCAAAATCATATATTTCAAAACTATATTTTAAAGTCAAAATATTTATATATTTAATCGGAATTTTAAGAGTAATGTCCGCGCACATGCGCAGAATCTATTCCTATTCTTAGCATTGTGCTTTGAAACACAGATTTACACCATACTTAAACTTATTGCCGAGTCGTAATGAGAATCTTAGACCCACGGAGACAATCTCGAGGTGCGAGGCTTGGTGGCTAGATTGGCAGGGCGTGGCATTGTATTTTGCTGGTCCACTGTTCGAATCTCGAGAGCTACATATAGCTTTATAATTTTTCTTTTTTTTTTTAAACAAATTTTACATATATTTCTCCGTTATTTTTAGAGTTACTATGAATTATCCAAAATCATATATTTCAAAACTATATTTTAAAGTCAAAATATTTATATATTTAACCGGTATTTTAAGAGTAATGTTCGCGCACATGCGCAGAATCTATTCCTACTCTTAGCATTGTGCTTTGAAAACCAGATTTACACCATACTTAAACTTATTGCCGAGTCGTAATGAGAATCTTAGACCCACTGAGACATTCTCGAGGTACGAGGCTTGGTGGCATTTTGGCAGGGCGTGGCATTGTATTTTGCTGGTCTTCTGTTCGAATCTCGAGACCTACAGATAGCGTTATAATTTTTCTTTTTTTTTAAACAAATTTTACGTATATTTCTCCGTTACTTTTAGAGTTACTATGAATTATCCAAAATCATAAAATTTCAAAACTATATTTTAAAGTCAAAATATTTTTATATTTAACCGGAATTTTAAGAGTAATGTCCGCGCACATGCGCAGAATCTATTCCTATTCTTAGCATTGTGCTTTGAAACACAGATTTACACCATACTTAAACTTATTGCCGAGTCGTAATGAGAATCTTAGACCCACTGAGACACTCTCGAGGTACGAGGCTTGGTTGCTAGATTGGCAGGGCGTGGCATTGTATTTTGCTGGTCCTCTGTTCGAATCTCGAGAGCTACAGATAATTTTATAATTTTTCTTTTTTTAAAACAAATTTTACATAGATTTCTCCGTTACTTTTAGAGCTACTATGAATTATCCAAAATCATATATTTCAAAACTATATTTTAAAGTCAAAATATTTATATATTTAATCGGAATTTTAAGAATAATGTCCGCGCACATGCGCAGAATCTTTTCCTATTCTTAGCATTGTGCTTTGAAAACCAGATTTACACCATACTTAAACTTATTGCCGAGTCGTAATAAGACTCTTAGACCCACTGAGAAACTCTCGAGGAACGAGGCTTGGTGGCTAGATTGGCAGGCCGTGGTATTGTATTTTGCTGGTCCTGTGTTCGAATCTCGAGAGCTACAGATAATTTTATAATTTTTCTTTTTTTAAAACAAATTTTACATATATTTCTCCGTTACTTTTAGAGCTACTATGAATTATCCAAAATCATATATTTCAAAACTATATTTTAAAGTCAAAATATTTTTATATTTAACCGGAATTTTAAGAGTAATGTCCGCGCACATGCGCAGAATCTATTCCTATTATTAGCATTGTGCTTTGAAAACCAGATTTACACCATACTTACACTCATTGCCGAGTCGTAATGAGAATTTTAGACCCACTGAGACACTCTCGAGGAACGAGGCTTGGTGGCTAGATTGGCAGGGCGTGGTATTGTATTTTGCTGGTCCTGTGTTCGAATCTCGAGAGCTACAGATAATTTTATAATTTTTCTTTTTTTAAAACAAATTTTACATATATTTCTCCGTTACTTTTAGAGCTACTATGAATTATCCAAAATCATATATTTCAAAACTATATTTTAAAGTCAAAATATTTATATATTTAACCTGAATTTTAAGAGTAATGTCCGCGCACATGCGCAGAATCTATTCCTATTATTAGCATTTTGCTTTTAAAACCAGATTTACACCATACTTAAACTTATTGCCGAGTCGTAATGAGAATCTTAGACCCACGGAGACAATCTCGAGGTGCGAGGCTTGGTGGCTAGATTGGCAGGGCGTGGCGTTGTATTTTGCTGGTCCTCTGTTCGAATCTCGAGAGCTACATATAGCTTTATAATTTTTCTTTTTTTTTAAAAACAAATTTTACATATATTTCTCCGTTATTTTTAGAGTTACTATGAATTATCCAAAATCATATATTTCAAAACTATATTTTAAAGTCAAAATATTTATATATTTAATCGGAATTTTAAGAGTAATGTCCGCGCACATGCGCAGAATGTATTCCTATTCTTAGCATTGTGCTTTGAAAACCAGATTTACACCATACTTAAACTTATTGCCGAGTCGTAATGAGAATCTTAGACCCACTGAGACATTCTCGAGGTACGAGGCTTGGTGGCTAGATTGGCAGGCCGTGGCATTGTATTTTGCTGGTCCTCTGTTCGAATCTCGAGAGCTACAGATAGCTTTATAATTTTTCTTTTTTTTTTAAACAAATTTTACATAGATTTCTCCGTTACTTTTAGAGTTACTATGAATTATCCAAAATCATATATTTCAAAACTATATTTGAAAATCAAAATATTTATATATTTAATCGGAATTTTAAGAATAATGTCCGCGCACATGCGCAGAATCTTTTCCTATTCTTAGCATTGTGCTTTGAAAACCAGATTTACACCATACTTAAACTTATTGCCGAGTCGTAATAAGACTCTTAGACCCACTGAGACACTCTCGAGGAACGAGTCTTGGTGGCTAGATTGGCAGGCCGTGGTATTGTATTTTGCTGGTCCTGTGTTCGAATGCTACAGATAATTTTATAATTTTTCTTTTTTTAAAACAAATTTTACATATATTTCTCCGTTATTTTTAGAGTTACTATGAATTATCCAAAATCATATATTTCAAAACTATATTTTAAAATCAAAATATTTATATATTTAATCGGAATTTTAAGAATGATGTCCGCGCACATGCGCAGAATCTTTTCCTATTCTTAGCATTGTGCTTTGAAAACCAGATTTACACCATACTTAAACTTATTGCCGAGTCGTAATGAGAATCTTAGACCCACTGAGACATTCTCGAGGTACGAGGCTTGGTGGCTAGATTGGCCGGGCGTGGCATTGTATTTTGCTGGTCTTCTGTTCGAATCTCGAGACCTACAGATAGCTTTATAATTTTTCTTTTTTTTAAACAAATTTTACATATATTTCTCCGTTACTTTTAGAGTTACTATGAATTATCCAAAATCATATATTTCAAAACTATATTTTAAAGTCAAAATATTTATATATTTAATCGGAATTTTAAGAGTAATGTCCGCGCACATGCGCAGAATCTATTCCTATTCTTAGCATTGTGCTTTGAAACACAGATTTACACCATACTTAAACTTATTGCCGAGTCGTAATGAGAATCTTAGACCCACGGAGACAATCTCGAGGTGCGAGGCTTGGTGGCTAGATTGGCAGGGCGTGGCATTGTATTTTGCTGGTCCACTGTTCAAATCTCGAGAGCTACAGATAATTTTATAATTTTTCTTTTTTTAAAACAAATTTTACATATATTTCACCGTTACTTTTAGAGGTACTATGAATTATCCAAAATCATATATTTCAAAACTATATTTTAAAGTCAAAATATTTATATATTTAATCGGAATTTTAAGAATAATGTCCGCGCACATGCGCAGAATCTTTTCCTATTCTTAGCATTGTGCTTTGAAAACCAGATTTACACCATACTTAAACTTATTGCCGAGTCGTTATAAGACTCTTAGACCCACTGAGAAACTCTCGAGGAACGAGGCATGGTGGCTAGATTGGCAGGCCGTGGTATTGTATTTTGCTGGTCCTGTGTTCGAATCTCGAGAGCTACAGATAATTTTATAATTTTTCTTTTTTTAAAACAAATTTTACATATATTTCTCCGTTACTTTTAGAGCTACTATGAATTATCCAAAATCATATATTTCAAAACTATATTTTAAAGTCAAAATATTTATTTATTTAATCGGAATTTTAAGAGTGATGTCCGCGCACATGCGCAGAATCTATTCCTATTCTTAGCGTTGTGCTTTGAAAAAAAGATTTACACCATACTTAAACTTATTGCCGAGTCGTAATGAGAATCTTAGACCCACTGAGACACTCTCGAGGAACGAGGCTTGGTGGCTAGATTGGCAGGGCGTGGTATTGTATTTTGCTGGTCCTGTGTTCGAATCTCGAGAGCTACAGATAATTTTATAATTTTTCTTTTTTTAAAACAAATTTTACATATATTTCTCCGTTACTTTTAGAGCTACTATGAATTATCCAAAATCATATATTTCAAAACTATATTTTAAAGTCAAAATATTTATATATTTAACCGGAATTTTAAGAGTAATGTCCGCGCACATGCGCAGAATCTATTCCTATTATTAGCATTTTGCTTTTAAAACCAGATTTACACCATACTTAAACTTATTGCCGAGTCGTAATGAGAATCTTAGACCCACGGAGACAATCTCGAGGTGCGAGGCTTGGTGGCTAGATTGGCAGGGCGTGGCGTTGTATTTTGCTGGTCCTCTGTTCGAATCTCGAGAGCTACATATAGCTTTATAATTTTTCTTTTTTTTTAAAAACAAATTTTACATATATTTCTCCGTTATTTTTAGAGTTACTATGAATTATCCAAAATCATATATTTCAAAACTATATTTTAAAGTCAAAATATTTATATATTTAATCGGAATTTTAAGAGTAATGTCCGCGCACATGCGCAGAATGTATTCCTATTCTTAGCATTGTGCTTTGAAAACCAGATTTACACCATACTTAAACTTATTGCCGAGTCGTAATGAGAATCTTAGACCCACTGAGACATTCTCGAGGTACGAGGCTTGGTGGCTAGATTGGCAGGCCGTGGCATTGTATTTTGCTGGTCCTCTGTTCGAATCTCGAGAGCTACAAATAGCTTTATAATTTTTCTTTTTTTTTAAACAAATTTTACATAGATTTCTCCGTTACTTTTAGAGTTACTATGAATTATCCAAAATCATATATTTCAAAACTATATTTTAAAATCAAAATATTTATATATTTAATCGGAATTTTAAGAATAATGTCCGCGCACATGCGCAGAATCTTTTCCTATTCTTAGCATTGTGCTTTGAAAACCAGATTTACACCATACTTAAACTTATTGCCGAGTCGTAATAAGACTCTTAGACCCACTGAGACACTCTCGAGGAACGAGTCTTGGTGGCTAGATTGGCAGGCCGTGGTATTGTATTTTGCTGGTCCTGTGTTCGAATGCTACAGATAATTTTATAATTTTTCTTTTTTTAAAACAAATTTTACATATATTTCTCCGTTATTTTTAGAGTTACTATGAATTATCCAAAATCATATATTTCAAAACTATATTTTAAAGTCAAAATATTTATATATTTAATCGGAATTTTAAGAGTAATGTCCGCGCACATGCGCAGAATCTATTCCTATTCTTAGCATTGTGCTTTGAAAACCAGATTTACACCATACTTAAACTTATTGCCGAGTCGTAATGAGAATCTTAGACCCACTGAGACATTCTCGAGGTACGAGGCTTGGTGGCTAGATTGGCTGGCCTTGGCATTGTATTTTGCTGGTCCTCTGTTCGAATCTCGAGAGCTACAGATAGCTTTATAATTTTTCTTTTTTTAAAAAACAAATTTTACATATATTTCTCCGTTACTTTTAGAGTTACTATGAATTATCCAAAATCATATATTTCAAAACTATATTTTAAAGTCAAAATATTTATATATTTAATCGGAATTTTAAGAGTAATGTCCGCGCACATGCGCAGAATATATTCCTATTCTTAGCATTGTGCTTTGAAAACCAGATTTACACCATATTTAAACTTATTTCCGAGTCGTAATGAGAATCTTAGACCCACTGAGACATTCTCGAGGTACGAGGCTTGGTGGCTAGATTGGCAGGCCGTGGCATTGTATTTTGCTGGTCCTCTGTTCGAATCTCGAGAGTTACAGATAGCTTTATAATTTTTCTTTTTTTTTTAAACAAATTTTACATAGATTTCTCCGTTACTTTTAGAGTTACTATGAATTATCCAAAATCATATATTTCAAAACTATATTTTAAAATCAAAATATTTATATATTTAATCGGAATTTTATGAATAATGTCCGCGCACATGCGCAGAATCTTTTCCTATTCTTAGCATTGTGCTTTGAAAACCAGATTTACACCATACTTAAACTTATTGCCGAGTCGTAATGAGAATCTTAGACCCACTGAGACATTCTCGAGGTACGAGGCTTGGTGGCTAGATTGGCCGGGCGTGGCATTGTATTTTGCTGGTCTTCTGTTCGAATCTCGAGACCTACAGATAGCTTTATAATTTTTCTTTTTTTTAAACAAATTTTACATATATTTCTCCGTTACTTTTAGAGTTACTATGAATTATCCAAAATCATATATTTCAAAACTATATTTTAAAGTCAAAATATTTATATATTTAATCGGAATTTTAAGAGTAATGTCCGCGCACATGCGCAGAATCTATTCCTATTCTTAGCATTGTGCTTTGAAAACCAGATTTACACCATACTTAAACTTATTGCCGAGTCGTAATAAGAATTTTAGACCCACTGAGACACTCTCGAGGTACTAGGCTTGGTGGCTAGATTGGCAGGGCGTGGCATTGTATTTTGCTGGTCCTGTGTTCGAATCTCGAGACCTACAGATAGCTTTATAATTTTTCTTTTTTTTAAAACAAATTTTACATATATTTCTCCTTTACTTTTAGAGTTACTATGAATTATCCAAAATCTTATATTTCAAAACTATATTTTAAAGTCAAAATATTTATATATTTAATCGGAATTTTAAGAGTAATGTCCGCGCACATGCGCAGAATCTATTCCTATTCTTAGCATTGTGCTTTGAAACACAGATTTACACCATACTTAAACTTATTGCCGAGTCGTAATGAGAATCTTAGACCCACTGAGACACTCTCGAGGTACGAGGCTTGGTTGCTAGATTGGCAGGGCGTGGCATTGTATTTTGCTGGTCCTCTGTTCGAATCTCGAGAGCTACATATAGCTTTATAATTTTTCTTTTTTTTTAAACAAATTTTACATATATTTCTCCGTTATTTTTAGAGTTTCTATGAATTATCCAAAATCATATATTTCAAAACTATATTTTAAAGTCAAAATATTTTTATATTTAACCGGAATTTTAAGAGTAATGTCCGCGCACATGCGCAGAATCTATTCCTATTCTTAGCATTGTGCTTTGAAAACCAGATTTACACCATATTTAAACTTATTTCCGAGTCGTAATGAGAATCTTAGACCCACTGAGACATTCTCGAGGTACGAGGCTTGGTGGCTAGATTGGCAGGCCGTGGCATTGTATTTTGCTGGTCCTCTGTTCGAATCTCGAGAGCTACAGATAGCTTTATAATTTTTCTTTTTTTTTAAACAAATTTTACATAGATTTCTCCGTTACTTTTAGAGTTACTATGAATTATCCAAAATCATATATTTCAAAACTATATTTTAAAATCAAAATATTTATATATTTAATCGGAATTTTAAGAATAATGTCCGCGCACATGCGCAGAATCTTTTCCTATTCTTAGCATTGTGCTTTGAAAACCAGATTTACACCATACTTAAACTTATTGCCGAGTTGTAATGAGAATCTTAGACCCACTGAGACATTCTCGAGGTACGAGGCTTGGTGGCTAGATTGGCCGGGCGTGGCATTGTATTTTGCTGGTCTTCTGTTCGAATCTCGAGACCTACAGATAGCTTTATAATTTTTCTTTTTTTTAAACAAATTTTACATATATTTCTCCGTTACTTTTAGAGTTACTATGAATTATCCAAAATCATATATTTCAAAACTATATTTTAAAGTCAAAATATTTATATATTTAATCGGAATTTTAAGAGTAATGTCCGCGCACATGCGCAGAATCTATTCCTATTCTTAGCATTGTGCTTTGAAAACCAGATTTACACCATACTTAAACTTATTGCCGAGTCGTAATAAGAATTTTAGACCCACTGAGACACTCTCGAGGTACTAGGCTTGGTG
The DNA here is from genome assembly GCF_947563725.1 of Argiope bruennichi. NCBI lineage: Eukaryota > Metazoa > Arthropoda > Arachnida > Araneae > Araneidae > Argiope > Argiope bruennichi. The sequence continues at coordinate 104,019,126 of NC_079159.1, read as the reverse complement.
GCTAGATTGGCAGGGCGTGGCATTGTATTTTGCTGGTCCTGTGTTCGAATCTCGAGACCTACAGATAGCTTTATAATTTTTCTTTTTTTTTAAAACAAATTTTACATATATTTCTCCTTTACTTTTAGAGTTACTATGAATTATCCAAAATCTTATATTTCAAAACTATATTTTAAAGTCAAAATATTTATATATTTAATCGGAATTTTAAGAGTAATGTCCGCGCACATGCGCAGAATCTATTCCTATTCTTAGCATTGTGCTTTGAAACACAGATTTACACCATACTTAAACTTATTGCCGAGTCGTAATGAGAATCTTAGACCCACTGAGACACTCTCGAGGTACGAGGATTGGTGGCTAGATTGGCAGGGCGTGGCATTGTATTTTGCTGGTCCTCTGTTCGAATCTCGAGAGCTACATATAGCTTTATAATTTTTCTTTTTTTTTAAACAAATTTTACATATATTTCTCCGTTATTTTTAGAGTTACTATGAATTATCCAAAATCATATATTTCAAAACTATATTTTAAAGTCAAAATATTTATTTATTTAATCGGAATTTTAAGAGTCATGTCCGCGCACATGCGCAGAATCTATTCCTATTCTTAACATTGTGCTTTGAAACACAGATTTTCACCATACTTAAACTTATTGCCGAGTCGTAATGAGAATCTTAGACCCACTGAGACACTCTCGAGGTACGAGGCTTGGTGGCTAGATTGGCAGGGCGTTCCATTGTATTTTGCTGGTCCTCTGTTCGAATCTCGAGAGCTACATGTAGATTTATAATTTTTTTTTTTAAACAAATTTTACATATATTTCTCCGTTATTTTTAGAGTTACTATGAATTATCCAAAATCATATATTTCAAAACTATATTTTAAAGTCAAAATATTTATTTATTTAATCGGAATTTTAAGAGTGATGTCCGCGCACATGTGCAGAATCTATTCCTATTCTTAGCATTGTGCTTTGAAAAAAAGATTTACACCATACTTAAACTTATTGCCGAGTCGTATTGAGAATTTTAGACTCACTGAGACACTCTCGAGGTACGAGGCTTGGTGGCAAGATTGGCAGGGCGTGGCATTGTATTTTGCTGGTCCTCTGTTCGAATCTCGAGACCTACAGATAGCTTTATAATTTTTCTTTTTTTTTAAACAAATTTTACATATATTTCTCCGTTACTTTTAGAGTTACTATGAATTATCCAAAATCATATATTTCAAAACTATATTTTAAAGTCAAAATATTTATATATTTAATCGGAATTTTAAGAGTAATGTCCGCGCACATATGCAGAATCTATTCCTATTCTTAGCATTGTGCTTTGAAACACAGATTTACACCATACTTAAACTTATTGCCGAGTCGTAATAAGAATTTTAGACCCACTGAGACACTCTCGAGGTACTAGGCTTGGTGGCTAGATTGGCAGGGCGTGGCATTGTATTTTGCTGGTCCTGTGTTCGAATCTCGAGACCTACAGATAGCTTTATAATTTTTCTTTTTTTTAAAACAAATTTTACATATATTTCTCCTTTACTTTTAGAGTTACTATGAATTATCCAAAATCTTATATTTCAAAACTATATTTTAAAGTCAAAATATTTATATATTTAATCGGAATTTTAAGAGTAATGTCCGCGCACATGCGCAGAATCTATTCCTATTCTTAGCATTGTGCTTTGAAACACAGATTTACACCATACTTAAACTTATTGCCGAGTCGTAATGAGAATCTTAGACCCACTGAGACACTCTCGAGGTACGAGGCTTGGTTGCTAGATTGGCAGGGCGTGGCATTGTATTTTGCTGGTCCTCTGTTCGAATCTCGAGAGCTACATATAGCTTTATAATTTTTCTTTTTTTTTAAACAAATTTTACATATATTTCTCCGTTATTTTTAGAGTTACTATGAATTATCCAAAATCATATATTTCAAAACTATATTTTAAAGTCAAAATATTTATTTATTTAATCGGAATTTTAAGAGTGATGTCCGCGCACATGTGCAGAATCTATTCCTATTCTTAGCATTGTGCTTTGAAAAAAAGATTTACACCATACTTAAACTTATTGCCGAGTCGTATTGAGAATTTTAGACTCACTGAGACACTCTCGAGGTACGAGGCTTGGTGGCAAGATTGGCAGGGCGTGGCATTGTATTTTGCTGGTCCTCTGTTCGAATCTCGAGACCTACAGATAGCTTTATAATTTTTCTTTTTTTTTAAACAAATTTTACATATATTTCTCCGTTACTTTTAGAGTTACTATGAATTATCCAAAATCATATATTTCAAAACTATATTTTAAAGTCAAAATATTTATATATTTAATCGGAATTTTAAGAGTAATGTCCGCGCACATATGCAGAATCTATTCCTATTCTTAGCATTGTGCTTTGAAACACAGATTTACACCATACTTAAACTTATTGCCGAGTCGTAATAAGAATTTTAGACCCACTGAGACACTCTCGAGGTACTAGGCTTGGTGGCTAGATTGGCAGGGCGTGGCATTGTATTTTGCTGGTCCTGTGTTCGAATCTCGAGACCTACAGATAGCTTTATAATTTTTCTTTTTTTTAAAACAAATTTTACATATATTTCTCCTTTACTTTTAGAGTTACTATGAATTATCCAAAATCTTATATTTCAAAACTATATTTTAAAGTCAAAATATTTATATATTTAATCGGAATTTTAAGAGTAATGTCCGCGCACATGCGCAGAATCTATTCCTATTCTTAGCATTGTGCTTTGAAACACAGATTTACACCATACTTAAACTTATTGCCGAGTCGTAATGAGAATCTTAGACCCACTGAGACACTCTCGAGGTACGAGGCTTGGTTGCTAGATTGGCAGGGCGTGGCATTGTATTTTGCTGGTCCTCTGTTCGAATCTCGAGAGCTACATATAGCTTTATAATTTTTCTTTTTTTTTAAACAAATTTTACATATATTTCTCCGTTATTTTTAGAGTTTCTATGAATTATCCAAAATCATATATTTCAAAACTATATTTTAAAGTCAAAATATTTTTATATTTAACCGGAATTTTAAGAGTAATGTCCGCGCACATGCGCAGAATCTATTCCTATTCTTAGCATTGTGCTTTGAAAACCAGATTTACACCATATTTAAACTTATTTCCGAGTCGTAATGAGAATCTTAGACCCACTGAGACATTCTCGAGGTACGAGGCTTGGTGGCTAGATTGGCAGGCCGTGGCATTGTATTTTGCTGGTCCTCTGTTCGAATCTCGAGAGCTACAGATAGCTTTATAATTTTTCTTTTTTTTTTAAACAAATTTTACATAGATTTCTCCGTTACTTTTAGAGTTACTATGAATTATCCAAAATCATATATTTCAAAACTATATTTTAAAATCAAAATATTTATATATTTAATCGGAATTTTAAGAATAATGTCCGCGCACATGCGCAGAATCTTTTCCTATTCTTAGCATTGTGCTTTGAAAACCAGATTTACACCATACTTAAACTTATTGCCGAGTTGTAATGAGAATCTTAGACCCACTGAGACATTCTCGAGGTACGAGGCTTGGTGGCTAGATTGGCCGGGCGTGGCATTGTATTTTGCTGGTCTTCTGTTCGAATCTCGAGACCTACAGATAGCTTTATAATTTTTCTTTTTTTTAAACAAATTTTACATATATTTCTCCGTTACTTTTAGAGTTACTATGAATTATCCAAAATCATATATTTCAAAACTATATTTTAAAGTCAAAATATTTATATATTTAATCGGAATTTTAAGAGTAATGTCCGCGCACATGCGCAGAATCTATTCCTATTCTTAGCATTGTGCTTTGAAAACCAGATTTACACCATACTTAAACTTATTGCCGAGTCGTAATAAGAATTTTAGACCCACTGAGACACTCTCGAGGTACTAGGCTTGGTGGCTAGATTGGCAGGGCGTGGCATTGTATTTTGCTGGTCCTGTGTTCGAATCTCGAGACCTACAGATAGCTTTATAATTTTTCTTTTTTTTTAAAACAAATTTTACATATATTTCTCCTTTACTTTTAGAGTTACTATGAATTATCCAAAATCTTATATTTCAAAACTATATTTTAAAGTCAAAATATTTATATATTTAATCGGAATTTTAAGAGTAATGTCCACGCACATGCGCAGAATCTATTCCTATTCTTAGCATTGTGCTTTGAAACACAGATTTACACCATACTTAAACTTATTGCCGAGTCGTAATGAGAATCTTAGACCCACTGAGACACTCTCGAGGTACGAGGCTTGGTGGCTAGATTGGCAGGGCGTGGCATTTTATTTTGCTGGTCCTCTGTTCGAATCTCGAGAGCTACATATAGCTTTATAATTTTTCTTTTTTTTTAAACAAATTTTACATATATTTCTCCGTTATTTTTAGAGTTACTATGAATTATCCAAAATCATATATTTCAAAACTATATTTGAAAGTCAAAATATTTATTTATTTAATCGGAATTTTAAGAGTCATGTCCGCGCACATGCGCAGAATCTATTCCTATTCTTAACATTGTGCTTTGAAACACAGATTTTCACCATACTTAAACTTATTGCCGAGTCGTAATGAGAATCTTAGACCCACTGAGACACTCTCGAGGTACGAGGCTTGGTGGCTAGATTGGCAGGGCGTGGCATTGTATTTTGCTGGTCCTCTGTTCGAATCTCGAGAGCTACATGTAGCTTTATAATTTTTTTTTTTAAACAAATTTTACATATATTTCTCCGTTATTTTTAGAGTTACTATGAATTTTCCAAAATCATATATTTCAAAACCATATTTTAAAGTCAAAATATTTATATATTTAATCGGAATTTTAAGAGTAATGTCCGCGCACATATGCAGAATCTATTCCTATTCTTAGCATTGTGCTTTGAAACACAGATTTACACCATACTTAAACTTATTGCCGAGTCGTAATAAGAATTTTAGACCCACGGAGACAATCTCGAGGTGCGAGGCTTGGTGGCTAGATTGGCAGGGCGTGGCGTTGTATTTTGCTGGTCCTCTGTTCGAATCTCGAGACCTACAGATAGCTTTATAATTTTTCTTTTTTTTAAACAAATTTTACATATATTTCTCCGTTACTTTTAGAGTTACTATGAATTATCCAAAATCATATATTTCAAAACTATATTTTAAAGTCAAAATATTTATATATTTAATCGGAATTTTAAGAGTAATGTTCGCGCACATGCGCAGAATCTATTCCTATTCTTAGCATTGTGCTTTGAAACACAGATTTACACCATACTTAAACTTATTGCCGAGTCGTAATGAGAATCTTAGACCCACTGAGACACTCTCGAGGTACGAGGCTTGGTGGCTAGATTGGCAGGGCGTGGCATTGTATTTTGCTGGTCCTCTGTTCGAATCTCGAGACCTACAGATAGCTTTATAATTTTTCTTTTTTTTTAAACAAATTTTACATATATTTCTCCGTTACTTTTAGAGTTACTATGAATTATCCAAAATCATATATTTCAAAACTATATTTTAAAGTCAAAATATTTATATATTTAATCGGAATTTTAAGAGTAATGTCCGCGCACATATGCAGAATCTATTCCTATTCTTAGCATTGTGCTTTGAAACACAGATTTACACCATACTTAAACTTATTGCCGAGTCGTAATAAGAATTTTAGACCCACGGAGACAATCTCGAGGTGCGAGGCTTGGTGGCTAGATTGGCAGGGCGTGGCGTTGTATTTTGCTGGTCCTCTGTTCGAATCTCGAGAGCTACATATAGCTTTATAATTTTACTTTTTTTTAAACAAATTTTACATATATTTCTCCGTTATTTTTAGAGTTACTATGAATTATCCAAAATCATATATTTCAAAACTATATTTTAAAGTCAAAATATTTATTTATTTAATCGGAATTTTAAGAGTGATGTCCGCGCACATGCGCAGAATCTATTCCTATTCTTAACATTGTGCTTTGAAACACAGATTTTCACCATACTTAAACTTATTGCCGAGTCGTAATGAGAATCTTAGACCCACTGAGACACTCTCGAGGTACGAGGCTTGGTGGCTAGATTGGCAGGGCGTTCCATTGTATTTTGCTGGTCCTGTGTTCGAATGCTACAGATAATTTTATAATTTTTCTTTTTTTAAAACAAATTTTACATATATTTCTCCGTTATTTTTAGAGTTACTATGAATTATCCAAAATCATATATTTCAAAACTATATTTTAAAGTCAAAATATTTATTTATTTAATCGGAATTTTAAGAGTGATGTCCGCGCACATGCGCAGAATCTATTCCTATTCTTAGCATTGTGCTTTGAAAAAAAGATTTACACCATACTTAAACTTATTGCCGAGTCGTATTGAGAATTTTAGACTCACTGAGACACTCTCGAGGTACGAGGCTTGGTGGCAAGATTGGCAGGGCGTGGCATTGTATTTTGCTGGTCCTCTGTTCGAATCTCGAGACCTACAGATAGCTTTATAATTTTTCTTTTTTTTTAAACAAATTTTACATATATTTCTCCGTTACTTTTAGAGTTACTATGAATTATCCAAAATCATATATTTCAAAACTATATTTTAAAGTCAAAATATTTATATATTTAATCGGAATTTTAAGAGTAATGTCCGCGCACATATGCAGAATCTATTCCTATTCTTAGCATTGTGCTTTGAAACACAGATTTACACCATACTTAAACTTATTGCCGAGTCGTAATAAGAATTTTAGACCCACGGAGACAATCTCGAGGTGCGAGGCTTGGTGGCTAGATTGGCAAGGCGTGGCGTTGTATTTTGCTGGTCCTCTGTTCGAATCTCGAGACCTACAGATAGCTTTATAATTTTTCTTTTTTTTAAACAAATTTTACATATATTTCTCCGTTACTTTTAGAGTTACTATGAATTATCCAAAATCATATATTTCAAAACTATATTTTAAAGTCAAAATATTTATATATTTAATCGGAATTTTAAGAGTAATGTCCGCGCACATGCGCAGAATCTATTCCTATTCTTAGCATTGTGCTTTGAAAACCAGATTTACACCATACTTAAACTTATTGCCGAGTCGTAATAAGAATTTTAGAGCCACTGAGACACTCTCGAGGTACGAGGCTTGGTGGCTAGATTGGCAGGGCGTGGCATTGTATTTTGCTGGTCCTGTGTTCGAATCTCGAGACCTACAGATAGCTTTATAATTTTTCTTTTTTTTTTTTTAAACAAATTTTACATATATTTCTCCGTTATTTTTAGAGTTACTATGAATTATCCAAAATCATATATTTCAAAACTATATTTTAAAGTCAAAATATTTATTTATTTAATCGGAATTTTAAGAGTGATGTCCGCGCACATGCGCGGAATCTATTCCTATTCTTAGCATTGTGCTTTGAAAACCAGATTTACACCATACTTAAACTTATTGCCGAGTCGTAATGAGAATCTTAGACCCACTGAGACACTCTCGAGGTACGTGGCTTGGTGGCTAGATTGGCAGGGCGTTCCATTGTATTTTGCTGGTCCTCTGTTCGAATCTCGAGAGCTACATATAGCGTTATAATTTTTTTTTTTTAAACAAATTTTACATATATTTCTCCGTTATTTTTAGAGTTACTATGAATTATCCAAAATCATATATTTCAAAACTATATTTTAAAGTCAAAATATTTATTTATTTAATCGGAATTTTAAGAGTGATGTCCGCGCACATGCGCAGAATCTATTCCTATTCTTAGCATTGTGCTTTGAAAAAAAGATTTACACCATACTTAAACTTATTGCCGAGTCGTAATGAGAATCTTAGACCCACTGAGACACTCTCGAGGTACGAGGCTTGGTGGCTAGATTATCAGGGCGTGGCATTGTATTTTGCTGGTCCTCTGTTCGAATCTCGAGAGCTACATATAGCTTTATAATTTTTCTTTTTTTTTTAAACAAATTTTACATATATTTCTCCGTTATTTTTAGAGTTACTATGAATTATCCAAAATCATATATTTCAAAACTATATTTTAAAGTCAAAATATTTATTTATTTAATCTGAATTTTAAGAGTGATGTCCGCGCATATGCGCAGAATCTATTCCTATTCTTAGCATTGTGCTTTGAAACACAGATTTACACCATACTTAAACTTATTGCCGAGTCGTAATGAGAATTTTAGACCCACGGAGACAATCTCGAGGTGCGAGGCTTGGTGGCTAGATTGGCAGGGCGTGGCGTTGTATTTTGCTGGTCCTCTGTTCGAATCTCGAGACCTACAGATAGCTTTATAATTTTTCTTTTTTTTAAACAAATTTTACATATATTTCTCCGTTACTTTTAGAGTTACTATGAATTATCCAAAATCATATATTTCAAAACTATATTTTAAAGTCAAAATATTTATATATTTAATCGGAATTTTAAGAGTAATGTCCGCGCACATGCGCAGAATCTATTCCTATTCTTAGCATTGTGCTTTGAAAACCAGATTTACACCATACTTAAACTTATTGCCGAGTCGAAATAAGAATTTTAGACCCACTGAGACACTCTCGAGGTACGAGGCTTGGTGGCTAGATTGACAGGGCGTGGCATTGTATTTTGCTGGTCCTGTGTTCGAATCTCGAGACCTACAGATAGCTTTATAATTTTTCTTTTTTTTTTTAAACAAATTTTACATATATTTCTCCGTTATTTTTAGAGTTACTATGAATTATCCAAAATCATATATTTCAAAACTATATTTTAAAGTCAAAATATTTATTTATTTAATCGGAATTTTAAGAGTGATGTCCGCGCACATGCGCGGAATCTATTCCTATTCTTAGCATTGTGCTTTGAAAACCAGATTTACACCATACTTAAACTTATTGCCGAGTCGTAATGAGAATCTTAGACCCACTGAGACACTCTCGAGGTACGTGGCTTGGTGGCTAGATTGGCAGGGCGTTCCATTGTATTTTGCTGGTCCTCTGTTCGAATCTCGAGAGCTACATATAGCGTTATAATTTTTTTTTTTTAAACAAATTTTACATATATTTCTCCGTTATTTTTAGAGTTACTATGAATTATCCAAAATCATATATTTCAAAACTATATTTTAAAGTCAAAATATTTATTTATTTAATCGGAATTTTAAGAGTGATGTCCGCGCACATGCGCAGAATCTATTCCTATTCTTAGCATTGTGCTTTGAAAAAAAGATTTACACCATACTTAAACTTATTGCCGAGTCGTAATGAGAATCTTAGACCCACTGAGACACTCTCGAGGTACGAGGCTTGGTGGCTAGATTATCAGGGCGTGGCATTGTATTTTGCTGGTCCTCTGTTCGAATCTCGAGAGCTACATATAGCTTTATAATTTTTCTTTTTTTTTTTAAACAAATTTTACATATATTTCTCCGTTATTTTTAGAGTTACTATGAATTATCCAAAATCATATATTTCAAAACTATATTTTAAAGTCAAAATATTTATTTATTTAATCTGAATTTTAAGAGTGATGTCCGCGCATATGCGCAGAATCTATTCCTATTCTTAGCATTGTGCTTTGAAACACAGATTTACACCATACTTAAACTTATTGCCGAGTCGAAATAAGAATTTTAGACCCACTGAGACACTCTCGAGGTACGAGGCTTGGTGGCTAGATTGACAGGGCGTGGCATTGTATTTTGCTGGTCCTGTGTTCGAATCTCGAGACCTACAGATAGCTTTATAATTTTTCTTTTTTTTTTTAAACAAATTTTACATATATTTCTCCTTTACTTTTAGAGTTACTATGAATTATCCAAAATCATATATTTCAAAACTATATTTTAAAGTCAAAATATTTATTTATTTAATCGGAATTTTAAGAGTGATGTCCGTGCACATGCGCAGAATCTATTCCTATTCTTATTGTGCTTTGAAACACAGATTTTCACCATACTTAAACTTATTGCCGAGTCGTAATGAGAATCTTAGACCCACGGAGACACTCTCGAGGTACGTGGCGTGGTGGCTAGATTGGCAGGGCGTTCCATTGTATTTTGCTGGTCCTCTGTTCGAATCTCGAGAGCTACATATAGCGTTATAATTTTTTTTTTAAACAAATTTTACATATATTTCTCCGTTATTTTTAGAGTTACTATGAATTATCCAAAATCATATATTTCAAAACTATATTTTAAAGTCAAAATATTTATTTATTTAATCGGAATTTTAAGAGTGATGTCCGCGCACATGCGCAGAATCTATTCCTATTCTTAGCATTGTGCTTTGAAAACCAGATTTACACCATACTTAAACTTATTGCCAAGTCGTAATGAGAATCTTAGACCCACTGAGACACTCTCGAGGTACGAGGCTTGGTGGCTAGATTGGCAGGGCGTGGCATTGTATTTTGCTGGTCCTCTGTTCGAATCTCGAGAGCTACATATAGCTTTATAATTTTTCTTTTTTTTTTTAAACAAATTTTACATATATTTCTCCGTTATTTTTAGAGTTACTATGAATTATCCAAAATCATATATTTCAAAACTATATTTTAAAGTCAAAATATTTATTTATTTAATCGGAATTTTAAGAGTGATGTCCGCGCACATGCGCAGAATCTATTCCTATTCTTAGCATTGTGCTTTGAACACAGATTTACACCATACTTAAACTTATTGCCGAGTCGTAATGAGAATTTTAGACCCACGGAGACAATCTCGAGGTGCGAGGCTTGGTGGCTAGATTGGCAGGGCGTGGCGTTGTATTTTGCTGGTCCTCTGTTCGAATCTCGAGACCTACAGATAGCTTTATAATTTTTCTTTTTTTTAAACAAATTTTACATATATTTCTCCGTTATTTTTAGAGTTACTATGAATTATCCAAAATCATATATTTCAAAACTATATTTTAAAGTCAAAATATTTATTTATTTAATCGGAATTTTAAGAGTGATGTCCGCGCACATGCGCAGAATCTATTCCTATTTTTAGCATTGTGCTTTGAACACAGATTTACACCATACTTAAACTTATTGCCGAGTCGTAATGAGAATTTTAGACCCACGGAGACAATCTCGAGGTGCGAGGCTTGGTGGCTAGATTGGCAGGGCGTGGCGTTGTATTTTGCTGGTCCTCTGTTCGAATCTCGAGACCTACAGATAGCTTTATAATTTTTCTTTTTTTTAAACAAATTTTACATATATTTCTCCGTTACTTTTAGAGTTACTATGAATTATCCAAAATCATATATTTCAAAACTATATTTTAAAGTCAAAATATTTATATATTTAATCGGAATTTTAAGAGTAATGTCCGCGCACATGCGCAGAATCTATTCCTATTCTTAGCATTGTGCTTTGAAAACCAGATTTACACCATACTTAAACTTATTGCCGAGTCGTAATAAGAATTTTAGACCCACTGAGACACTCTCGAGGTACGAGGCTTGGTGGCTAGATTGGCAGGGCGTGGCATTGTATTTTGCTGGTCCTGTGTTCGAATCTCGAGACCTACAGATAGCTTTATAATTTTTCTTTTTTTTTTTAAACAAATTTTACATATATTTCTCCTTTACTTTTAGAGTTACTATGAATTATCCAAAATCATATATTTCAAAACTATATTTTAAAGTCAAAATATTTATATATTTAATCGGAATTTTAAGAATAATGTCCGCGCACATGCGCAGAATCTATTCCTATTCTTAGCATTGTGCTTTGAAACACAGATTTACACCATACTTCAACTTATTGCCGAGTTGTAATGAGAATCTTAGACCCACTGAGACACTCTCGAGGTACGAGGCTTGGTGGCTAGATTGGCAGGGCGTGGCATTGTATTTTGCTGATCCTCTGTTCGAATCTCGAGAGCTACATATAGCTTTATAATTTTTTTTAAACAAATTTTACATATATTTCTCCGTTATTTTTAGAGTTACTATGAATTATCCAAAATCATATATTTCAAAACTATATTTTAAAGTCAAAATATTTATTTATTTAATCGGAATTTTAAGAGTGATGTCCACGCACATGCGCAGAATCTATTCCTATTCTTAGCATTGTGCTTTGAAAACCAGATTTATACCATACTTAAACTTATTGCCAAGTCGTAATGAGAATCTTAGACCCACTGAGACACTCTCGAGGTACGAGGCTTGGTGGCTAGATTGGCAGGGCGTGGAATTGTATTTTGCTGGTCCTCTGTTCGAATCTCGAGAGCTACATATAGCTTTATAATTTTTCTTTTTTTTTTAAACAAATTTTACATATATTTCTCCGTTATTTTTAGAGTTACTATGAATTATCCAAAATCATATATTTCAAAACTATATTTTAAAGTCAAAATATTTATTTATTTAATCGGAATTTTAAGAGTGATGTCCGTGCACATGCGCAGAATCTATTCCTATTCTTATTGTGCTTTGAAACACAGATTTTCACCATACTTAAACTTATTGCCGAGTCGTAATGAGAATCTTAGACCCACGGAGACACTCTCGAGGTACGTGGCTTGGTGGCTAGATTGGCAGGGCGTTCCATTGTATTTTGCTGGTCCTCTGTTCGAATCTCGAGAGCTACATATAGCGTTATAATTTTTTTTTTAAACAAATTTTACATATATTTCTCCGTTATTTTTAGAGTTACTATGAATTATCCAAAATCATATATTTCAAAACTATATTTTAAAGTCAAAATATTTATTTATTTAATCGGAATTTTAAGAGTGATGTCCGCGCACATGCGCAGAATCTATTCCTATTCTTAGCATTGAGCTTTGAAAACCAGATTTACACCATACTTAAACTTATTGCCAAGTCGTAATGAGAATCTTAGACCCACTGAGACACTCTCGAGGTACGAGGCTTGGTGGCTAGATTGGCAGGGCGTGGCATTGTATTTTGCTGGTCCTCTGTTCGAATCTCGAGAGCTACATATAGCTTTATAATTTTTCTTTTTTTTTTTAAACAAATTTTACATATATTTCTCCGTTATTTTTAGAGTTACTATGAATTATCCAAAATCATATATTTCAAAACTATATTTTAAAGTCAAAATATTTATTTATTTAATCGGAATTTTAAGAGTGATGTCCGCGCACATGCGCAGAATCTATTCCTATTCTTAGCATTGTGCTTTGAAACACAGATTTACACCATACTTAAACTTATTGCCGAGTCGTAATGAGAATTTTAGACCCACGGAGACAATCTCGAGGTGCGAGGCTTGGTGGCTAGATTGGCAGGGCGTGGCGTTGTATTTTGCTGGTCCTCTGTTCGAATCTCGAGACCTACATATAGCTTTATAATTTTTCTTTTTTTTTAAACAAATTTTACATATATTTCTCCGTTATTTTTAGAGTTACTATGAATTATCCAAAATCATATATTTCAAAACTATATTTTAAAGTCAAAATATTTATTTATTTAATCGGAATTTTAAGAGTCATGTCCGCGCACATGCGCAGAATCTATTCCTATTCTTAACATTGTGCTTTGAAACACAGATTTTCACCATACTTAAACTTATTGCCGAGTCGTAATGAGAATCTTAGACCCACTGAGACACTCTCGAGGTACGAGGCTTGGTGGCTAGATTGGCAGGGCGTTCCATTGTATTTTGCTGGTCCTCTGTTCGAATCTCGAGAGCTACATGTAGATTTATAATTTTTTTTTTTAAACAAATTTTACATATATTTCTCCGTTATTTTTAGAGTTACTATGAATTATCCAAAATCATATATTTCAAAACTATATTTTAAAGTCAAAATATTTATTTATTTAATCGGAATTTTAAGAGTGATGTCCGCGCACATGTGCAGAATCTATTCCTATTCTTAGCATTGTGCTTTGAAAAAAAGATTTACACCATACTTAAACTTATTGCCGAGTCGTATTGAGAATTTTAGACTCACTGAGACACTCTCGAGGTACGAGGCTTGGTGGCAAGATTGGCAGGGCGTGGCATTGTATTTTGCTGGTCCTCTGTTCGAATCTCGAGACCTACAGATAGCTTTATAATTTTTCTTTTTTTTTAAACAAATTTTACATATATTTCTCCGTTACTTTTAGAGTTACTATGAATTATCCAAAATCATATATTTCAAAACTATATTTTAAAGTCAAAATATTTATATATTTAATCGGAATTTTAAGAGTAATGTCCGCGCACATATGCAGAATCTATTCCTATTCTTAGCATTGTGCTTTGAAACACAGATTTACACCATACTTAAACTTATTGCCGAGTCGTAATAAGAATTTTAGACCCACTGAGACACTCTCGAGGTACTAGGCTTGGTGGCTAGATTGGCAGGGCGTGGCATTGTATTTTGCTGGTCCTGTGTTCGAATCTCGAGACCTACAGATAGCTTTATAATTTTTCTTTTTTTTAAAACAAATTTTACATATATTTCTCCTTTACTTTTAGAGTTACTATGAATTATCCAAAATCTTATATTTCAAAACTATATTTTAAAGTCAAAATATTTATATATTTAATCGGAATTTTAAGAGTAATGTCCGCGCACATGCGCAGAATCTATTCTTATTCTTAGCATTGTGCTTTGAAACACAGATTTACACCATACTTAAACTTATTGCCGAGTCGTAATGAGAATCTTAGACCCACTGAGACACTCTCGAGGTACGAGGCTTGGTTGCTAGATTGGCAGGGCGTGGCATTGTATTTTGCTGGTCCTCTGTTCGAATCTCGAGAGCTACATATAGCTTTATAATTTTTCTTTTTTTTTAAACAAATTTTACATATATTTCTCCGTTATTTTTAGAGTTTCTATGAATTATCCAAAATCATATATTTCAAAACTATATTTTAAAGTCAAAATATTTTTATATTTAACCGGAATTTTAAGAGTAATGTCCGCGCACATGCGCAGAATCTATTCCTATTCTTAGCATTGTGCTTTGAAAACCAGATTTACACCATATTTAAACTTATTTCCGAGTCGTAATGAGAATCTTAGACCCACTGAGACATTCTCGAGGTACGAGGCTTGGTGGCTAGATTGGCAGGCCGTGGCATTGTATTTTGCTGGTCCTCTGTTCGAATCTCGAGAGCTACATGTAGCTTTATAATTTTTTTTTTTAAACAAATTTTACATATATTTCTCCGTTATTTTTAGAGTTACTATGAATTATCCAAAATCATATATTTCAAAACTATATTTTAAAGTCAAAATATTTATTTATTTAATCGGAATTTTAAGAGTGATGTCCGCGCACATGTGCAGAATCTATTCCTATTCTTAGCATTGTGCTTTGAAAAAAAGATTTACACCATACTTAAACTTATTGCCGAGTCGTATTGAGAATTTTAGACTCACTGAGACACTCTCGAGGTACGAGGCTTGGTGGCAAGATTGGCAGGGCGTGGCATTGTATTTTGCTGGTCCTCTGTTCGAATCTCGAGACCTACAGATAGCTTTATAATTTTTCTTTTTTTTTAAACAAATTTTACATATATTTCTCCGTTACTTTTAGAGTTACTATGAATTATCCAAAATCATATATTTCAAAACTATATTTTAAAGTCAAAATATTTATATATTTAATCGGAATTTTAAGAGTAATGTCCGCGCACATATGCAGAATCTATTCCTATTCTTAGCATTGTGCTTTGAAACACAGATTTACACCATACTTAAACTTATTGCCGAGTCGTAATAAGAATTTTAAACCCACTGAGACACTCTCGAGGTACTAGGCTTGGTGGCTAGATTGGCAGGGCGTGGCATTGTATTTTGCTGGTCCTGTGTTCGAATCTCGAGACCTACAGATAGCTTTATAATTTTTCTTTTTTTTAAAACAAATTTTACATATATTTCTCCTTTACTTTTAGAGTTACTATGAATTATCCAAAATCTTATATTTCAAAACTATATTTTAAAGTCAAAATATTTATATATTTAATCGGAATTTTAAGAGTAATGTCCGCGCACATGCGCAGAATCTATTCCTATTCTTAGCATTGTGCTTTGAAACACAGATTTACACCATACTTAAACTTATTGCCGAGTCGTAATGAGAATCTTAGACCCACTGAGACACTCTCGAGGTACGAGGCTTGGTTGCTAGATTGGCAGGGCGTGGCATTGTATTTTGCTGGTCCTCTGTTCGAATCTCGAGAGCTACATATAGCTTTATAATTTTTCTTTTTTTTTAAACAAATTTTACATATATTTCTCCGTTATTTTTAGAGTTTCTATGAATTATCCAAAATCATATATTTCAAAACTATATTTTAAAGTCAAAATATTTTTATATTTAACCGGAATTTTAAGAGTAATGTCCGCGCACATGCGCAGAATCTATTCCTATTCTTAGCATTGTGCTTTGAAAACCAGATTTACACCATATTTAAACTTATTTCCGAGTCGTAATGAGAATCTTAGACCCACTGAGACATTCTCGAGGTACGAGGCTTGGTGGCTAGATTGGCAGGCCGTGGCATTGTATTTTGCTGGTCCTCTGTTCGAATCTCGAGAGCTACAGATAGCTTTATAATTTTTCTTTTTTTTTTAAACAAATTTTACATAGATTTCTCCGTTACTTTTAGAGTTACTATGAATTATCCAAAATCATATATTTCAAAACTATATTTTAAAATCAAAATATTTATATATTTAATCGGAATTTTAAGAATAATGTCCGCGCACATGCGCAGAATCTTTTCCTATTCTTAGCATTGTGCTTTGAAAACCAGATTTACACCATACTTAAACTTATTGCCGAGTTGTAATGAGAATCTTAGACCCACTGAGACATTCTCGAGGTACGAGGCTTGGTGGCTAGATTGGCCGGGCGTGGCATTGTATTTTGCTGGTCTTCTGTTCGAATCTCGAGACCTACAGATAGCTTTATAATTTTTCTTTTTTTTAAACAAATTTTACATATATTTCTCCGTTACTTTTAGAGTTACTATGAATTATCCAAAATCATATATTTCAAAACTATATTTTAAAGTCAAAATATTTATATATTTAATCGGAATTTTAAGAGTAATGTCCGCGCACATGCGCAGAATCTATTCCTATTCTTAGCATTGTGCTTTGAAAACCAGATTTACACCATACTTAAACTTATTGCCGAGTCGTAATAAGAATTTTAGACCCACTGAGACACTCTCGAGGTACTAGGCTTGGTGGCTAGATTGGCAGGGCGTGGCATTGTATTTTGCTGGTCCTGTGTTCGAATCTCGAGACCTACAGATAGCTTTATAATTTTTCTTTTTTTTTAAAACAAATTTTACATATATTTCTCCGTTATTTTTAGAGTTACTATGAATTATCCAAAATCATATATTTCAAAACTATATTTTAAAGTCAAAATATTTATTTATTTAATCGGAATTTTAAGAGTCATGTCCGCGCACATGCGCAGAATCTATTCCTATTCTTAACATTGTGCTTTGAAACACAGATTTTCACCATACTTAAACTTATTGCCGAGTCGTAATGAGAATCTTAGACCCACTGAGACACTCTCGAGGTACGAGGCTTGGTGGCTAGATTGGCAGGGCGTTCCATTGTATTTTGCTGGTCCTCTGTTCGAATCTCGAGAGCTACATGTAGCTTTATAATTTTTTTTTTTAAACAAATTTTACATATATTTCTCCGTTATTTTTAGAGTTACTATGAATTATCCAAAATCATACATTTCAAAACCATATTTTAAAGTCAAAATATTTATATATTTAATCGGAATTTTAAGAGTAATGTCCGCGCACATATGCAGAATCTATTCCTATTCTTAGCATTGTGCTTTGAAACACAGATTTACACCATACTTAAACTTATTGCCGAGTCGTAATAAGAATTTTAGACCCACGGAGACAATCTCGAGGTGCGAGGCTTGGTGGCTAGATTGGCAGGGCGTGGCGTTGTATTTTGCTGGTCCTCTGTTCGAATCTCGAGACCTACAGATAGCTTTATAATTTTTCTTTTTTTTAAACAAATTTTACATATATTTCTCCGTTACTTTTAGAGTTACTATGAATTATCCAAAATCATATATTTCAAAACTATATTTTAAAGTCAAAATATTTATATATTTAATCGGAATTTTAAGAGTAATGTTCGCGCACATGCGCAGAATCTATTCCTATTCTTAGCATTGTGCTTTGAAACACAGATTTACACCATACTTAAACTTATTGCCGAGTCGTAATGAGAATCTTAGACCCACTGAGACACTCTCGAGGTACGAGGCTTGGTGGCTAGATTGGCAGGGCGTGGCATTGTATTTTGCTGGTCCTCTGTTCGAATCTCGAGACCTACAGATAGCTTTATAATTTTTCTTTTTTTTTAAACAAATTTTACATATATTTCTCCGTTACTTTTAGAGTTACTATGAATTATCCAAAATCATATATTTCAAAACTATATTTTAAAGTCAAAATATTTATATATTTAATCGGAATTTTAAGAGTAATGTCCGCGCACATATGCAGAATCTATTCCTATTCTTAGCATTGTGCTTTGAAACACAGATTTACACCATACTTAAACTTATTGCCGAGTCGTAATAAGAATTTTAGACCCACGGAGACAATCTCGAGGTGCGAGGCTTGGTGGCTAGATTGGCAGGGCGTGGCGTTGTATTTTGCTGGTCCTCTGTTCGAATCTCGAGAGCTACATATAGCTTTATAATTTTACTTTTTTTTAAACAAATTTTACATATATTTCTCCGTTATTTTTAGAGTTACTATGAATTATCCAAAATCATATATTTCAAAACTATATTTTAAAGTCAAAATATTTATTTATTTAATCGGAATTTTAAGAGTGATGTCCGCGCACATGCGCAGAATCTATTCCTATTCTTAGCATTGTGCTTTGAAAAAAAGATTTACACCATACTTAAACTTATTGCCGAGTCGTATTGAGAATTTTAGACTCACTGAGACACTCTCGAGGTACGAGGCTTGGTGGCAAGATTGGCAGGGCGTGGCATTGTATTTTGCTGGTCCTCTGTTCGAATCTCGAGACCTACAGATAGCTTTATAATTTTTCTTTTTTTTTAAACAAATTTTACATATATTTCTCCGTTACTTTTAGAGTTACTATGAATTATCCAAAATCATATATTTCAAAACTATATTTTAAAGTCAAAATATTTATATATTTAATCGGAATTTTAAGAGTAATGTCCGCGCACATATGCAGAATCTATTCCTATTCTTAGCATTGTGCTTTGAAACACAGATTTACACCATACTTAAACTTATTGCCGAGTCGTAATAAGAATTTTAGACCCACGGAGACAATCTCGAGGTGCGAGGCTTGGTGGCTAGATTGGCAAGGCGTGGCGTTGTATTTTGCTGGTCCTCTGTTCGAATCTCGAGACCTACAGATAGCTTTATAATTTTTCTTTTTTTTAAACAAATTTTACATATATTTCTCCGTTACTTTTAGAGTTACTATGAATTATCCAAAATCATATATTTCAAAACTATATTTTAAAGTCAAAATATTTATATATTTAATCGGAATTTTAAGAGTAATGTCCGCGCACATGCGCAGAATCTATTCCTATTCTTAGCATTGTGCTTTGAAAACCAGATTTACACCATACTTAAACTTATTGCCGAGTCGTAATAAGAATTTTAGAGCCACTGAGACACTCTCGAGGTACGAGGCTTGGTGGCTAGATTGGCAGGGCGTGGCATTGTATTTTGCTGGTCCTGTGTTCGAATCTCGAGACCTACAGATAGCTTTATAATTTTTCTTTTTTTTTTTTAAACAAATTTTACATATATTTCTCCGTTATTTTTAGAGTTACTATGAATTATCCAAAATCATATATTTCAAAACTATATTTTAAAGTCAAAATATTTATTTATTTAATCGGAATTTTAAGAGTGATGTCCGCGCACATGCGCGGAATCTATTCCTATTCTTAGCATTGTGCTTTGAAAACCAGATTTACACCATACTTAAACTTATTGCCGAGTCGTAATGAGAATCTTAGACCCACTGAGACACTCTCGAGGTACGTGGCTTGGTGGCTAGATTGGCAGGGCGTTCCATTGTATTTTGCTGGTCCTCTGTTCGAATCTCGAGAGCTACATATAGCGTTATAATTTTTTTTTTTTAAACAAATTTTACATATATTTCTCCGTTATTTTTAGAGTTACTATGAATTATCCAAAATCATATATTTCAAAACTATATTTTAAAGTCAAAATATTTATTTATTTAATCGGAATTTTAAGAGTGATGTCCGCGCACATGCGCAGAATCTATTCCTATTCTTAGCATTGTGCTTTGAAAAAAAGATTTACACCATACTTAAACTTATTGCCGAGTCGTAATAAGAATTTTAGAGCCACTGAGACACTCTCGAGGTACGAGGCTTGGTGGCTAGATTGGCAGGG
The DNA here is from genome assembly GCF_947563725.1 of Argiope bruennichi. Lineage (NCBI taxonomy): Eukaryota > Metazoa > Arthropoda > Arachnida > Araneae > Araneidae > Argiope > Argiope bruennichi. Next base: position 103,998,752 of record NC_079159.1, on the reverse strand, counting down.
CGTGGCATTGTATTTTGCTGGTCCTGTGTTCGAATCTCGAGACCTACAGATAGCTTTATAATTTTTCTTTTTTTTTTTTAAACAAATTTTACATATATTTCTCCGTTATTTTTAGAGTTACTATGAATTATCCAAAATCATATATTTCAAAACTATATTTTAAAGTCAAAATATTTATTTATTTAATCGGAATTTTAAGAGTGATGTCCGCGCACATGCGCGGAATCTATTCCTATTCTTAGCATTGTGCTTTGAAAACCAGATTTACACCATACTTAAACTTATTGCCGAGTCGTAATGAGAATCTTAGACCCACTGAGACACTCTCGAGGTACGTGGCTTGGTGGCTAGATTGGCAGGGCGTTCCATTGTATTTTGCTGGTCCTCTGTTCGAATCTCGAGAGCTACATATAGCGTTATAATTTTTTTTTTTTAAACAAATTTTACATATATTTCTCCGTTATTTTTAGAGTTACTATGAATTATCCAAAATCATATATTTCAAAACTATATTTTAAAGTCAAAATATTTATTTATTTAATCGGAATTTTAAGAGTGATGTCCGCGCACATGCGCAGAATCTATTCCTATTCTTAGCATTGTGCTTTGAAAACCAGATTTACACCATACTTAAACTTATTGCCGAGTCGAAATAAGAATTTTAGACCCACTGAGACACTCTCGAGGTACGAGGCTTGGTGGCTAGATTGACAGGGCGTGGCATTGTATTTTGCTGGTCCTGTGTTCGAATCTCGAGACCTACAGATAGCTTTATAATTTTTCTTTTTTTTTTTAAACAAATTTTACATATATTTCTCCGTTATTTTTAGAGTTACTATGAATTATCCAAAATCATATATTTCAAAACTATATTTTAAAGTCAAAATATTTATTTATTTAATCGGAATTTTAAGAGTGATGTCCGCGCACATGCGCGGAATCTATTCCTATTCTTAGCATTGTGCTTTGAAAACCAGATTTACACCATACTTAAACTTATTGCCGAGTCGTAATGAGAATCTTAGACCCACTGAGACACTCTCGAGGTACGTGGCTTGGTGGCTAGATTGGCAGGGCGTTCCATTGTATTTTGCTGGTCCTCTGTTCGAATCTCGAGAGCTACATATAGCGTTATAATTTTTTTTTTTTAAACAAATTTTACATATATTTCTCCGTTATTTTTAGAGTTACTATGAATTATCCAAAATCATATATTTCAAAACTATATTTTAAAGTCAAAATATTTATTTATTTAATCGGAATTTTAAGAGTGATGTCCGCGCACATGCGCAGAATCTATTCCTATTCTTAGCATTGTGCTTTGAAAAAAAGATTTACACCATACTTAAACTTATTGCCGAGTCGTAATAAGAATCTTAGACCCACTGAGACACTCTCGAGGTACGAGGCTTGGTGGCTAGATTATCAGGGCGTGGCATTGTATTTTGCTGGTCCTCTGTTCGAATCTCGAGAGCTACATATAGCTTTATAATTTTTCTTTTTTTTTTTAAACAAATTTTACATATATTTCTCCGTTATTTTTAGAGTTACTATGAATTATCCAAAATCATATATTTCAAAACTATATTTTAAAGTCAAAATATTTATTTATTTAATCTGAATTTTAAGAGTGATGTCCGCGCATATGCGCAGAATCTATTCCTATTCTTAGCATTGTGCTTTGAAACACAGATTTACACCATACTTAAACTTATTGCCGAGTCGAAATAAGAATTTTAGACCCACTGAGACACTCTCGAGGTACGAGGCTTGGTGGCTAGATTGACAGGGCGTGGCATTGTATTTTGCTGGTCCTGTGTTCGAATCTCGAGACCTACAGATAGCTTTATAATTTTTCTTTTTTTTTTAAACAAATTTTACATATATTTCTCCTTTACTTTTAGAGTTACTATGAATTATCCAAAATCATATATTTCAAAACTATATTTTAAAGTCAAAATATTTATTTATTTAATCGGAATTTTAAGAGTGATGTCCGTGCACATGCGCAGAATCTATTCCTATTCTTATTGTGCTTTGAAACACAGATTTACACCATACTTAAACTTATTGCCAAGTCGTAATGAGAATCTTAGACCCACTGAGACACTCTCGAGGTACGAGGCTTGGTGGCTAGATTGGCAGGGCGTGGCATTGTATTTTGCTGGTCCTCTGTTCGAATCTCGAGAGCTACATATAGCTTTATAATTTTTCTTTTTTTTTTTAAACAAATTTTACATATATTTCTCCGTTATTTTTAGAGTTACTATGAATTATCCAAAATCATATATTTCAAAACTATATTTTAAAGTCAAAATATTTATTTATTTAATCGGAATTTTAAGAGTGATGTCCGCGCACATGCGCAGAATCTATTCCTATTCTTAGCATTGTGCTTTGAACACAGATTTACACCATACTTAAACTTATTGCCGAGTCGTAATGAGAATTTTAGACCCACGGAGACAATCTCGAGGTGCGAGGCTTGGTGGCTAGATTGGCAGGGCGTGGCGTTGTATTTTGCTGGTCCTCTGTTCGAATCTCGAGACCTACAGATAGCTTTATAATTTTTCTTTTTTTTAAACAAATTTTACATATATTTCTCCGTTATTTTTAGAGTTACTATGAATTATCCAAAATCATATATTTCAAAACTATATTTTAAAGTCAAAATATTTATTTATTTAATCTGAATTTTAAGAGTGATGTCCGCGCATATGCGCAGAATCTATTCCTATTCTTAGCATTGTGCTTTGAAACACAGATTTTCACCATACTTAAACTTATTGCCGAGTCGTAATGAGAATCTTAGACCCACGGAGACACTCTCGAGGTACGTGGCTTGGTGGCTAGATTGGCAGGGCGTTCCATTGTATTTTGCTGGTCCTCTGTTCGAATCTCGAGAGCTACATATAGCGTTATAATTTTTTTTTTAAACAAATTTTACATATATTTCTCCGTTATTTTTAGAGTTACTATGAATTATCCAAAATCATATATTTCAAAACTATATTTTAAAGTCAAAATATTTATTTATTTAATCGGAATTTTAAGAGTGATGTCCGCGCACATGCGCAGAATCTATTCCTATTCTTAGCATTGTGCTTTGAAAACCAGATTTACACCATACTTAAACTTATTGCCAAGTCGTAATGAGAATCTTAGACCCACTGAGACACTCTCGAGGTACGAGGCTTGGTGGCTAGATTGGCAGGGCGTGGCATTGTATTTTGCTGGTCCTCTGTTCGAATCTCGAGAGCTACATATAGCTTTATAATTTTTCTTTTTTTTTTTAAACAAATTTTACATATATTTCTCCGTTATTTTTAGAGTTACTATGAATTATCCAAAATCATATATTTCAAAACTATATTTTAAAGTCAAAATATTTATTTATTTAATCGGAATTTTAAGAGTGATGTCCGCGCACATGCGCAGAATCTATTCCTATTCTTAGCATTGTGCTTTGAACACAGATTTACACCATACTTAAACTTATTGCCGAGTCGTAATGAGAATTTTAGACCCACGGAGACAATCTCGAGGTGCGAGGCTTGGTGGCTAGATTGGCAGGGCGTGGCGTTGTATTTTGCTGGTCCTCTGTTCGAATCTCGAGACCTACAGATAGCTTTATAATTTTTCTTTTTTTTAAACAAATTTTACATATATTTCTCCGTTATTTTTAGAGTTACTATGAATTATCCAAAATCATATATTTCAAAACTATATTTTAAAGTCAAAATATTTATTTATTTAATCGGAATTTTAAGAGTGATGTCCGCGCACATGCGCAGAATCTATTCCTATTTTTAGCATTGTGCTTTGAACACAGATTTACACCATACTTAAACTTATTGCCGAGTCGTAATGAGAATTTTAGACCCACGGAGACAATCTCGAGGTGCGAGGCTTGGTGGCTAGATTGGCAGGGCGTGGCGTTGTATTTTGCTGGTCCTCTGTTCGAATCTCGAGACCTACAGATAGCTTTATAATTTTTCTTTTTTTTAAACAAATTTTACATATATTTCTCCGTTACTTTTAGAGTTACTATGAATTATCCAAAATCATATATTTCAAAACTATATTTTAAAGTCAAAATATTTATATATTTAATCGGAATTTTAAGAGTAATGTCCGCGCACATGCGCAGAATCTATTCCTATTCTTAGCATTGTGCTTTGAAAACCAGATTTACACCATACTTAAACTTATTGCCGAGTCGTAATAAGAATTTTAGACCCACTGAGACACTCTCGAGGTACGAGGCTTGGTGGCTAGATTGGCAGGGCGTGGCATTGTATTTTGCTGGTCCTGTGTTCGAATCTCGAGACCTACAGATAGCTTTATAATTTTTCTTTTTTTTTTTAAACAAATTTTACATATATTTCTCCTTTACTTTTAGAGTTACTATGAATTATCCAAAATCATATATTTCAAAACTATATTTTAAAGTCAAAATATTTATATATTTAATCGGAATTTTAAGAATAATGTCCGCGCACATGCGCAGAATCTATTCCTATTCTTAGCATTGTGCTTTGAAACACAGATTTACACCATACTTCAACTTATTGCCGAGTTGTAATGAGAATCTTAGACCCACTGAGACACTCTCGAGGTACGAGGCTTGGTGGCTAGATTGGCAGGGCGTGGCATTGTATTTTGCTGATCCTCTGTTCGAATCTCGAGAGCTACATATAGCTTTATAATTTTTTTTAAACAAATTTTACATATATTTCTCCGTTATTTTTAGAGTTACTATGAATTATCCAAAATCATATATTTCAAAACTATATTTTAAAGTCAAAATATTTATTTATTTAATCGGAATTTTAAGAGTGATGTCCGCGCACATGCGCAGAATCTATTCCTATTCTTAGCATTGTGCTTTGAAAACCAGATTTATACCATACTTAAACTTATTGCCAAGTCGTAATGAGAATCTTAGACCCACTGAGACACTCTCGAGGTACGAGGCTTGGTGGCTAGATTGGCAGGGCGTGGAATTGTATTTTGCTGGTCCTCTGTTCGAATCTCGAGAGCTACATATAGCTTTATAATTTTTCTTTTTTTTTTAAACAAATTTTACATATATTTCTCCGTTATTTTTAGAGTTACTATGAATTATCCAAAATCATATATTTCAAAACTATATTTTAAAGTCAAAATATTTATTTATTTAATCGGAATTTTAAGAGTGATGTCCGTGCACATGCGCAGAATCTATTCCTATTCTTATTGTGCTTTGAAACACAGATTTTCACCATACTTAAACTTATTGCCGAGTCGTAATGAGAATCTTAGACCCACGGAGACACTCTCGAGGTACGTGGCTTGGTGGCTAGATTGGCAGGGCGTTCCATTGTATTTTGCTGGTCCTCTGTTCGAATCTCGAGAGCTACATATAGCGTTATAATTTTTTTTTTAAACAAATTTTACATATATTTCTCCGTTATTTTTAGAGTTACTATGAATTATCCAAAATCATATATTTCAAAACTATATTTTAAAGTCAAAATATTTATTTATTTAATCGGAATTTTAAGAGTGATGTCCGCGCACATGCGCAGAATCTATTCCTATTCTTAGCATTGAGCTTTGAAAACCAGATTTACACCATACTTAAACTTATTGCCAAGTCGTAATGAGAATCTTAGACCCACTGAGACACTCTCGAGGTACGAGGCTTGGTGGCTAGATTGGCAGGGCGTGGCATTGTATTTTGCTGGTCCTCTGTTCGAATCTCGAGAGCTACATATAGCTTTATAATTTTTCTTTTTTTTTTTAAACAAATTTTACATATATTTCTCCGTTATTTTTAGAGTTACTATGAATTATCCAAAATCATATATTTCAAAACTATATTTTAAAGTCAAAATATTTATTTATTTAATCGGAATTTTAAGAGTGATGTCCGCGCACATGCGCAGAATCTATTCCTATTCTTAGCATTGTGCTTTGAACACAGATTTACACCATACTTAAACTTATTGCCGAGTCGTAATGAGAATTTTAGACCCACGGAGACAATCTCGAGGTGCGAGGCTTGGTGGCTAGATTGGCAGGGCGTGGCGTTGTATTTTGCTGGTCCTCTGTTCGAATCTCGAGACCTACAGATAGCTTTATAATTTTTCTTTTTTTTAAACAAATTTTACATATATTTCTCCGTTATTTTTAGAGTTACTATGAATTATCCAAAATCATATATTTCAAAACTATATTTTAAAGTCAAAATATTTATTTATTTAATCGGAATTTTAAGAGTGATGTCCACGCACATGCGCAGAATCTATTCCTATTTTTAGCATTGTGCTTTGAACACAGATTTACACCATACTTAAACTTATTGCCGAGTCGTAATGAGAATTTTAGACCCACGGAGACAATCTCGAGGTGCGAGGCTTGGTGGCTAGATTGGCAGGGCGTGGCGTTGTATTTTGCTGGTCCTCTGTTCGAATCTCGAGACCTACAGATAGCTTTATAATTTTTCTTTTTTTTAAACAAATTTTACATATATTTCTCCGTTACTTTTAGAGTTACTATGAATTATCCAAAATCATATATTTCAAAACTATATTTTAAAGTCAAAATATTTATATATTTAATCGGAATTTTAAGAGTAATGTCCGCGCACATGCGCAGAATCTATTCCTATTCTTAGCATTGTGCTTTGAAAACCAGATTTACACCATACTTAAACTTATTGCCGAGTCGTAATAAGAATTTTAGACCCACTGAGACACTCTCGAGGTACGAGGCTTGGTGGCTAGATTGGCAGGGCGTGGCATTGTATTTTGCTGGTCCTGTGTTCGAATCTCGAGACCTACAGATAGCTTTATAATTTTTCTTTTTTTTTTTAAACAAATTTTACATATATTTCTCCTTTACTTTTAGAGTTACTATGAATTATCCAAAATCATATATTTCAAAACTATATTTTAAAGTCAAAATATTTATATATTTAATCGGAATTTTAAGAATAATGTCCGCGCACATGCGCAGAATCTATTCCTATTCTTAGCATTGTGCTTTGAAACACAGATTTACACCATACTTAAACTTATTGCCGAGTTGTAATGAGAATCTTAGACCCACTGAGACACTCTCGAGGTACGAGGCTTGGTGGCTAGATTGGCAGGGCGTGGCATTGTATTTTGCTGGTCCTCTGTTCGAATCTCGAGAGCTACATATAGCTTTATAATTTTTCTTTTTTTTTTAAACAAATTTTACATATATTTCTCCGTTATTTTTAGAGTTACTATGAATCATCCAAAATCATATATTTCAAAACTATATTTTAAAGTCAAAATATTTATTTATTTAATCGGAATTTTAAGAGTGATGTCTGCGCACATGCGCAGAATCTATTCCTATTCTTAGCAGTGTGCTTTGAAACACAGATTTTCACCATACTTAAACTTATTGCCGAGTCGTAATGAGAATCTTAGACCCACTGAGACACTCTCGAGGTACGAGGCTTGGTGGCTAGATTGGCAGGGCGTGGCATTGTATTTTGCTGATCCTCTGTTCGAATCTCGAGAGCTACATATAGCTTTATAATTTTTTTTAAAACAAATTTTACATATATTTCTCCGTTATTTTTAGAGTTACTATGAATTATCCAAAATCATATATTTCAAAACTATATTTTAAAGTCAAAATATTTATTTATTTAATCGGAATTTTAAGAGTGATGTCCACGCACATGCGCAGAATCTATTCCTATTCTTAGCATTGTGCTTTGAAAACCAGATTTACACCATACTTAAACTTATTGCCAAGTCGTAATGAGAATCTTAGACCCACTGAGACACTCTCGAGGTACGAGGCTTGGTGGCTAGATTGGCAGGGCGTGGCATTGTATTTTGCTGGTCCTCTGTTCGAATCTCGAGAGCTACATATAGCTTTATAATTTTTCTTTTTTTTTTAAACAAATTTTACATATATTTCTCCGTTATTTTTAGAGTTACTATAAATTATCCAAAATCATATATTTCAAAACTATATTTTAAAGTCAAAATATTTATTTATTTAATCGGAATTTTAAGAGTGATGTCCGCGCACATGCGCAGAATCTATTCCTATTCTTAGCATTGTGCTTTGAACACAGATTTACACCATACTTAAACTTATTGCCGAGTCGTAATGAGAATTTTAGACCCACGGAGACAATCTCGAGGTGCGAGGCTTGGTGGCTAGATTGGCAGGGCGTGGCGTTGTATTTTGCTGGTCCTCTGTTCGAATCTCGAGACCTACAGATAGCTTTATAATTTTTCTTTTTTTAAACAAATTTTACATATATTTCTCCGTTACTTTTAGAGTTACTATGAATTATCCAAAATCATATATTTCAAAACTATATTTTAAAGTCAAAATATTTATATATTTAATCGGAATTTTAAGAGTAATGTCCGCGTACATGCGCAGAATCTATTCCTATTCTTAGCATTGTGCTTTGAAAACCAGATTTACACCATACTTAAACTTATTGCCGAGTCGTAATAAGAATTTTAGACCCACTGAGACACTCTCGAGGTACGAGGCTTGGTGGCTAGATTGGCAGGGCGTGGCATTGTATTTTGCTGGTCCTCTGTTCGAATCTCGAGAGCTACATATAGCTTTATAATTTTTCTTTTTTTTTTAAACAAATTTTACATATATTTCTCCGTTATTTTTAGAGTTACTATGAATCATCCAAAATCATATATTTCAAAACTATATTTTAAAGTCAAAATATTTATTTATTTAATCGGAATTTTAAGAGTGATGTCTGCGCACATGCGCAGAATCTATTCCTATTCTTAGCAGTGTGCTTTGAAACACAGATTTTCACCATACTTAAACTTATTGCCGAGTCGTAATGAGAATCTTAGACCCACTGAGACACTCTCGAGGTACGAGGCTTGGTGGCTAGATTGGCAGGGCGTGGCATTGTATTTTGCTGATCCTCTGTTCGAATCTCGAGAGCTACATATAGCTTTATAATTTTTTTTTTAAACAAATTTTACATATATTTCTCCGTTATTTTTAGAGTTACTATGAATTATCCAAAATCATATATTTCAAAACTATATTTTAAAGTCAAAATATTTATTTATTTAATCGGAATTTTAAGAGTGATGTCCACGCACATGCGCAGAATCTATTCCTATTCTTAGCATTGTGCTTTGAAAACCAGATTTACACCATACTTAAACTTATTGCCAAGTCGTAATGAGAATCTTAGACCCACTGAGACACTCTCGAGGTACGAGGCTTGGTGGCTAGATTGGCAGGGCGTGGCATTGTATTTTGCTGGTCCTCTGTTCGAATCTCGAGAGCTACATATAGCTTTATAATTTTTCTTTTTTTTTTAAACAAATTTTACATATATTTCTCCGTTATTTTTAGAGTTACTATGAATTATCCAAAATCATATATTTCAAAACTATATTTTAAAGTCAAAATATTTATTTATTTAATCGGAATTTTAAGAGTGATGTCCGCGCACATGCGCAGAATCTATTCCTATTCTTAGCATTGTGCTTTGAACACAGATTTACACCATACTTAAACTTATTGCCGAGTCGTAATGAGAATTTTAGACCCACGGAGACAATCTCGAGGTGCGAGGCTTGGTGGCTAGATTGGCAGGGCGTGGCGTTGTATTTTGCTGGTCCTCTGTTCGAATCTCGAGAGCTACATATAGCTTTATAATTTTTCTTTTTTTTTTTAAACAAATTTTACATATATTTCTCCGTTATTTTTAGAGTTACTATGAATCATCCAAAATCATATATTTCAAAACTATATTTTAAAGTCAAAATATTTATTTATTTAATCGGAATTTTAAGAGTGATGTCTGCGCACATGCGCAGAATCTATTCCTATTCTTAGCATTGTGCTTTGAAACACAGATTTTCACCATACTTAAACTTATTGCCGAGTCGTAATGAGAATCTTAGACCCACTGAGACACTCTCGAGGTACGAGGCTTGGTGGCTAGATTGGCAGGGCGTGGCATTGTATTTTGCTGATCCTCTGTTCGAATCTCGAGAGCTACATATAGCTTTATAATTTTTTTTTTAAACAAATTTTACATATATTTCTCCGTTATTTTTAGAGTTACTATGAATTATCCAAAATCATATATTTCAAAACTATATTTTAAAGTCAAAATATTTATTTATTTAATCGGAATTTTAAGAGTGATGTCCGCGCACATGCGCAGAATCTATTCCTATTCTTAGCATTGTGGTTTGAAAACCAGATTTACACCATACTTAAACTTATTGCCAAGTCGTAATGAGAATCTTAGACCCACTGAGACACTCTCGAGGTACGAGGCTTGGTGGCTAGATTGGCAGGGCGTGGCATTGTATTTTGCTGGTCCTCTGTTCGAATCTCGAGAGCTACATATAGCTTTATAATTTTTCTTTTTTTTTTAAACAAATTTTACATATATTTCTCCGTTATTTTTAGAGTTACTATGAATTATCCAAAATCATATATTTCAAAACTATATTTTAAAGTCAAAATATTTATTTATTTAATCGGAATTTTAAGAGTGATGTCCGCGCACATGCGCAGAATCTATTCCTATTCTTAGCATTGTGCTTTGAACACAGATTTACACCATACTTAAACTTATTGCCGAGTCGTAATGAGAATTTTAGACCCACGGAGACAATCTCGAGGTGCGAGGCTTTTTGGCTAGATTGGCAGGGCGTGGCGTTGTATTTTGCTGGTCCTCTGTTCGAATCTCGAGACCTACAGATAGCTTTATAATTTTTCTTTTTTTTAAACAAATTTTACATATATTTCTCCGTTATTTTTAGAGTTACTATGAATTATCCAAAATCATATATTTCAAAACTATATTTTAAAGTCAAAATATTTATATATTTAATCGGAATTTTAAGAGTAATGTCCGCGCACATGCGCAGAATCTATTCCTATTCTTAGCATTGTGCTTTGAAACACAGATTTACACCATACTTAAACTTATTGCCGAGTCGTAATGAGAATCTTAGACCCACTGAGACACTCTCGAGGTACGAGGCTTGGTGGCTAGATTGGCAGGGCGTGGCATTGTATTTGGCTGGTCCTCTGTTCGAATCTCGAGAGCTACATATAGCTTTATAATTTTTTTTTTAAACAAATTTTACATATATTTCTCCGTTATTTTTAGAGTTACTATGAATTATCCAAAATCATATATTTCAAAACTATATTTTAAAGTCAAAATATTTATTTATTTAATCGGAATTTTAAGAGTGAGGTCCGCGCACATGCGCAGAATCTATTCCTATTCTTAGCATTGTGCTTTGAAAAAAAGATTTACACCATACTTAAACTTATTGCCGAGTCGCATTGAGAATTTTAGACTCACTGAGACACTCTCGAGGTACGAGGCTTGGTGGCAAGATTGGCAGGGCGTGGCATTGTATTTTGCTGGTCCTCTGTTCGAATCTCGAGACCTACAGATAGCTTTATAATTTTTCTTTTTTTTTAAACAAATTTTACATATATTTCTCCGTTACTTTTAGAGTTACTATGAATTATCCAAAATCATATATTTCAAAACTATATTTTAAAGTCAAAATATTTATATATTTAATCGGAATTTTAAGAGTAATGTCCGCGCACATCTGCAGAATCTATTCCTATTCTTAGCATTGTGCTTTGAAACACAGATTTACACCATACTTAAACTTATTGCCGAGTCGTAATAAGAATTTTAGACCCACGGAGACAATCTCGAGGTGCGAGGCTTGGTGGCTAGATTGGCAGGGCGTGGCGTTGTATTTTGCTGGTCCACTGTTCGAATCTCGAGAGCTACATATAGCTTTATAATTTTTCCTTTTTTTAAACAAATTTTACATATATTTCTCCGTTACTTTTAGAGTTACTATGAATTATCCAAAATCATATATTTCAAAACTATAATTTAAAGTCAAAATATTTATATGTTTAATCGGAATTTTAAGAGTAATGTCCGCGCACATGCGCAGAATCTATTCCTATTCTTAGCATTGTGCTTTGAAAACCAGATTTACACCATACTTAAACTTATTGCCGAGTCGTAATAAGAATTTTAGACCCACTGAGACACTCTGAGGTACGAGGCTTGGTGGCTAGATTGGCAGGGCGTGGCATTGTATTTTGCTGGTCCTGTGTTCGAATCTCGGGACCTACAGATAGCTTTATAATTTTTCTTTTTTTTTTAAACAAATTTTACATATATTTCTCCGTTATTTTTAGAGTTACTATGAATTATCCAAAATCATATATTTCAAAACTATATTTTAAAGTCAAAATATTTATTTATTTAATCGGAATTTTAAGAGTGATGTCCGCGCACATGCGCGGAATCTATTCCTATTCTTAGCATTGTGCTTTGAAAACCAGATTTACCCCATACTTAAACTTATTGCCGAGTCGTAATGAGAATCTTAGACCCACTGAGACACTCTCGAGGTACGAGGCTTGGTGGCTAGATTGGCAGGGCGTGGCATTGTATTTGGCTGGTCCTCTGTTCGAATCTCGAGAGCTACATATAGCTTTATAATTTTTTTTTTAAACAAATTTTACATATATTTCTCCGTTATTTTTAGAGTTACTATGAATTATCCAAAATCATATATTTCAAAACTATATTTTAAAGTCAAAATATTTATTTATTTAATCGGAATTTTAAGAGTGAGGTCCGCGCACATGCGCAGAATCTATTCCTATTCTTAGCATTGTGCTTTGAAAACCAGATTTACACCATACTTAAACTTATTGCCAAGTCGTAATGAGAATCTTAGACCCACTGAGACACTCTCGAGGTACGAGGCTTGGTGGCTAGATTGGCAGGGCGTGGCATTGTATTTTGCTGGTCCTCTGTTCGAATCTCGAGAGCTACATATAGCTTTATAATTTTTCTTTTTTTTTAAACAAATTTTACATATATTTCTCCGTTATTTTTAGAGTTACTATGAATTATCCAAAATCATATATTTCAAAACTATATTTTAAAGTCAAAATATTTATTTATTTAATCGGAATTTTAAGAGTGATGTCCGCGCACATGCGCAGAATCTATTCCTATTCTTAGCATTGTGCTTTGAACACAGATTTACACCATACTTAAACTTATTGCCGAGTCGTAATGAGAATTTTAGACCCACGGAGACAATCTCGAGGTGCGAGGCTTGGTGGCTAGATTGGCAGGGCGTGGCGTTGTATTTTGCTGGTCCTCTGTTCGAATCTCGAGACCTACAGATAGCTTTATAATTTTTCTTTTTTTTTAAACAAATTTTACATATATTTCTCCGTTACTTTTAGAGTTACTATGAATTATCCAAAATCATATATTTCAAAACTATATTTTAAAGTCAAAATATTTATATATTTAATCGGAATTTTAAGAGTAATGTCCGCGCACATCTGCAGAATCTATTCCTATTCTTAGCATTGTGCTTTGAAACACAGATTTACACCATACTTAAACTTATTGCCGAGTCGTAATAAGAATTTTAGACCCACGGAGACAATCTCGAGGTGCGAGGCTTGGTGGCTAGATTGGCAGGGCGTGGCGTTGTATTTTGCTGGTCCTCTGTTCGAATCTCGAGACCTACAGATAGCTTTATAATTTTTATTTTTTTTAAACAAATTTTACATATATTTCTCCGTTACTTTTAGAGTTACTATGAATTATCCAAAATCATATATTTCAAAACTATATTTTAAAGTCAAAATATTTATATATTTAATCGGAATTTTAAGAGTAATGTCCGCGCACATGCGCAGAATCTATTCCTATTCTTAGCATTGTGCTTTGAAAACCAGATTTACACCATACTTAAACTTATTGCCGAGTCGTAATAAGAATTTTAGACCCACTGAGACACTCTCGAGGTACGAGGCTTGGTGGCTAGATTGGCAGGGCGTGGCATTGTATTTTGCTGGTCCTGTGTTCGAATCTCGGGACCTACAGATAGCTTTATAATTTTTCTTTTTTTTTTAAACAAATTTTACATATATTTCTCCGTTATTTTTAGAGTTACTATGAATTATCCAAAATCATATATTTCAAAACTATATTTTAAAGTCAAAATATTTATTTATTTAATCGGAATTTTAAGAGTGATGTCCGCGCACATGCGCGGAATCTATTCCTATTCTTAGCATTGTGCTTTGAAAACCAGATTTACACCATACTTAAACTTATTGCCGAGTCGTAATGAGAATTTTAGACTCACTGAGACACTCTCGAGGTACGAGGCTTGGTGGCTAGATTGGCAGGGCGTGGCATTGTATTTTGCTGGTCCTCTGTTCGAATCTCGAGACCTACAGATAGCTTTATAATTTTTCTTTTTTTTAAAACAAATTTTACATATATTTCTCCGTTACTTTTAGAGTTACTATGAATTATCCAAAATCATATATTTCAAAACTATATTTTAAAGTCAAAATATTTATATATTTAATCGGAATTTTAAGAGTAATGTCCGCGCACATATGCAGAATCTATTCCTATTCTTAGCATTGTGCTTTGAAACACAGATTTACACCATACTTAAACTTATTGCCGAGTCGTAATAAGAATTTTAGACCCACGGAGACAATCTCGAGGTGCGAGGCTTGGTGGCTAGATTGGCAGGGCGTGTCGTTGTATTTTGCTGGTCCTCTGTTCGAATCTCGAGACCTACAGATAGCTTTATAATTTTTCTTTTTTTTAAACAAATTTTACATATATTTCTCCGTTACTTTTAGAGTTACTATGAATTATCCAAAATCATATATTTCAAAACTATATTTTAAAGTCAAAATATTTTTATATTTAACCGGAATTTTAAGAGTAATGTCCGCGCACATGCGCAGAATCTATTCCTATTATTAGCATTGTGCTTTGAAAACCAGATTTACACCATACTTAAACTTATTGCCGAGTCGTAATAAGAATTTTAGACCCACGGAGACAATCTCGAGGTGCGAGGCTTGGTGGCTAGATTGGCAGGCCGTGGCGTTGTATTTTGCTGGTCCTCTGTTCGAATCTCGAGACCTACAGATAGCTTTATAATTTTTATTTTTTTTAAACTAATTTTACATATATTTCTCCGTTACTTTTAGAGTTACTATGAATTATCCAAAATCATATATTTCAAAACTATATTTTAAAGTCAAAATATTTATATATTTAATCGGAATTTTAAGAGTAATGTCCGCGCACATGCGCAGAATCTATTCCTATTCTTAGCATTGTGCTTTGAAAACCAGATTTACACCATACTTAAACTTATTGCCGAGTCGTAATAAGAATTTTAGACCCACTGAGACACTCTCGAGGTACGAGGCTTGGTGGCTAGATTGGCAGGGCGTGGCATTGTATTTTGCTGGTCCTGTGTTCGAATCTCGGGACCTACAGATAGCTTTATAATTTTTCTTTTTTTTTTAAACAAATTTTACATATATTTCTCCGTTATTTTTAGAGTTACTATGAATTATCCAAAATCATATATTTCAAAACTATATTTTAAAGTCAAAATATTTATTTATTTAATCGGAATTTTAAGAGTGATGTCCGCGCACATGCGCGGAATCTATTCCTATTCTTAGCATTGTGCTTTGAAAACCAGATTTACACCATACTTAAACTTATTGCCGAGTCGTAATGAGAATTTTAGACTCACTGAGACACTCTCGAGGTACGAGGCTTGGTGGCTAGATTGGCAGGGCGTGGCATTGTATTTTGCTGGTCCTCTGTTCGAATCTCGAGACCTACAGATAGCTTTATAATTTTTCTTTTTTTTTAAACAAATTTTACATATATTTCTCCGTTACTTTTAGAGT
This sequence comes from Argiope bruennichi, assembly GCF_947563725.1. Lineage (NCBI taxonomy): Eukaryota > Metazoa > Arthropoda > Arachnida > Araneae > Araneidae > Argiope > Argiope bruennichi. The sequence continues at coordinate 103,982,933 of NC_079159.1, read as the reverse complement.
TACTATGAATTATCCAAAATCATATATTTCAAAACTATATTTTAAAGTCAAAATATTTATATATTTAATCGGAATTTTAAGAGTAATGTCCGCGCACATATGCAGAATCTATTCCTATTCTTAGCATTGTGCTTTGAAACACAGATTTACACCATACTTAAACTTATTGCCGAGTCGTAATAAGAATTTTAGACCCACGGAGACAATCTCGAGGTGCGAGGCTTGGTGGCTAGATTGGCAGGGCGTGTCGTTGTATTTTGCTGGTCCTCTGTTCGAATCTCGAGACCTACAGATAGCTTTATAATTTTTCTTTTTTTTAAACAAATTTTACATATATTTCTCCGTTACTTTTAGAGTTACTATGAATTATCCAAAATCATATATTTCAAAACTATATTTTAAAGTCAAAATATTTTTATATTTAACCGGAATTTTAAGAGTAATGTCCGCGCACATGCGCAGAATCTATTCCTATTATTAGCATTGTGCTTTGAAAACCAGATTTACACCATACTTAAACTTATTGCCGAGTCGTAATAAGAATTTTAGACCCACGGAGACAATCTCGAGGTGCGAGGCTTGGTGGCTAGATTGGCAGGCCGTGGCGTTGTATTTTGCTGGTCCTCTGTTCGAATCTCGAGACCTACAGATAGCTTTATAATTTTTATTTTTTTTAAACTAATTTTACATATATTTCTCCGTTACTTTTAGAGTTACTATGAATTATCCAAAATCATATATTTCAAAACTATATTTTAAAGTCAAAATATTTATATATTTAATCGGAATTTTAAGAGTAATGTCCGCGCACATGCGCAGAATCTATTCCTATTCTTAGCATTGTGCTTTGAAAACCAGATTTACACCATACTTAAACTTATTGCCGAGTCGTAATAAGAATTTTAGACCCACTGAGACACTCTCGAGGTACGAGGCTTGGTGGCTAGATTGGCAGGGCGTGGCATTGTATTTTGCTGGTCCTGTGTTCGAATCTCGGGACCTACAGATAGCTTTATAATTTTTCTTTTTTTTTTAAACAAATTTTACATATATTTCTCCGTTATTTTTAGAGTTACTATGAATTATCCAAAATCATATATTTCAAAACTATATTTTAAAGTCAAAATATTTATTTATTTAATCGGAATTTTAAGAGTGATGTCCGCGCACATGCGCGGAATCTATTCCTATTCTTAGCATTGTGCTTTGAAAACCAGATTTACACCATACTTAAACTTATTGCCGAGTCGTAATGAGAATTTTAGACTCACTGAGACACTCTCGAGGTACGAGGCTTGGTGGCTAGATTGGCAGGGCGTGGCATTGTATTTTGCTGGTCCTCTGTTCGAATCTCGAGACCTACAGATAGCTTTATAATTTTTCTTTTTTTTTAAACAAATTTTACATATATTTCTCCGTTACTTTTAGAGTTACTATGAATTATCCAAAATCATATATTTCAAAACTATATTTTAAAGTCAAAATATTTATATATTTAATCGGAATTTTAAGAGTAATGTCCGCGCACATATGCAGAATCTATTCCTATTCTTAGCATTGTGCTTTGAAACACAGATTTACACCATACTTAAACTTATTGCCGAGTCGTAATAAGAATTTTAGACCCACGGAGACAATCTCGAGGTGCGAGGCTTGGTGGCTAGATTGGCAGGGCGTGTCGTTGTATTTTGCTGGTCCTCTGTTCGAATCTCGAGACCTACAGATAGCTTTATAATTTTTCTTTTTTTTAAACAAATTTTACATATATTTCTCCGTTACTTTTAGAGTTACTATGAATTATCCAAAATCATATATTTCAAAACTATATTTTAAAGTCAAAATATTTTTATATTTAACCGGAATTTTAAGAGTAATGTCCGCGCACATGCGCAGAATCTATTCCTATTATTAGCATTGTGCTTTGAAAACCAGATTTACACCATACTTAAACTTATTGCCGAGTCGTAATAAGAATTTTAGACCCACGGAGACAATCTCGAGGTGCGAGGCTTGGTGGCTAGATTGGCAGGCCGTGGCGTTGTATTTTGCTGGTCCTCTGTTCGAATCTCGAGACCTACAGATAGCTTTATAATTTTTATTTTTTTTAAACTAATTTTACATATATTTCTCCGTTACTTTTAGAGTTACTATGAATTATCCAAAATCATATATTTCAAAACTATATTTTAAAGTCAAAATATTTATATATTTAATCGGAATTTTAAGAGTAATGTCCGCGCACATGCGCAGAATCTATTCCTATTCTTAGCATTGTGCTTTGAAAACCAGATTTACACCATACTTAAACTTATTGCCGAGTCGTAATAAGAATTTTAGACCCACTGAGACACTCTCGAGGTACGAGGCTTGGTGGCTAGATTGGCAGGGCGTGGCATTGTATTTTGCTGGTCCTGTGTTCGAATCTCGGGACCTACAGATAGCTTTATAATTTTTCTTTTTTTTTTAAACAAATTTTACATATATTTCTCCGTTATTTTTAGAGTTACTATGAATTATCCAAAATCATATATTTCAAAACTATATTTTAAAGTCAAAATATTTATTTATTTAATCGGAATTTTAAGAGTGATGTCCGCGCACATGCGCGGAATCTATTCCTATTCTTAGCATTGTGCTTTGAAAACCAGATTTACACCATACTTAAACTTATTGCCGAGTCGTAATGAGAATTTTAGACTCACTGAGACACTCTCGAGGTACGAGGCTTGGTGGCTAGATTGGCAGGGCGTGGCATTGTATTTTGCTGGTCCTCTGTTCGAATCTCGAGACCTACAGATAGCTTTATAATTTTTCTTTTTTTTTAAACAAATTTTACATATATTTCTCCGTTACTTTTAGAGTTACTATGAATTATCCAAAATCATATATTTCAAAACTATATTTTAAAGTCAAAATATTTATATATTTAATCGGAATTTTAAGAGTAATGTCCGCGCACATATGCAGAATCTATTCCTATTCTTAGCATTGTGCTTTGAAACACAGATTTACACCATACTTAAACTTATTGCCGAGTCGTAATAAGAATTTTAGACCCACGGAGACAATCTCGAGGTGCGAGGCTTGGTGGCTAGGTTGGCAGGGCGTGTCGTTGTATTTTGCTGGTCCTCTGTTCGAATCTCGAGACCTACAGATAGCTTTATAATTTTTCTTTTTTTTAAACAAATTTTACATATATTTCTCCGTTACTTTTAGAGTTACTATGAATTATCCAAAATCATATATTTCAAAACTATATTTTAAAGTCAAAATATTTATATATTTAATCGGAATTTTAAGAGTAATGTCCGCGCACATGCGCAGAATCTATTCCTATTCTTAGCATTGTGCTTTGAAAACCAGATTTACACCATACTTAAACTTATTGCCGAGTCGTAATAAGAATTTTAGACCCACTGAGACACTCTCGAGGTACGAGGCTTGGTGGCTAGATTGGCAGGGCGTGGCATTGTATTTTGCTGGTCCTGTGTTCGAATCTCGGGACCTACAGATAGCTTTATAATTTTTCTTTTTTTTTAAACAAATTTTACATATATTTCTCCGTTATTTTTAGAGTTACTATGAATTATCCAAAATCATATATTTCAAAACTATATTTTAAAGTCAAAATATTTATTTATTTAATCGGAATTTTAAGAGTGATGTCCGCGCACATGCGCGGAATCTATTCCTATTCTTAGCATTGTGCTTTGAAAACCAGATTTACACCATACTTAAACTTATTGCCGAGTCGTAATGAGAATTTTAGACTCACTGAGACACTCTCGAGGTACGAGGCTTGGTGGCTAGATTGGCAGGGCGTGGCATTGTATTTTGCTGGTCCTCTGTTCGAATCTCGAGACCTACAGATAGCTTTATAATTTTTCTTTTTTTTTAAACAAATTTTACATATATTTCTCCGTTACTTTTAGAGTTACTATGAATTATCCAAAATCATATATTTCAAAACTATATTTTAAAGTCAAAATATTTATATATTTAATCGGAATTTTAAGAGTAATGTCCGCGCACATATGCAGAATCTATTCCTATTCTTAGCATTGTGCTTTGAAACACAGATTTACACCATACTTAAACTTATTGCCGAGTCGTAATAAGAATTTTAGACCCACGGAGACAATCTCGAGGTGCGAGGCTTGGTGGCTAGATTGGCAGGGCGTGTCGTTGTATTTTGCTGGTCCTCTGTTCGAATCTCGAGACCTACAGATAGCTTTATAATTTTTCTTTTTTTTAAACAAATTTTACATACATTTCTCCGTTACTTTTAGAGTTACTATGAATTATCCAAAATCATATATTTCAAAACTATATTTTAAAGTCAAAATATTTATATATTTAATCGGAATTTTAAGAGTAATGTCCGCGCACATGCGCAGAATCTATTCCTATTCTTAGCATTGTGCTTTGAAAACCAGATTTACACCATACTTAAACTTATTGCCGAGTCGTAATAAGAATTTTAGACCCACTGAGACACTCTCGAGGTACGAGGCTTGGTGGCTAGATTGGCAGGGCGTGGCATTGTATTTTGCTGGTCCTGTGTTCGAATCTCGAGACCTACAGATAGCTTTATAATTTTTCTTTTTTTTTAAACAAATTTTACATATATTTCTCCGTTATTTTTAGAGTTACTATGAATTATCCAAAATCATATATTTCAAAACTATATTTTAAAGTCAAAATATTTATTTATTTAATCGGAATTTTAAGAGTGATGTCCGCGCACATGCGCAGAATCTATTCCTATTCTTAGCATTGTGCTTTGAAACACAGATTTTCACCATACTTAAACTTATTGCCGAGTCGTAATGAGAATCTTAGACCCACTGAGACACTCTCGAGGTACGTGGCTTGGTGGCTAGATTGGCAGGGCGTTCCATTGTATTTTGCTGGTCCTCTGTTCGAATCTCGAGAGCTACATATAGCGTTATAATTTTTTTTTTTAAACAAATTTTACATATATTTCTCCGTTATTTTTAGAGTTACTATGAATTATCCAAAATCATATATTTCAAAACTATATTTTAAAGTCAAAATATTTATTTATTTAATCGGAATTTTAAGAGTGATGTCCGCGCACATGCGCAGAATCTATTCCTATTCTTAGCATTGTGCTTTGAAAAAAAGATTTACACCATACTTAAACTTATTGCCGAGTCGTAATGAGAATCTTAGACCCACTGAGACACTCTCGAGGTACGAGGCTTGGTGGCTAGATTATCAGGGCGTGGCATTGTATTTTGCTGGTCCTCTGTTCGAATCTCGAGAGCTACATATAGCTTTATAATTTTTCTTTTTTTTTTAAACAAATTTTACATATATTTCTCCGTTATTTTTAGAGTTACTATGAATTATCCAAAATCATATATTTCAAAACTATATTTTAAAGTCAAAATATTTATTTATTTAATCTGAATTTTAAGAGTGATGTCCGCGCACATGCGCAGAATCTATTCCTATTCTTAGCATTGTGCTTTGAAACACAGATTTACACCATACTTAAACTTATTGCCGAGTCGTAATGAGAATTTTAGACCCACGGAGACAATCTCGAGGTGCGAGGCTTGGTGGCTAGATTGGCAGGGCGTGGCGTTGTATTTTGCTGGTCCTCTGTTCGAATCTCGAGACCTACAGATAGCTTTATAATTTTTCTTTTTTTTAAACAAATTTTACATATATTTCTCCGTTACTTTTAGAGTTACTATGAATTATCCAAAATCATATATTTCAGAACTATATTTTAAAGTCAAAATATTTATATATTTAATCGGAATTTTAAGAGTAATGTCCGCGCACATGCGCAGAATCTATTCCTATTCTTAGCATTGTGCTTTGAAAACAAGATTTACACCATACTTAAACTTATTGCCGAGTCGTAATAAGAATTTTATACCCACTGAGACACTCTTGAGGTACGAGGCTTGGTGGCTAGATTGGCAGGGCGTGGCATTGTATTTTGCTGGTCCTGTGTTCGAATCTCGAGACCTACAGATAGCTTTATAATTTTTCTTTTTTTTTTTTAAACAAATTTTACATATATTTCTCCTTTACTTTTAGAGTTACTATGAATTATCCAAAATCATATATTTCAAAACTATATTTTAAAGTCAAAATATTTATTTATTTAATCGGAATTTTAAGAGTGATGTCCGCGCACATGCGCAGAATCTATTCCTATTCTTAGCATTGTGCTTTGAAACACAGATTTTCACCATACTTAAACTTATTGCCGAGTCGTAATGAGAATCTTAGACCCACTGAGACACTCTCGAGGTACGTGGCTTGGTGGCTAGATTGGCAGGTCGTTCCATTGTATTTTGCTGGTCCTCTGTTCGAATCTCGAGAGCTACATATAGCGTTATAATTTTTTTTTTAAACAAATTTTACATATATTTCTCCGTTATTTTTAGAGTTACTATGAATTATCCCAAATCATATATTTCAAAACTATATTTTAAAGTCAAAATATTTATTTATTTAATCGGAATTTTAAGAGTGATGTCCGCGCACATGCGCAGAATCTATTCCTATTCTTAGCATTGTGCTTTGAAACACAGATTTACACCATACTTAAACTTATTGCCGAGTCGTAATGAGAAATTTAGACCCACTGAGACTCTCTCGCGGTACGAGGCTTGGTGGCTAGATTGGCAGGGCGTGTCATTGTATTTTGCTGGTCCTCTGTTTGAATCTCGAGACCTACAGATAGCTTTATAATTTTTCTTTTTTTTAAAACAAATTTTACATATATTTCTCCGTTACTTTTAGAGTTACTATGAATTATCCAAAATCATATATTTCAAAACTATATTTTAAAGTCAAAATATTTATTTATTTAATCGGAATTTTAAGAGTAATGTCCGCGCACATGCGTAGAATCTATTCCTATTCTTAGCATTGTGCTTTGAAAACCAGATTTACACCATACTTAAACTTATTTCCGAGCCGTAATGAGAATCTTAGACCCACTGAGACACTCTCGAAGTACGAGGCTTGGTGGCTAGATTGGCAGGGCGTGGCATTGTATTTTGCTGGTCCTCTGTACGAATCTCGAGAGCTACATATAGCTTTATAATTTTTCTTTTTTTTAAAACAAATTTTACATATATTTCTCCGTTACTTTTAGAGTTACTATGAATTATCCAAAATCATATATTTCAAAACTATATTTTAAAGTCAAAATATTTATATATTTAATCGGAATTTTAAGAGTAATGTCCGCGCACATGCGCAGAATCTATTCCTATTCTTAGCATTGTGCTTTGAAACACAGATTTACACCATACTTAAACTTATTGCCGAGTCGTAATGAGAATCTTAGACCAACTGAGACACTCTCGAGATACGAGGCTTGGTGGCTAGATTGGCAGTTCGTGGCATTGTATTTTGCTGGTCCTCTGTTCGAATCTCGAGCCCTACAGATAGCTTTATAATTTTTCTTTTTTTTTTAAACATATTTTACATATATTTCTCCGTTACTTTTAGAGTTACTATGAATTATCCAAAATCATATATTTCAAAACTATATTTTAAAGTCAAAATATTTATATATTTAATCGGAATTTTAAGAGTAATGTCCGCGCACATGCGCAGAATCTATTCCTATTCTTAGCATTGTGCTTTGAAAACCAGATTTACACCATACTTAAACTTATTGCCGAGTCGTAATGAGAATTTTAGATCCACTGAGACACTCTCGAAGTACGAGGCTTGGTGGCTAGATTGGCAGGGCGTGGCATTGTATTTTGCTGGTCCTCTGTTCGAATCTCGAGACCTACAGATAGCTTTATAATTTTTCTTTTTTTTTAAACAAATTTTACATATATTTCTCCGTTATTTTTAGAGTTACTATGAATTATCCAAAATCATATATTTCAAAACTATATTTTAAAGTCAAAATATTTATTTATTTAATCGGAATTTTAAGAGTGATGTCCGCGCACATGCGCAGAATCTATTCCTATTCTTAGCATTGTGCTTTGAAACACAGATTTTCACCATACTTAAACTTATTGCCGAGTCGTAATGAGAATCTTAGACCCACTGAGACACTCTCGAGGTACGTGGCTTGGTGGCTAGATTGGCAGGGCGTTCCATTGTATTTTGCTGGTCCTCTGTTCGAATCTCGAGAGCTACATATAGCGTTATAATTTTTTTTTTAAACAAATTTTACATATATTTCTCCGTTATTTTTAGAGTTACTATGAATTATCCAAAATCATATATTTCAAAACTATATTTTAAAGTCAAAATATTTATTTATTTAATCGGAATTTTAAGAGTGATGTCCGCGCACATGCGCAGAATCTATTCCTATTCTTAGCGTTGTGCTTTGAAAAAAAGATTTACACCATACTTAAACTTATTGCCGAGTCGTAATGAGAATCTTAGACCCACTGAGACACTCTCGAGGTACGAGGCTTGGTGGCTAGATTATCAGGGCGTGGCATTGTATTTTGCTGGTCCTCTGTTCGAATCTCGAGAGCTACATATAGCTTTATAATTTTTCTTTTTTTTTTAAACAAATTTTACATATATTTCTCCGTTATTTTTAGAGTTACTATGAATTATCCAAAATCATATATTTCAAAACTATATTTTAAAGTCAAAATATTTATTTATTTAATCTGAATTTTAAGAGTGATGTCCGCGCACATGCGCAGAATCTATTCCTATTCTTAGCATTGTGCTTTGAAACACAGATTTACACCATACTTAAACTTATTGCCGAGTCGTAATGAGAATTTTAGACCCACGGAGACAATCTCGAGGTGCGAGGCTTGGTGGCTAGATTGGCAGGGCGTGGCGTTGTATTTTGCTGGTCCTCTGTTCGAATCTCGAGACCTACAGATAGCTTTATAATTTTTCTTTTTTTTAAACAAATTTTACATATATTTCTCCGTTACTTTTAGAGTTACTATGAATTATCCAAAATCATATATTTCAAAACTATATTTTAAAGTCAAAATATTTATATATTTAATCGGAATTTTAAGAGTAATGTCCGCGCACATGCGCAGAATCTATTCCTATTCTTAGCATTGTGCTTTGAAAACAAGATTTACACCATACTTAAACTTATTGCCGAGTCGTAATAAGAATTTTAGACCCACTGAGACACTCTCGAGGTACGAGGCTTGGTGGCTAGATTGGCAGAGCGTGGCATTGTATTTTGCTGGTCCTGTGTTCGAATCTCGAGACCTACAGATAGCTTTATAATTTTTCTTTTTTTTTTAAAACAAATTTTACATATATTTCTCCTTTACTTTTAGAGTTACTATGAATTATCCAAAATCATATATTTCAAAACTATATTTTAAAGTCAAAATATTTATTTATTTAATCGGAATTTTAAGAGTGATGTCCGCGCACATGCGCAGAATCTATTCCTATTCTTAGCATTGTGCTTTGAAACACAGATTTTCACCATACTTAAACTTATTGTCGAGTCGTAATGAGAATCTTAGACCCACTGAGACACTCTCGAGGTACGTGGCTTGGTGGCTAGATTGGCAGGTCGTTCCATTGTATTTTGCTGGTCCTCTGTTCGAATCTCGAGAGCTACATATAGCGTTATAATTTTTTTTTAAACAAATTTTACATATATTTCTCCGTTATTTTTAGAGTTACTATGAATTATCCCAAATCATATATTTCAAAACTATATTTTAAAGTCAAAATATTTATTTATTTAATCGGAATTTTAAGAGTGATGTCCGCGCACATGCGCAGAATCTATTCCTATTCTTAGCATTGTGCTTTGAAACACAGATTTACACCATACTTAAACTTATTGCCGAGTCGTAATGAGAAATTTAGACCCACTGAGACTCTCTCGCGGTACGAGGCTTGGTGGCTAGATTGGCAGGGCGTGTCATTGTATTTTGCTGGTCCTCTGTTTGAATCTCGAGACCTACAGATAGCTTTATAATTTTTCTTTTTTTTAAAACAAATTTTACATATATTTCTCCGTTACTTTTAGAGTTACTATGAATTATCCAAAATCATATATTTCAAAACTATATTTTAAAGTCAAAATATTTATTTATTTAATCGGAATTTTAAGAGTAATGTCCGCGCACATGCGTAGAATCTATTCCTATTCTTAGCATTGTGCTTTGAAAACCAGATTTACACCATACTTAAACTTATTTCCGAGCCGTAATGAGAATCTTAGACCCACTGAGACACTCTCGAAGTACGAGGCTTGGTGGCTAGATTGGCAGGGCGTGGCATTGTATTTTGCTGGTCCTCTGTTCGAATCTCGAGAGCTACATATAGCTTTATAATTTTTCTTTTTTTTAAAACAAATTTTACATATATTTCTCCGTTACTTTTAGAGTTACTATGAATTATCCAAAATCATATATTTCAAAACTATATTTTAAAGTCAAAATATTTATATATTTAATCGGAATTTTAAGAGTAATGTCCGCGCACATGCGCAGAATCTATTCCTATTCTTAGCATTGTGCTTTGAAACACAGATTTACACCATACTTAAACTTATTGCCGAGTCGTAATGAGAATTTTAGACCTACTGAGACACTCTCGAGGTACGAGGCTTGGTGGCTAGATTGGCAGGCCGTGGCATTGTATTTTGCTGGTCCTCTGTTCGAATCTCGAGAGCTACAGATAGCTTTATAATTTTTTTTTTTTAACAAATTTTACATATATTTCTCCGTTACTTTTAGAGTTACTATGAATTATCCAAAATCATATATTTCAAAACTATATTTTAAAGTCAAAATATTTATATATTTAATCGGAATTTTAAGAGTGATGTCCGCGCACATGCGCAGAATCTATTCCTATTCTTAGCATTGTGCTTTGAAACACAGATTTACACCATACTTAAACTTATTGCCGAGTCGTAATGAGAAATTTAGACCCACTGAGACTCTCTCGCGGTACGAGGCTTGGTGGCTAGATTGGCAGGGCGTGTCATTGTATTTTGCTGGTCCTCTGTTTGAATCTCGAGACCTACAGATAGCTTTATAATTTTTCTTTTTTTTAAAACATATTTTACATATATTTCTCCGTTACTTTTAGAGTTACTATGAATTATCCAAAATCATATATTTCAAAACTATATTTTAAAGTCAAAATATTTATTTATTTAATCGGAATTTTAAGAGTAATGTCCGCGCACATGCGTAGAATCTATTCCTATTCTTAGCATTGTGCTTTGAAAACCAGATTTACACCATACTTAAACTTATTTCCGAGCCGTAATGAGAATCTTAGACCCACTGAGACACTCTCGAAGTACGAGGCTTGGTGGCTAGATTGGCAGGGCGTGGCATTGTATTTTGCTGGTCCTCTGTTCGAATCTCGAGAGCTACATATAGCTTTATAATTTTTCTTTTTTTTAAAACAAATTTTACATATATTTCTCCGTTACTTTTAGAGTTACTATGAATTATCCAAAATCATATATTTCAAAACTATATTTTAAAGTCAAAATATTTATATATTTAATCGGAATTTTAAGAGTAATGTCCGCGCACATGCGCAGAATCTATTCCTATTCTTAGCATTGTGCTTTGAAACACAGATTTACACCATACTTAAACTTATTGCCGAGTCGTAATGAGAATTTTAGACCTACTGAGACACTCTCGAGGTACGAGGCTTGGTGGCTAGATTGGCAGGCCGTGGCATTGTATTTTGCTGGTCCTCTGTTCGAATCTCGAGAGCTACAGATAGCTTTATAATTTTTTTTTTTTAACAAATTTTACATATATTTCTCCGTTACTTTTAGAGTTACTATGAATTATCCAAAATCATATATTTCAAAACTATATTTTAAAGTCAAAATATTTATATATTTAATCGGAATTTTAAGAGTCATGTCCGCGCACATGCGCAGAATCTATTCCTATTCTTAGCATTGTGCTTTGAAAAGCAGATTTACACCATACTTAAACTTATTGCCGAGTCGTAATAAGACTCTTAGACCCACTGAGACACTCTCGAGAAACGAGGCTTGGTGGCTAGATTATCAGGGCGTGGCATTGTATTTTGCTGGTCCTCTGTTCGAATCTCGAGAGCTACATATAGCTTTATAATTTTTCTTTTTTTTTAAACAAATTTTACATATATTTCTCCGTTATTTTTAGAGTTACTATGAATTATCCAAAATCATATATTTCAAAACTATATTTTAAAGTCAAAATATTTATTTATTTAATCTGAATTTTAAGAGTGATGTCCGCGCACATGCGCAGAATCTATTCCTATTCTTAGCATTGTGCTTTGAAACACAGATTTACACCATACTTAAACTTATTGCCGAGTCGTAATGAGAATTTTAGACCCACGGAGACAATCTCGAGGTGCGAGGCTTGGTGGCTAGATTGGCAGGGCGTGGCGTTGTATTTTGCTGGTCCTTTGTTCGAATCTCGAGAGCTACATATAGCGTTATAATTTTTTTTTTTAAACAAATTTTACATATATTTCTCCGTTATTTTTAGAGTTACTATGAATTATCCCAAATCATATATTTCAAAACTATATTTTAAAGTCAAAATATTTATTTATTTAATCGGAATTTTAAGAGTAATGTCCGCGCACATGCGCAGAATCTATTCCTATTCTTAGCATTGTGCTTTGAAAACAAGATTTACACCATACTTAAACTTATTGCCGAGTCGTAATAAGAATTTTAGACCCACTGAGACACTCTCGAGGTACGAGGCTTGGTGGCTAGATTGGCAGGGCGTGGCTTTGTATTTTGCTGGTCCTGTGTTCGAATCTCGAGACCTACAGATAGCTTTATAATTTTTCTTTTTTTTTTTTAAACAAATTTTACATATATTTCTCCTTCACTTTTAGAGTTACTATGAATTATCCAAAATCATATATTTCAAAACTATATTTTAAAGTCAAAATATTTATTTATTTAATCGGAATTTTAAGAGTGGTGTCCGCGCACATGCGCAGAATCTATTCCTATTCTTAGCATTGTGCTTTGAAACACAGATTTTCACCATACTTAAACTTATTGCCGAGTCGTAATGAGAATCTTAGACCCACTGAGACACTCTCGAGGTACGTGGCTTGGTGGCTAGATTGGCAGGTCGTTCCATTGTATTTTGCTGGTCCTCTGTTCGAATCTCGAGAGCTACATATAGCGTTATAATTTTTTTTTTTAAACAAATTTTACATATATTTCTCCGTTATTTTTAGAGTTACTATGAATTATCCCAAATCATATATTTCAAAACTATATTTTAAAGTCAAAATATTTATTTATTTAATCGGAATTTTAAGAGTAATGTCCGCGCACATGCGCAGAATCTATTCCTATTCTTAGCATTGTGCTGTGAAAACCAGATTTACACCATACTTAAACTTATTGCCGAGTCGTAATGAGAAATTTAGACCCACTGAGACTCTCTCGCGGTACGAGGCTTGGTGGCTAGATTGGCAGGGCGTGTCATTGTATTTTGCTGGTCCTCTGTTTGAATCTCGAGACCTACAGATAGCTTTATAATTTTTCTTTTTTTTAAAACAAATTTTACATATATTTCTCCGTTACTTTTAGAGTTACTATGAATTATCCAAAATCATATATTTCAAAACTATATTTTAAAGTCAAAATATTTATTTATTTAATCGGAATTTTAAGAGTAATGTCCGCGCACATGCGTAGAATCTATTCCTATTCTTAGCATTGTGCTTTGAAAACCAGATTTACACCATACTTAAACTTATTTCCGAGCCGTAATGAGAATCTTAGACCCACTGAGACACTCTCGAAGTACGAGGCTTGGTGGCTAGATTGGCAGGGCGTGGCATTGTATTTTGCTGGTCCTCTGTTCGAATCTCGAGAGCTACATATAGCTTTATAATTTTTCTTTTTTTTAAAACCAATTTTACATATATTTCTCCGTTACTTTTAGAGTTACTATGAATTATCCAAAATCATATATTTCAAAACTATATTTTAAAGTCAAAATATTTATATCTTTAATCGGAATTTTAAGAGTAATGTCCGCGCACATGCGCAGAATCTATTCCTATTCTTAGCATTGTGCTTTGAAACACAGATTTACACCATACTTAAACTTATTGCCGAGTCGTAATGAGAATTTTAGACCTACTGAGACACTCTCGAGGTACGAGGCTTGGTGTCTAGATTGGCAGGCCGTGGCATTGTATTTTGCTGGTCCTCTGTTCGAATCTCGAGAGCTACAGATAGCTTTATAATTTTTTTTTTTAACAAATTTTACATATATTTCTCCGTTACTTTTAGAGTTACTATGAATTATCCAAAATCATATATTTCAAAACTATATTTTAAAGTCAAAATATTTATATATTTAATCGGAATTTTAAGAGTCATGTCCGCGCACATGCGCAGAATCTATTCCTATTCTTAGCATTGTGCTTTGAAAAGCAGATTTACACCATACTTAAACTTATTGCCGAGTCGTAATAAGACTCTTAGACCCACTGAGACACTCTCGAGAAACGAGGCTTGGTGGCTAGATTATCAGGGCGTGGCATTGTATTTTGCTGGTCCTCTGTTCGAATCTCGAGAGCTACATATAGCTTTATAATTTTTCTTTTTTTTAAAACAAATTTTACATATATTTCTCCGTTATTTTTAGAGTTACTATGAATTATCCAAAATCATATATTTCAAAACTATATTTTAAAGTCAAAATATTTATTTATTTAATCTGAATTTTAAGAGTGATGTCCGCGCACATGCGCAGAATCTATTCCTATTCTTAGCATTGTGCTTTGAAACACAGATTTACACCATACTTAAACTTATTGCCGAGTCGTAATGAGAATTTTAGACCCACGGAGACAATCTCGAGGTGCGAGGCTTGGTGGCTAGATTGGCAGGGCGTGGCGTTGTATTTTGCTGGTCCTTTGTTCGAATCTCGAGAGCTACATATAGCGTTATAATTTTTTTTTTTAAACAAATTTTACATATATTTCTCCGTTATTTTTAGAGTTACTATGAATTATCCCAAATCATATATTTCAAAACTATATTTTAAAGTCAAAATATTTATTTATTTAATCGGAATTTTAAGAGTAATGTCCGCGCACATGCGCAGAATCTATTCCTATTCTTAGCATTGTGCTTTGAAAACAAGATTTACACCATACTTAAACTTATTGCCGAGTCGTAATAAGAATTTTAGACCCACTGAGACACTCTCGAGGTACGAGGCTTGGTGGCTAGATTGGCAGGGCGTGGCATTGTATTTTGCTGGTCCTGTGTTCGAATCTCGAGACCTACAGATAGCTTTATAATTTTTCTTTTTTTTTTTAAACAAATTTTACATATATTTCTCCTTTACTTTTAGAGTTACTATGAATTATCCAAAATCATATATTTCAAAACTATATTTTAAAGTCAAAATATTTATTTATTTAATCGGAATTTTAAGAGTGATGTCCGCGCACATGCGCAGAATCTATTCCTATTCTTAGCATTGTGCTTTGAAACACAGATTTTCACCATACTTAAACTTATTGCCGAGTCGTAATGAGAATCTTAGACCCACTGAGACACTCTCGAGGTACGTGGCTTGGTGGCTAGATTGGCAGGTCGTTCCATTGTATTTTGCTGGTCCTCTGTTCGAATCTCGAGAGCTACATATAGCGTTATAATTTTTTTTTTAAACAAATTTTACATATATTTCTCCGTTATTTTTAGAGTTACTATGAATTATCCCAAATCATATATTTCAAAACTATATTTTAAAGTCAAAATATTTATTTATTTAATCGGAATTTTAAGAGTAATGTCCGCGCACATGCGCAGAATCTATTCCTATTCTTAGCATTGTGCTGTGAAAACCAGATTTACACCATACTTAAACTTATTGCCGAGTCGTAATGAGAAATTTAGACCCACTGAGACTCTCTCACGGTACGAGGCTTGGTGGCTAGATTGGCAGGGCGTGTCATTGTATTTTGCTGGTCCTCTGTTTGAATCTCGAGACCTACAGATAGCTTTATAATTTTTCTTTTTTTTAAAACAAATTTTACATATATTTCTCCGTTACTTTTAGAGTTACTATGAATTATCCAAAATCATATATTTCAAAACTATATTTTAAAGTCAAAATATTTATTTATTTAATCGGAATTTTAAGAGTAATGTCCGCGCACATGCGTAGAATCTATTCCTATTCTTAGCATTGTGCTTTGAAAACCAGATTTACACCATACTTAAACTTATTTCCGAGCCGTAATGAGAATCTTAGACCCACTGAGACACTCTCGAAGTACGAGGCTTGGTGGCTAGATTGGCAGGGCGTGGCATTGTATTTTGCTGGTCCTCTGTTCGAATCTCGAGAGCTACATATAGCTTTATAATTTTTCTTTTTTTTAAAACAAATTTTACATATATTTCTCCGTTACTTTTAGAGTTACTATGAATTATCCAAAATCATATATTTCAAAACTATATTTTAAAGGCAAAATATTTATATATTTAATCGGAATTTTAAGAGTAATGTCCGCGCACATGCGCAGAATCTATTCCTATTCTTAGCATTGTGCTTTGAAACACAGATTTACACCATACTTAAACTTATTGCCGAGTCGTAATGAGAATCTTAGACCAACTGAGACACTCTCGAGATACGAGGCTTGGTGGCTAGATTGGCAGTTCGTGGCATTGTATTTTGCTGGTCCTCTGTTCGAATCTCGAGCCCTACAGATAGCTTTATAATTTTTCTTTTTTTTTTTAAACATATTTTACATATATTTCTCCGTTACTTTTAGAGTTACTATGAATTATCCAAAATCATATATTTCAAAACTATATTTTAAAGTCAAAATATTTATATATTTAATCGGAATTTTAAGAGTAATGTCCGCGCACATGCGCAGAATCTATTCCTATTCTTAGCATTGTGCTTTGAAAACCAGATTTACACCATACTTAAACTTATTGCCGAGTCGTAATGAGAATTTTAGATCCACTGAGACACTCTCGAGGTACGAGGCTTGGTGGCTAGATTGGCAGGGCGTGGCATTGTATTTTGCTGGTCCTCTGTTCGAATCTCGAGACCTACAGATAGCTTTATAATTTTTCTTTTTTTTAAAACAAATTTTACATATATTTCTCCGTTACTTTTAGAGTTACTATGAATTATCCAAAATCATATATTTCAAAACTATATTTTAAAGTCAAAATATTTATATATTTAATCGGAATTTTAAGAGTAATGTCCGCGCACATGCGCAGAATCTATTCCTATTCTTAGCATTGTGCTTTGAAACACAGATTTACACCATACTTAAACTTATTGCCGAGTCGTAATGAGAATCTTAGACCAACTGAGACACTCTCGAGATACGAGGCTTGGTGGCTAGATTGGCAGTTCGTGGCATTGTATTTTGCTGGTCCTCTGTTCGAATCTCGAGCCCTACAGATAGCTTTATAATTTTTCTTTTTTTTTTAAACATATTTTACATATATTTCTCCGTTACTTTTAGAGTTACTATGAATTATCCAAAATCATATATTTCAAAACTATATTTTAAAGTCAAAATATTTATATATTTAATCGGAATTTTAAGAGTAATGTCCGCGCACATGCGCAGAATCTATTCCTATTCTTAGCATTGTGCTTTGAAAACCAGATTTACACCATACTTAAACTTATTGCCGAGTCGTAATGAGAATTTTAGATCCACTGAGACACTCTCGAGGTACGAGGCTTGGTGGCTAGATTGGCAGGGCGTGGCATTGTATTTTGCTGGTCCTCTGTTCGAATCTCGAGACCTACAGATAGCTTTATAATTTTTCTTTTTTTTAAAACAAATTTTACATATATTTCTCCGTTACTTTTAGAGTTACTATGAATTATCCAAAATCATATATTTCAAAACTATATTTTAAAGTCAAAATATTTATATATTTAATCGGAATTTTAAGAGTAATGTCCGCGCACATGCGCAGAATCTATTCCTACTCTTAGCATTGTGCTTTGAAAACCAGATTTACACCATACTTAAACTTATTGCCGAGTCGTAATGAGAATTTTAGATCCACTGAGACACTCTCGAGGTACGAGGCTTGGTGGCTAGATTGGCAGGGCGTGGCATTGTATTTTGCTGGTCCTCTGTTCGAATCTCGAGACCTACAGATAGCTTTATAATTTTTCTTTTTTTTTAAACAAATTTTACATATATTTCTCCGTTACTTTTAGAGTTACTATGAATTATCAAAAATCATATATTTCAAAACTATATTTTAAAGTCAAAATATTTATATATTTAATCGGAATTTTAAGAGTAATGTCCGCGCACATGCGCAGAATCTATTCCTATTCTTAGCATTGTGCTTTGAAAACCAGATTTACACCATACTTAAACTTATTGCCGAGTCGTAATGAGAATTTTAGATCCACTGAGACACTCTCGAGGTACGAGGCTTGGTGGCTAGATTGGCAGGGCGTGGCATTGTATTTTGCTGGTCCTCTGTTCGAATCTCGAGACCTACAGATAGCTTTATAATTTTTCTTTTTTTTTTTAAACAAATTTTACATATATTTCTCCGTTACTTTTAGAGTTACTATGAATTATCCAAAATCATATATTTCAAAACTATATTTTAAAGTCAAAATATTTATATATTTAATCGGAATTTTAAGAGTAATGTCCGCGCACATGCGCAGAATCTATTCCTATTCTTAGCATTGTGCTTTGAAAACAAGATTTACACCATACTTAAACTTATTGCCGAGTCGTAATGAGAATTTTAGATCCACTGAGACACTCTCGAGGTACGAGGCTTGGTGGCTAGATTGGCACCGCATGGCATTGTATTTTGCTGGTCCTCTGTTCGAATCTCGAGACCTACAGCTAGGTTTATTATTTTTCTTTTTTTTTTAAACAAATTTTACATATATTTCTCCGTTATTTTTAGAGTTACTATGAATTATCCAAAATCATATATTTCAAAACTATATTTTAAAGTCAAAATATTTATATATTTAATCGGAATTTTAAGAGTAATGTCCGCGCACATGCGTAGAATGTATTCCTATTCTTAGCATTTTGCTTTGAAACACAGATTTACACCATACTTAAACTTATTGCCGAGTCGTAATGAGAAATTTAGACATACTGAGACTCTCTCGCGGTACGAGGCTTGGTGGCTAGATTGGCAGGGCGTGTCATTGTATTTTGCTGGTCCTCTGTTTGAATCTCGAGACCTACAGATAGCTTTATAATTTTTCTTTTTTTTTTAAACAAATTTTACATATATTTCTCCGTTACTTTTAGAGTTACTATGAATTATCCAAAATCATATATTTCAAAACTATATTTTAAAGTCAAAATATTTATATATTTAATCGGAATTTTAAGAGTAATGTCCGCGCACATGCGCAGAATCTATTCCTATTCTTAGCATTGTGCTGTGAAAACCAGATTTACACCATACTTAAACTTATTGCCGAGTCGTAATGAGAATTTTAGATCCACTGAGACACTCTCGAGGTACGAGGCTTGGTGGCTAGATTGGCAGGGCGTGGCATTGTATTTTGCTGGTCCTCTGTTCGAATCTCGAGACCTACAGATAGCTTTATAATTTTTCTTTTTTTTTAAACAAATTTTACATATATTTCTCCGTTACTTTTAGAGTTACTATGAATTATCCAAAATCATATATTTCAAAACTATATTTTAAAGTCAAAATATTTATATATTTAATCGGAATTTTAAGAGTAATGTCCGCGGACATGCGCAGAATCTATTCCTACTCTTAGCATTGTGCTTTGAAAACCAGATTTACACCATACTTAAACTTATTGCCGAGTCGTAATGAGAATTTTAGATCCACTGAGACACTCTCGAGGTACGAGGCTTGGTGGCTAGATTGGCAGGGCGTGGCATTGTATTTTGCTGGTCCTCTGTTCGAATCTCGAGACCTACAGATAGCTTTATAATTTTTCTTTTTTTTTAAACAAATTTTACATATATTTCTCCGTTACTTTTAGAGTTACTATGAATTATCAAAAATCATATATTTCAAAACTATATTTTAAAGTCAAAATATTTATATATTTAATCGGAATTTTAAGAGTAATGTCCGCGCACATGCGCAGAATCTATTCCTATTCTTAGCATTGTGCTTTGAAAACCAGATTTACACCATACTTAAACTTATTGCCGAGTCGTAATGAGAATTTTAGATCCACTGAGACACTCTCGAGGTACGAGGCTTGGTGGCTAGATTGGCAGGGCGTGGCATTGTATTTTGCTGGTCCTCTGTTCGAATCTCGAGACCTACAGATAGCTTTATAATTTTTCTTTTTTTTTTTTAAACAAATTTTACATATATTTCTCCGTTACTTTTAGAGTTACTATGAATTATCCAAAATCATATATTTCAAAACTATATTTTAAAGTTAAAATATTTATATATTTAATCGGAATTTTAAGAGTAATGTCCGCGCACATGCGCAGAATCTATTCCTATTCTTAGCATTGTGCTTTGAAAACAAGATTTACACCATACTTAAACTTATTGCCGAGTCGTAATGAGAATTTTAGATCCACTGAGACACTCTCGAGGTACGAGGCTTGGTGGCTAGATTGGCACCGCATGGCATTGTATTTTGCTGGTCCTCTGTTCGAATCTCGAGACCTACAGCTAGGTTTATTATTTTTCTTTTTTTTTTAAACAAATTTTACATATATTTCTCCGTTATTTTTAGAGTTACTATGAATTATCCAAAATCATATATTTCAAAACTATATTTTAAAGTCAAAATATTTATATATTTAATCGGAATTTTAAGAGTAATGTCCGCGCACATGCGTAGAATGTATTCCTATTCTTAGCATTTTGCTTTGAAACACAGATTTACACCATACTTAAACTTATTGCCGAGTCGTAATGAGAAATTTAGACATACTGAGACTCTCTCGCGGTACGAGGCTTGGTGGCTAGATTGGCAGGGCGTGTCATTGTATTTTGCTGGTCCTCTGTTTGAATCTCGAGACCTACAGATAGCTTTATAATTTTTCTTTTTTTTTTAAACAAATTTTACATATATTTCTCCGTTACTTTTAGAGTTACTATGAATTATCCAAAATCATATATTTCAAAACTATATTTTAAAGTCAAAATATTTATATATTTAATCGGAATTTTAAGAGTAATGTCCGCGCACATGCGCAGAATCTATTCCTATTCTTAGCATTGTGCTGTGAAAACCAGATTTACACCATACTTAAACTTATTGCCGAGTCGTAATGAGAATTTTAGATCCACTGAGACACTCTCGAGGTACGAGGCTTGGTGGCTAGATTGGCAGGGCTTGGCATTGTATTTTGCTGGTCCTCTGTTCGAATCTCGAGAGCTACATATAGCTTTATAATTTTTCTTTTTTTTTAAACAAATTTTACATATATTTCTCCGTTACTTTTAGAGTTACTATGAATTATCCAAAATCATATATTTCAAAACTATATTTTAAAGACAAAATATTTATATATTTAATCGGAATTTTAAGAGTAATGTCCGCGCACATGCGCAGAATCTATTCCTACTCTTAGCATTGTGCTTTGAAAACCAGATTTACACCATACTTAAACTTATTGCCGAGTCGTAATGAGAATTTTAGATCCACTGAGACACTCTCGAGGTACGAGGCTTGGTGGCTAGATTGGCAGGGCGTGGCATTGTATTTTGCTGGTCCTCTGTTCGAATCTCGAGACCTACAGATAGCTTTATAATTTTTCTTTTTTTTTAAACAAATTTTACATATATTTCTCCGTTACTTTTAGAGTTACTATGAATTATCAAAAATCATATATTTCAAAACTATATTTTAAAGTCAAAATATTTATATATTTAATCGGAATTTTAAGAGTAATGTCCGCGCACATGCGCAGAATCTATTCCTATTCTTAGCATTGTGCTTTGAAAACCAGATTTACACCATACTTAAACTTATTGCCGAGTCGTAATGAGAATTTTAGATCCACTGAGACACTCTCGAGGTACGAGGCTTGGTGGCTAGATTGGCAGGGCGTGGCATTGTATTTTGCTGGTCCTCTGTTTGAATCTCGAGACCTACAGATAGCTTTATAATTTTTCTTTTTTTTTTAAACAAATTTTACATATATTTCTCCGTTACTTTTAGAGTTACTATGAATTATCCAAAATCATATATTTCAAAACTATATTTTAAAGTCAAAATATTTATATATTTAATCGGAATTTTAAGAGTAATGTCCGCGCACATGCGCAGAATCTATTCCTATTCTTAGCATTGTGCTGAGAAAACCAGAGTTACACCATACTTAAACTTATTGCCGAGTCGTAATGAGAATTTTAGATCCTCTGAGACACTCTCGAGGTACGAGTCTTGGTGGCTAGATTGGCAGGGCGTGGCATTGTAATTTGCTGGTCCTCTGTTCGAATCTCGAGACCTACAGCTAGCTTTATAATTTTTCTTTTTTTTTAAACAAATTTTACATATATTTCTCCGTTAATTTTAGAGTTACTATGAATTATCAAAAATCATATATTTCAAAACTATATTTTAAAGTCAAAATATTTATATATTTAATCGGAATTTTAAGAGTAATGTCCGCGGACATGCGCAGAATCTATTCCTATTCTTAGCATTGTGCTTTGAAAACCAGATTTACACCATACTTAAACTTATTGCCGAGTCGTAATGAGAATTTTAGACCCACTGAGACACTCTCGAGGTACGAGGCTTGGTGGCTAGATTGGCAGGTCGTGGCATTGTATTTTGCTGGTCCTCTGTTCGAATCTCGAGAGCTACATATAGCTTTATAATTTTTCTTTTTTTTTAAACAAATTTTACATATATTTCTCCGTTACTTTTAGAGTTACTATGAATTATCCAAAATCATATATTTCAAAACTATATTTTAAAGTCAAAATATTTATATATTTAATCGGAATTTTAAGAGTAATGTCCGCGCACATGCGCAGAATCTATTCCTACTCTTAGCATTGTGCTTTGAAAACCAGATTTACACCATACTTAAACTTATTGCCGAGTCGTAATGAGAATTTTAGATCCACTGAGACACTCTCGAGGTACGAGGCTTGGTGGCTAGATTGGCAGGGCGTGGCATTGTATTTTGCTGGTCCTCTGTTCGAATCTCGAGACCTACAGATAGCTTTATAATTTTTCTTTTTTTTTAAACAAATTTTACATATATTTCTCCGTTACTTTTAGAGTTACTATGAATTATCAAAAATCATATATTTCAAAACTATATTTTAAAGTCAAAATATTTATATATTTAATCGGAATTTTAAGAGTAATGTCCGCGCACATGCGCAGAATCTATTCCTATTCTTAGCATTGTGCTTTGAAAACCAGATTTACACCATACTTAAACTTATTGCCGAGTCGTAATGAGAATTTTAGATCCACTGAGACACTCTCGAGGTACGAGGCTTGGTGGCTAGATTGGCAGGGCGTGGCATTGTATTTTGCTGGTCCTCTGTTCGAATCTCGAGACCTACAGTTAGCTTTATAATTTTTCTTTTTTTTTTTAAACAAATTTTACATATATTTCTCCGTTACTTTTAGAGTTACTATGAATTATCCAAAATCATATATTTCAAAACTATATTTTAAAGTCAAAATATTTATATATTTAATCGGAATTTTAAGAGTAATGTCCGCGCACATGCGCAGAATCTATTCCTATTCTTAGCATTGTGCTTTGAAAACAAGATTTACACCATACTTAAACTTATTGCCGAGTCGTAATGAGAATTTTAGATCCACTGAGACACTCTCGAGGTACGAGGCTTCGTGGCTAGATTGGCACCGCATGGCATTGTATTTTGCTGGTCCTCTGTTCGAATCTCGAGACCTACAGCTAGCTTTATTATTTTTCTTTTTTTTTTAAACAAATTTTACATATATTTCTCCGTTAATTTTAGAGTTACTATGAATTATCAAAAATCATATATTTCAAAACTATATTTTAAAGTCAAAATATTTATATATTTAATAGGAATTTTAAGAGTAATATCCGCGGACATGCGCAGAATCTATTCCTATTCTTAGCATTGTGCTTTGAAAACCAGATTTACACCATACTTAAACTTATTGCCGAGTCGTAATGAGAATTTTAGACCCACTGAGACACTTCGACGTACGAGGCTTGGTGGCTAGATTGGCAGGGCGTGGCATTGTATTTTGCTGGTCCTCTGTTCGAATCTCGAGACATACAGATAGCTTTATAATTTTTCTTTTTTTTTTAAACAAATTTTACATATATTTCTCCGTTACTTTTAGAGTTACTATGAATTATCCAAAATCATATATTTCAAAACTATATTTTAAAGTCAAAATATTTATATATTTAATCGGAATTTTAAGAGTAATGTCCGCGCACATGCGCAGAATCTATTCCTATTCTTAGCATTGTGCTTTGAAAACCAGATTTACACCATACTTAAACTTATTGCCGAGTCGTAATGAGAAATTTAGACCCACTGAGACTCCCTCGCGGTACGAGGCTTGGTGGCTAGATTGGCAGGGCGTGTCGTTGTATTTTGCTGGTCCTCTGTTTGAATCTCGAGACCTACAGATAGCTTTATAATTTTTCTTTTTTTTTTTTTAAACAAATTTTACATATATTTCTCCGTTACTTTTAGAGTTACTATGAATTATCCAAAATCATATATTTCAAAACTATATTTTAAAGTCAAAATATTTATATATTTAATCGGAATTTTAAGAGTAATGTCCGCGCACATGCGTAGAATCTATTCCTATTCTTAGCATTGTGCTGTGAAAACCAGAGTTACACCATACTTAAACTTATTGCCGAGTCGTAATGAGAATTTTAGATCGACTGAGACACTCTCGAGGTACGAGTCTTGGTGGCTAGATTGGCAGGGCGTGGCATTCTATTTTGCTGGTCCTCTGTTCGAATCTCGAGACCTACAGCTAGCTTTATAATTTTTCTTTTTTTTTAAACAAATTTTACATATATTTCTCCGTTAATTTTAGAGTTACTATGAATTATCAAAAATCATATATTTCAAAACTATATTTTAAAGTCAAAATATTTATATATTTAATCGGAATTTTAAGAGTAATGTCCGCGGACATGCGCAGAATCTATTCCTATTCTTAGCATTGTGCTTTGAAAACCAGATTTACACCATACTTAAACTTATTGCCGAGTCGTAATGAGAATTTTAGACCCACTGAGACACTCTCGAGGTACGAGGCTTGGTGGCTAGATTGGCAGGGCGTGGCATTGTATTTTGCTGGTCCTCTGTTCGAATCTCGAGAGCTACATATAGCTTTATAATTTTTCTTTTTTTTTAAACAAATTTTACATATATTTCTCCGTTACTTTTAGAGTTACTATGAATTATCCAAAATCATATATTTCAAAACTATATTTTAAAGTCAAAATATTTATATATTTAATCGGAATTTTAAGAGTAATGTCCGCGCACATGCGCAGAATCTATTCCTATTCTTAGCATTGTGCTTTGAAACACAGATTTACACCATACTTAAACTTATTGCCGAGTCGTAATGAGAATTTTAGATCCACTGAGACACTCTCGAGGTGCGAGTCTTGGTGGCTAGATTGGCAGGGCGTGGCATTGTATTTTGCTGGTCCTCTGTTCGAATCTCGAGACCTACAGCTAGCTTTATAATTTTTCTTTTTTTTTAAACAAATTTTACATATATTTCTCCGTTAATTTTAGAGTTACTATGAATTATCAAAAATCATATATTTCAAAACTATATTTTAAAGTCAAAATATTTATATATTTAATCGGAATTTTAAGAGTAATGTCCGCGGACATGCGCAGAATCTATTCCTATTCTTAGCATTGTGCTTTGAAAACCAGATTTACACCATACTTAAACTTATTGCCGAGTCGTAATGAGAATTTTAGACCCACTGAGACACTCTCGAGGTACGAGGCTTGGTGGCTAGATTGGCAGGGCGTGGCATTGTATTTTGCTGGTCCTCTGTTCGAATCTCGAGACCTACAGATAGCTTTATAATTTTTCTTTTTTTTTTAAACAAATTTTACATATATTTCTCCGTTACTTTTAGAGTTACTATGAATTATCCAAAATCATATATTTCAAAACTATATTTTGAAGTCAAAATATTTATAAATTTAATCGGAATTTTAAGAGTAATGTCCGCGCACATGCGCAGAATCTATTCCTATTCTTAGCATTGTGCTTTGAAAACCAGATTTACACCATACTTAAACTTATTGCCGAGTCGTAATGAGAATTTTAGACCCACTGAGACACTCTCGAGGTACGAGGCTTGGTGGCTAGATTGGCAGGGCGTGGCATTGTATTTTGCTGGTCCTCTGTTCGAATCTCGAGACCTACAGATAGCTTTATAATTTTTCTTTTTTTTTTAAACAAATTTTACATATATTTCTCCGTTACTTTTAGAGTTACTATGAATTATCCAAAATCATATATTTCAAAACTATATTTTAAAGTCAAAATATTTATAAATTTAATCGGAATTTTAAGAGTAATGTCCGCGCACATGCGCAGAATCTATTCCTATTCTTAGCATTGTGCTTTGAAAACCAGATTTACACCATACTTAAACTTATTGCCGAGTCGTAATGAGAATCTTAGACCCACTGAGACACTCTCGAGGTACGAGGCTTGGTGGCTAGATTGGCAGGACATGGCATTGTATTTTGCTGGTCCTCTGTTCGAATCTCGAGACCTACAGATAGCTTTATAATTTTTCTTTTTTTTTTTAAACAAATTTTACATATATTTCTCCGTTAATTTTAGAGTTACTATGGATTATCCAAAATCATATATTTCAAAACTATATTTTAAAGTCAAAATATTTATATATTTAATCGGAATTTTAAGAGTAATGTCCGCGGACATGCGCAGAATCTATTCCTATTCTTAGCATTGTGCTTTGAAAACCAGATTTACACCATACTTAAACTTATTGCCGAGTCGTAATGAGAATTTTAGACCCACTGAGACACTCTCGAGGTACGAGGCTTGGTGGCTAGATTGGCAGGGCGTGGCATTGTATTTTGCTGGTCCTCTGTTCGAATCTCGAGACCTACAGATAGCTTTATAATTTTTCTTTTTTTTTTAAACAAATTTTACATATATTTCTCCGTTACTTTTAGAGTTACTATGAATTATCCAAAATCATATATTTCAAAACTATATTTTGAAGTCAAAATATTTATAAATTTAATCGGAATTTTAAGAGTAATGTCCGCGCACATGCGCAGAATCTATTCCTATTCTTAGCATTGTGCTTTGAAAACCAGATTTACACCATACTTAAACTTATTGCCGAGTCGTAATGAGAATTTTAGACCCACTGAGACACTCTCGAGGTACGAGGCTTGGTGGCTAGATTGGCAGGGCGTGGCATTGTATTTTGCTGGTCCTCTGTTCGAATCTCGAGACCTACAGATAGCTTTATAATTTTTCTTTTTTTTTTAAACAAATTTTACATATATTTCTCCGTTACTTTTAGAGTTACTATGAATTATCCAAAATCATATATTTCAAAACTATATTTTAAAGTCAAAATATTTATAAATTTAATCGGAATTTTAAGAGTAATGTCCGCGCACATGCGCAGAATCTATTCCTATTCTTAGCATTGTGCTTTGAAAACCAGATTTACACCATACTTAAACTTATTGCCGAGTCGTAATGAGAATCTTAGACCCACTGAGACACTCTCGAGGTACGAGGCTTGGTGGCTAGATTGGCAGGACATGGCATTGTATTTTGCTGGTCCTCTGTTCGAATCTCGAGACCTACAGATAGCTTTATAATTTGTCTTTTTTTTTTTAAACAAATTTTACATATATTTCTCCGTTAATTTTAGAGTTACTATGAATTATCCAAAATCATATATTTCAAAACTATATTTTAAAGTCAAAATATTTATATATTTAATCGGAATTTTAAGAGTAATGTCCGCGGACATGCGCAGAATCTATTCCTATTCTTAGCATTGGGCTTTGAAAACCAGATTTACACCATACTTAAACTTATTGCCGAGTCGTAATGAGAATTTTAGACCCACTGAGACACTCTCGAGGTACGAGGCTTGGTGGCTAGATTGGCAGGGCGTGGCATTGTATTTTGCTGGTCCTCTGTTCGAATCTCGAGACCTACAGATAGCTTTATAATTTTTCTTTTTTTTTTAAACAAATTTTACATATATTTCTCCGTTACTTTTAGAGTTACTATGAATTATCCAAAATCATATATTTCAAAACTATATTTTAAAGTCAAAATATTTATAAATTTAATCGGAATTTTAAGAGTAATGTCCGCGCACATGCGCAGAATCTATTCCTATTCTTAGCATTGTGCTTTGAAAACCAGATTTACACCATACTTAAACTTATTGCCGAGTCGTAATGAGAATCTTAGACCCACTGAGACACTCTCGAGGTACGAGGCTTGGTGGCTAGATTGGCAGGACATGGCATTGTATTTTGCTGGTCCTCTGTTCGAATCTCGAGACCTACAGATAGCTTTATAATTTTTCTTTTTTTTTTTTTAAACAAATTTTACATATATTTCTCCGTTACTTTTAGAGTTACTATGAATTATCCAAAATCATATATTTCAAAACTATATTTTAAAGTCAAAATATTTATTTATTTAATCGGACTTTTAAGAGTGATGTCCGCGCACATGTGCAGAATCTATTCCTATTCTTAGCATTGTGCTTTGAAACACAGATTTACACCATACTTAAACTTATCGCCGAGTCGTAATGAGAATTTTAGACCCACTGAGACACTAACGAGGTACGAGGCTTGGTGGCTAGATTGGCAGGGCGTGGCATTGTATTTTGCTGGTCCTCTGTTCGAATCTCGAGCCCTACAGATAGCTTTATAATTTTTCTTTTTTTTTAAAAACAAATTTTACATATATTTCTCCGTTATTTTTAGAGTTACTATGAATTATCGAAAATCATATATTTCAAAACTATATTTTAAAGTCAAAATATTTATATATTTAATCAGAATTTTAAGAGTAATGTCCGCGCACATGCGTAGAATCTATTCCTATTCTTAGCATTGTGCTTTGAAAACCAGATTTACACCATACTTAAACTTATTGCCGAGTCGTAATGAGAATTTTAGACCCACTGAGACACTCTCGAGGTACGAGGCTTGGTGGCTAGATTGGCAGGGCGTGGCATTGTATTTTGCTGGTCCTCTGTTCGAATCTCGAGACCTACAGATAGCTTTATAATTTTTCTTTTTTTTTTTAAACAAATTTTACATATATTTCTCCGTTACTTTTAGAGTTACTATGAATTATCAAAAATCATATATTTCAAAACTATATTTTAAAGTCAAAATATTTATATATTTAATCGGAATTTTAAGAGTAATGTCCGCGCACATGCGCAGAATCTATTCCTATTCTTAGCATTGTGCTTTGAAAACCAGATTTACCCCATACTTAAACTTATTGCCGAGTCGTAATGAGAAATTTAGACCCACTGAGACTCTCTCGCGGTACGAGGCTTGGTGGCTAGATTGGCAGGGCGTGTCATTGTATTTTGCTGGTCCTCTGTTTGAATCTCGAGACCTACAGATAGCTTTATAATTTTTCTTTTTTTTAAAACAAATTTTACATATATTTCTCCGTTACTTTTAGAGTTACTATGAATTATCCAAAATCATATATTTCAAAACTATATTTTAAAGTCAAAATATTTATATATTTAATCGGAATTTTAAGAGTAATGTCCGCGCACATGCGCAGAATCTATTCCTATTCTTAGCATTGTGCTTTGAAACACAGATTTATACCATACTTAAACTTATTGCCGAGTCGTAATGAGAATTTTAGATCCACTGAGAGACTCTCGAGGTACGAGGCTTGGTGGCTAGATTGGCAGGGCGTGGCATTGTATTTTGCTGGTCCTCTGTTCGAATCTCGAGCCCTACAGATAGCTTTATAATTTTTCTTTTTTTTTTTAAACAAATTTTACATATATTTCTCCGTTACTTTTAGAGTTACTATGAATTATCCAAAATCATATATTTCAAAACTATATTTTAAAGTCAAAATATTTATTTATTTAATCGGACTTTTAAGAGTGATGTCCGCGCACATGTGCAGAATCTATTCCTATTCTTAGCATTGTGCTTTGAAACACAGATTTACACCATACTTAAACTTATCGCCGAGTCGTAATGAGAATTTTAGACCCACTGAGACACTAACGAGGTACGAGGCTTGGTGGCTAGATTGGCAGGGCGTGGCATTGTATTTTGCTGGTCCTCTGTTCGAATCTCGAGCCCTACAGATAGCTTTATAATTTTTCTTTTTTTTTAAAAACAAATTTTACATATCTTTCTCCGTTATTTTTAGAGTTACTATGAATTATCGAAAATCATATATTTCAAAACTATATTTTAAAGTCAAAATATTTATATATTTAATCAGAATTTTAAGAGTAATGTCCGCGCACATGCGTAGAATCTATTCCTATTCTTAGCATTGTGCTTTGAAAACCAGATTTACACCATACTTAAACTTACTGCCGAGTCGTAATGAGAATTTTAGACCCACTGAGACACTCTCGAGGTACGAGGCTTGGTGGCTAGATTGGCAGGGCGTGGCATTGTATTTTGCTGGTCCTCTGTTCGAATCTCGAGACCTACAGATAGCTTTATAATTTTTCTTTTTTTTTTAAACAAATTTTACATATATTTCTCCGTTACTTTTAGAGTTACTATGAATTATCAAAAATCATATATTTCAAAACTATATTTTAAAGTCAAAATATTTATATATTTAATCGGAATTTTAAGAGTAATGTCCGCGCACATGCGCAGAATCTATTCCTATTCTTAGCATTGTGCTTTGAAAACCAGATTTACCCCATACTTAAACTTTTTGCCGAGTCGTAATGAGAATTTTAGATCCACTGAGACACTCTCGAGGTACGAGGCTTGGTGGCTAGATTGGCAGGGCGTGGCATTGTATTTTGCTGGTCCTCTGTTCGAATCGCGAGACCTACAGCTAGCTTTATAATTTTTCTTTTTTTTTTAAACAAATTTTACATATATTTCTCCGTTACTTTTAGAGTTACTATGAATTATCCAAAATCATATATTTCAAAACTATATTTTAAAGTCAAAATATTTATATATTTAATCGGAATTTTAAGAGTAATGTCCGCGCACATGCGTAGAATCTATTCCTATTCTTAGCATTGTGCTTTGAAAACCAGATTTACACCATACTTAAACTTACTGCCGAGTCGTAATGAGAATTTTAGACCCACTGAGACACTCTCGAGGTACGAGGCTTGGTGGCTAGATTGGCAGGGCGTGGCATTGTATTTTGCTGGTCCTCTGTTCGAATCTCGAGACCTACAGATAGCTTTATAATTTTTCTTTTTTTTTTAAACAAATTTTACATATATTTCTCCGTTACTTTTAGAGTTACTATGAATTATCCAAAATCATATATTTCAAAACTATATTTTAAAGTCAAAATATTTATATATTTAATCGGAATTTTAAGAGTAATGTCCCCGCACATGCGCAGAATCTATTCCTATTCTTAGCATTGAGCTTTGAAACACAGATTTACGCCATACTTAAACTTATTGCCGAGTCGTAATGAGAATTTTAGACCCACTGAGACACTCTCGAGGTACGAGGCTTGGTGGCTAGATTGGCAGGGCGTGGCATTGTATTTTGCTGGTCCTCTGTTCGAATCTCGAGAGCTACATATAGCTTTATAATTTTTCTTTTTTTTTAAACAAATTTTACATATATTTCTCCGTTATTTTTAGAGTTACTATGAATTATCCAAAATCATATATTTCAAAACTATATTTTAAAGTCAAAATATTTATATATTTAATCGGAATTTTAAGAGTAATGTCCGCGCACATGCGTAGAATCTATTCCTCTTAGCATTGTGCTTTGAAAACCAGATTTACACCATACTTAAACTTATTGCCGAGTCGTAATGAGAATTTTAGACCCACTGAGACACTCTCGAGGTACGAGGCTTGGTGGCTAGATTGGCAGGGCGTGGCATTGTATTTTGCTGGTCTTCTGTTCGAATCTCGAGCCCTACAGATAGCTTTATAATTTTTCTTTTTTTTCAAAACAAATTTTACATATATTACTCCGTTACTTTTAGAGTTACTATGAATTATCCAAAATCATATATTTCAAAACTATATTTTAAAGTCAAAATATTTATATATTTAATCGGAATTTTAAGAGTAATGTCCGCGCACATGCGCAGAATCTATTCCTATTCTTAGCATTGTGCTTTGAAAACCAGATTTACACCATACTTAAACTTATTGCCGAGTCGTAATGAGAATTTTAGACCCACTGAGACACTCTCGAGGTACGAGGCTTGGTGGCTAGATTGGCAGGGCTTGGCATTGTATTTTGCTGGTCCTCTGTTCGAATCTCGAGACCTACAGATAGCTTTATAATTTTTCTTTTTTTTAAAACAAATTTTACATATATTTCTCCGTTATTTTTAGAGTTACTATGAATTATCCAAAATCATATATTTCAAAACTATATTTTAAAGTCAAAATATTTATATATTTAATCGGAATTTTAAGAGTAATGTCCGCGCACATGCGTAGAATCTATTCCTCTTAGCATTGTGCTTTGAAAACCAGATTTACACCATACTTAAACTTATTGCCGAGTCGTAATGAGAATTTTAGACCCACTGAGACACTCTCGAGGTACGAGGCTTGGTGGCTAGATTGGCAGGGCGTGGCATTGTATTTTGCTGGTCTTCTGTTCGAATCTCGAGCCCTACAGATAGCTTTATAATTTTTCTTTTTTTTCAAAACAAATTTTACATATATTACTCCGTTACTTTTAGAGTTACTATGAATTATCCAAAATCATATATTTCAAAACTATATTTTAAAGTCAAAATATTTATATATTTAATCGGAATTTTAAGAGTAATGTCCGCGCACATGCGCAGAATCTATTCCTATTCTTAGCATTGTGCTTTGAAAACCAGATTTACACCATACTTAAACTTATTGCCGAGTCGTAATGAGAATTTTAGATCCACTGAGACACTCTCGAGGTACGAGGCTTGGTGGCTAGATTGGCAGGGCGTGGCATTGTATTTTGCTGGTCCTCTGTTCGAATCTCGAGACCTACAGATAGCTTTATAATTTTTCTTTTTTTTTAAAAACAAATTTTACATATATTTCTCCGTTATTTTTAGAGTTACTATGAATTATCGAAAATCATATATTTCAAAACTATATTTTAAAGTCAAAATATTTATATATTTAATCAGAATTTCAAGAGTAATGTCCGCGCACATGCGTAGAATCTATTCCTATTCTTAGCATTGTGCTTTGAAAACCAGATTTACACCATACTTAAACTTATTGCCGAGTCGTAATGAGAATTTTAGACCCACTGAGACACTCTCGAGGTACGAGGCTTGGTGGCTAGATTGGCAGGGCTTGGCATTGTATTTTGCTGGTCCTCTGTTCGAATCTCGAGACCTACAGATAGCTTTATAATTTTTCTTTTTTTTAAAACAAATTTTACATATATTTCTCCGTTATTTTTAGAGTTACTATGAATTATCGAAAATCATATATTTCAAAACTATATTTTAAAGTCAAAATATTTATATATTTAATCAGAATTTTAAGAGTAATGTCCGCGCACATGCGTAGAATCTATTCCTATTCTTAGCATTGTGCTTTGAAAACCAGATTTACACCATACTTAAACTTATTGCCGAGTCGTAATGAGAATTTTAGACCCACTGAGACACTCTCGAGGTACGAGGCTTGGTGGCTAGATTGGCAGGGCGTGGCATTGTATTTTGCTGATCCTCTGTTCGAATCTCGAGACCTACAGATAGCTTTATAATTTTTCTTTTTTTTTTAAACAAATTTTACATATATTTCTCCGTTACTTTTAGAGTTACTATGAATTATCAAAAATCATATATTTCAAAACTATATTTTAAAGTCAAAATATTTATATATTTAATCGGAATTTTAAGAGTAATGTCCGCGCACATGCGCAGAATCTATTCCTATTCTTAGCATTGTGCTTTGAAAACCAGATTTACCCCATACTTAAACTTATTGCCGAGTCGTAATGAGAATTTTAGATCCACTGAGACACTTTCGAGGTACGAGGCTTGGTGGCTAGATTGGCAGGGCGTGGCATTGTATTTTGCTGGTCTTCTGTTCGAATCTCGAGCCCTACAGATAGCTTTATAATTTTTCTTTTTTTTCAAAACAAATTTTACATATATTACTCCGTTACTTTTAGAGTTACTATGAATTATCCAAAATCATATATTTCAAAACTATATTTTAAAGTCAAAATATTTATATATTTAATCGGAATTTTAAGAGTAATGTCCGCGCACATGCGCAGAATCTATTCCTATTCTTAGCATTGTGCTTTGAAAACCAGATTTACACCATACTTAAACTTATTGCCGAGTCGTAATGAGAATTTTAGATCCACTGAGACACTCTCGAGGTACGAGGCTTGGTGGCTAGATTGGCAGGGCGTGGCATTGTATTTTGCTGGTCCTCTGTTCGAATCTCGAGACCTACAGATAGCTTTATAACTTTTCTTTTTTTTTAAACAAATTTTACATATATTTCTCCGTTACTTTTAGAGTTACTATGAATTATCAAAAATCATATATTTCAAAACTATATTTTAAAGTCAAAATATTTATATATTTAATCGGAATTTTAATAGTAATGTCCGCGCACATGCGCAGAATCTATTCCTATTCTTAGCATTGTGCTTTGAAAACCAGATTTACCCCATACTTAAACTTATTGCCGAGTCGTAATGAGAATTTTAGATCCACTGAGACACTCTCGAGGTACGAGGCTTGGTGGCTAGATTGGCAGGGCGTGGCATTGTATTTTGCTGGTCCTCTGTTCGAATCGCGAGACGTACAGATAGCTTTATAATTTTTCTTTTTTTTTTAAACAAATTTTACATATATTTCTCCGTTACTTTTAGAGTTACTATGAATTATCAAAAATCATATATTTCAAAACTATATTTTAAAGTCAAAATATTTATATATTTAATCGGAATTTTAAGAGTAATGTCCCCGCACATGCGCAGAATCTATTCCTATTCTTAGCATTGTGCTTTGAAACACAGATTTACGCCATACTTAAACTTATTGCCGAGTCGTAATGAGAATTTTAGACCCACTGAGACACTCTCGAGGTACGAGGCTTGGTGGCTAGATTGGCAGGGCGTGGCATTGTATTTTGCTGGTCCTCTGTTCGAATCTCGAGACCTACAGATAGCTTTATAATTTTTCTTTTTTTTTTTAAACAAATTTTACATATATTTCTCCGTTACTTTTAGAGTTACTATGAATTATCCAAAATCATATATTTCAAAACTATATTTTAAAGTCAAAATATTTATATATTTAATCGGAATTTTAAGAGTAATGTTCGCGCACATGCGCAGAATCTATTCCTATTCTTAGCATTGTGCTTTGAAACACAGATTTACACCATACTTAAACTTATTGCCGAGTCGTAATGAGAATCTTAGACCCACTGAGACACTCTCGAGGTACGAGGCTTGGTGGCTAGATTGGCAGGGCGTGGCATTGTATTTTGCTGGTCCTCTGTTCGAATTTCGAGAGCTACATATAGCTTTATAATTTTTCTTTTTTTTAAAACAAATTTTACATATATTTCTCCGTTATTTTTAGAGTTACTATGAATTATCCAAAATCATATATTTCAAAACTATATTTTAAAGTCAAAATATTTATATATTTAATCGGAATTTTAAGAGTAATGTCCGCGCACATGTGTAGAATCTATTCCTCTTCTTAGCATATTGCTTTGAAAACCAGATTTACACCATACTTAAACTTATTGCCAAGTCGTAATGAGAATTTTAGACCCACTGAGACACTCTCGAGGTACGAGGCTTGGTGGCTAGATTGGCAGGGCGTGGCATTGTATTTTGCTGGTCCTCTGTTCGAATCTCGAGCCCTACAGATAGCTTTATAATTTTTCTTTTTTTTCAAAACAAATTTTACATATATTACTCCGTTACTTTTAGAGTTACTATGAATTATCCAAAATCATATATTTCAAAACTATATTTTAAAGTCAAAATATTTATTTATTTAATCGGACTTTTAAGAGTGATGTCCGCGCACATGCGCAGAATCTATTCCTATTCTTAGCATTGTGCTTTGAAAACCAGATTTAGACCATACTTAAACTTATTGCCGAGTCGTAATGAGAATTTTAGATCCACTGAGACACTCTCGAGGTACGAGGCTTGGTGGCTAGATTGGCAGGGCGTGGCATTGTATTTTGCTGGTCCTCTGTTGCAATCTCGAGACCTACAGATAGCTTTATAATTTTTCTTTTTTTTTTAAACAAATTTTACATATATTTCTCCGTTACTTTTAGAGTTACTATGAATTATCCAAAATCATATATTTCAAAACTATATTTTAAAGTCAATATATTTATTTATTTAATCGGACTTTTAAGAGTGATGTCCGCGCACATGTGCAGAATCTATTCCTATTCTTAGCATTGTGCTTTGAAACACAGAATTACACCATACTTAAACTTATTGCCGAGTCGTAATGAGAATTTTAGACCCACTGAGACACTCTCGAGGTACGAGGCTTGGTGGCTAGATTGGCAGGGCGTGGCATTGTATTTTGCTGGTCCTCTGTTGCAATCTCGAGACCTACAGATAGCTTTATAATTTTTCTTTTTTTTTTAAAACAAATTTTACATATATTTCTCCGTTACTTTTAGAGTTACTATGAATTATCCAAAATCATATATTTCAAAACTATATTTTAAAGTCAAAATATTTATATATTTAATCGGAATTTTAAGAGTAATGTCCGCGCACATGCGCAGAATCTATTCCTATTCTTAGCATTGTGCTTTGAAAACCAGATTTACACCATACTTAAACTTATTGCCGAGTCGTAATGAGAATTTTAGATCCACTGAGACACTCTCGAGGTACGAGGCTTGGTGGCTAGATTGGCAGGGCGTGGCATTGTATTTTGCTGGTCCTCTGTTCGAATCTCGAGACCTACAGATAGCTTTATAATTTTTCTTTTTTTTTTAAACAAATTTTACATATATTTCTCCGTTACTTTTAGAGTTACTATGAATTATCAAAAATCATATATTTCAAAACTATATTTTAAAGTCAAAATATTTATATATTTAATCGGAATTTTAAGAGTAATGTCCGCGCACATGCGCAGAATCTATTCCTATTCTTAGCATTGTGCTTTGAAAACCAGATTTACCCCATACTTAAACTTATTGCCGAGTCGTAATGAGAATTTTAGATCCACTGAGACACTCTCGAGGTACGAGGCTTGGTGGCTAGATTGGCAGGGCGTGGCATTGTATTTTGCTGGTCCTCTGTTCGAATCGCGAGACCTACAGATAGCTTTATAATTTTTTCTTTTTTTTTTAAACAAATTTTACATATATTTCTCCGTTACTTTTAGAGTTACTATGAATTATCAAAAATCATATATTTCAAAACTATATTTTAAAGTCAAAATATTTATATATTTAATCGGAATTTTAAGAGTAATGTCCCCGCACATGCGCAGAATCTATTCCTATTCTTAGCATTGTGCTTTGAAACAAAGATTTACGCCATACTTAAACTTATTGCCGAGTCGTAATGAGAATTTTAGACCCACTGAGACACTCTCGAGGTACGAGGCTTGGTGGCTAGATTGGCAGGGCGTGGCATTGTATTTTGCTGGTCCTCTGTTCGAATCTCGAGACCTACAGATAGCTTTATAATTTTTCTTTTTTTTTTTAAAACAAATTTTACATATATTTCTCCGTTACTTTTAGAGTTACTATGAATTATCCAAAATCATATATTTCAAAACTATATTTTAAAGTCAAAATATTTATATATTTAATCGGAATTTTAAGAGTAATGTTCGCGCACATGCGCAGATTCTATTCCTATTCTTAGCATTGTGCTTTGAAACACAGATTTACATCATACTTAAACTTATTGCCGAGTCGTAATGAGAATCTTAGACCCACTGAGACACTCTCGAGGTACGAGGCTTGGTGGCTAGATTGGCAGGGCGTGGCATTGTATTTTGCTGGTCCTCTGTTCGAATTTCGAGAGCTACATATAGCTTTATAATTTTTCTTTTTTTTCAAAACAAATTTTACATATATTACTCCGTTACATTATAGTTACTATGAATTATCCAAAATCATATATTTCACAACTATATTTTAAAGTCAAAATATTTATTTATTTAATCGGACTTTTAAGAGTGATGTCCGCGCACATGCGCAGAATCTATTAATATTCTTAGCATTGTGCTTTGAAAACCAGAGTTAGACCATACTTAAACTTATTGCCGAGTCGTAATGAGAATTTTAGATCCACTGAGACACTCTCGAGGTACGAGGCTTGGTGGCTAGATTGGCAGGGCGTGGCATTGTATTTTGCTGGTCCTCTGTTCGAATCTCGAGAGCTACATATAGCTTTATAACTTTTCTTTTTTTTTAAAACAAATTTTACATATATTTCTCCGTTACTTTTAGAGTTACTATGAATTATCCAAAATCATATATTTCAAAACTATATTTTAAAGTCAAAATATTTATATATTTAATCGGAATTTTAAGAGTAATGTCCGCGCACATGCGCAGAATCTATTCCTATTCTTAGCATTGTGCTTTGAAAACCAGATTTACACCATACTTAAACTTATTGCCGAGTCGTAATGAGAATTTTAGATCCACTGAGACACTCTCGAGGTACGAGGCTTGGTGGCTAGATTGGCAGGGCGTGGCATTGTATTTTGCTGGTCCTCTGTTCGAATCTCGAGAGCTACATATAGCTTTATAATTTTTCTTTTTTTTAAACCAATTTTACATATATTTCTCCGTTATTTTTAGAGTTACTATGAATTATCCAAAATCATATATTTCAAAACTATATTTTAAAGTCAAAATATTTATATATTTAATCGGAATTTTAAGAGTAATGTCCGCGCACATGCGTAGAATCTATTCCTCTTCTTAGCATTGTGCTTTGAAAACCAGATTTACACCATACTTAAACTTATTGCCGAGTCGTAATGAGAATTTTAGACCCACTGAGACACTCTCGAGGTACGAGGCTTGGTGGCTAGATTGGCAGGGCGTGGCATTGTATTTTGCTGGTCCTCTGTTCGAATCTCGAGCCCTACAGATAGCTTTATAATTTTTCTTTTTTTTCAAAACAAATTTTACATATATTACTCCGTTACTTTTAGAGTTACTATGAATTATCCAAAATCATATATTTCAAAACTATATTTTAAAGTCAAAATATTTATTTATTTAATCGGACTTTTAAGAGTAATGTCCGCGCACATGCGCAGAATCTATTCCTATTCTTAGCATTGTGCTTTGAAAACCAGATTTAGACCATACTTAAACTTATTGCCGAGTCGTAATGAGAATTTTAGATCCACTGAGACACTCTCGAGGTACGAGGCTTGGTGGCTAGATTGGCAGGGCGTGGCATTGTATTTTGCTGGTCCTCTGTTGCAATCTCGAGACCTACAGATAGCTTTATAATTTTTCTTTTTTTTTTTAAACAAATTTTACATATATTTCTCCGTTACTTTTAGAGTTACTATGAATTATCCAAAATCATATATTTCAAAACTATATTTTAAAGTCAATATATTTATTTATTTAATCGGACTTTTAAGAGTGATGTCCGCGCACATATGCAGAATCTATTCCTATTCTTAGCATTGTGCTTTGAAACACAGATTTACACCATACTTAAACTTATTGCCGAGTCGTAATGAGAATTTTAGACCCACTGAGACACTCTCGAGGTACGAGGCTTGGTGGCTAGATTGGCAGGGCGTGGCATTGTATTTTGCTGGTCCTCTGTTCGAATCTCGAGACCTACAGATAGCTTTATAATTTTTCTTTTTTTTTTAAAACAAATTTTACATATATTTCTCCGTTACTTTTAGAGTTACTATGAATTATCCAAAATCATATATTTCAAAACTATATTTTAAAGTCAAAATATTTATATATTTAATCGGAATTTTAAGAGTAATGTCCGCGCACATGCGTAGAATCTATTCCTATTCTTAGCATTGTGCTTTAAAAACCAGATTTACACCATACTTAAACTTATTGCCGAGTCGTAATGAGAATTTTAGACCCACTGAGACACTCTCGAGGTACGAGGCTTGGTGGCTAGATTGGCAGGGCGTGGCATTGTATTTTGCTGGTCCTCTGTTCGAATCTCGAGAGCTACATATAGCTTTATAATTTTTCTTTTTTTTTAAAACAAATTTTACATATATTTCTCCGTTACTTTTAGAGTTACTATGAATTATCCAAAATCATATATTTCAAAACTATATTTTGAAGTCAATATATTTATTTATTTAATCGGACTTTTAAGAGTAATGTCCGCGCACATGCGCAGAATCTATTCCTATTCTTAGCATTGTGCTTTGAAAACCAGATTTAGACCATACTTAAACTTATTGCCGAGTCGTAATGAGAATTTTAGATCCACTGAGACACTCTCGAGGTACGAGGCTTGGTGGCTAGATTGGCAGGGCGTGGCATTGTATTTTGCTGGTCCTCTGTTCGAATCTCGAGAGCTACATATAGCTTTATAATTTTTCTTTTTTTTAAACCAATTTTACATATATTTCTCCGTTATTTTTAGAGTTACTATGAGTTATCCAAAATCATATATTTCAAAACTATATTTTAAAGTCAAAATATTTATATATTTAATCGGAATTTTAAGAGTAATGTCCGCGCACATGCGTAGAATCTATTCCTCTTCTTAGCATTGTGCTTTGAAAACCAGATTTACACCATACTTAAACTTATTGCCGAGTCGTAATGAGAATTTTAGACCCACTGAGACACTCTCGAGGTACGAGGCTTGGTGGCTAGATTGGCAGGGCGTGGCATTGTATTTTGCTGGTCCTCTGTTCGAATCTCGAGCCCTACAGATAGCTTTATAATTTTTCTTTTTTTTCAAAACAAATTTTACATATATTACTCCGTTACTTTTAGAGTTACTATGAATTATCCAAAATCATATATTTCAAAACTATATTTTAAAGTCAAAATATTTATTTATTTAATCGGACTTTTAAGAGTAATGTCCGCGCACATGCGCAGAATCTATTCCTATTCTTAGCATTGTGCTTTGAAAACCAGATTTAGACCATACTTAAACTTATTGCCGAGTCGTAATGAGAATTTTAGATCCACTGAGACACTCTCGAGGTACGAGGCTTGGTGGCTAGATTGGCAGGGCGTGGCATTGTATTTTGCTGGTCCTCTGTTGCAATCTCGAGACCTACAGATAGCTTTATAATTTTTCTTTTTTTTTTAAACAAATTTTACATATATTTCTCCGTTACTTTTAGAGTTACTATGAATTATCCAAAATCATATATTTCAAAACTATATTTTAAAGTCAATATATTTATTTATTTAATCGGACTTTTAAGAGTGATGTCCGCGCACATGTGCAGAATCTATTCCTATTCTTAGCATTGTGCTTTGAAACACAGATTTACACCATACTTAAACTTATTGCCGAGTCGTAATGAGAATTTTAGACCCACTGAGACACTCTCGAGGTACGAGGCTTGGTGGCTAGATTGGCAGGGCGTGGCATTGTATTTTGCTGGTCCTCTGTTCGAATCTCGAGACCTACAGATAGCTTTATAATTTTTCTTTTTTTTTTAAAACAAATTTTACATATATTTCTCCGTTACTTTTAGAGTTACTATGAATTATCCAAAATCATATATTTCAAAACTATATTTTAAAGTCAAAATATTTATATATTTAATCGGAATTTTAAGAGTAATGTCCGCGCACA
Source organism: Argiope bruennichi (assembly GCF_947563725.1). NCBI lineage: Eukaryota > Metazoa > Arthropoda > Arachnida > Araneae > Araneidae > Argiope > Argiope bruennichi. Next base: position 103,940,926 of record NC_079159.1, on the reverse strand, counting down.
TGCGTAGAATCTATTCCTATTCTTAGCATTGTGCTTTAAAAACCAGATTTACACCATACTTAAACTTATTGCCGAGTCGTAATGAGAATTTTAGACCCACTGAGACACTCTCGAGGTACGAGGCTTGGTGGCTAGATTGGCAGGGCGTGGCATTGTATTTTGCTGGTCCTCTGTTCGAATCTCGAGAGCTACATATAGCTTTATAATTTTTCTTTTTTTTTAAAACAAATTTTACATATATTTCTCCGTTACTTTTAGAGTTACTATGAATTATCCAAAATCATATATTTCAAAACTATATTTTAAAGTCAAAATATTTATATATTTAATCGGAATTTTAAGAGTAATGTCCGCGCACATGCGCAGAATCTATTCCTATTCTTAGCATTGTGCTTTGAAACACAGATTTACGCCATACTTAAACTTATTGCCGAGTCGTAATGAGAATTTTAGACCCACTGAGACACTCTCGAGGTACGAGGCTTGGTGGCTATATTGGCAGGGCGTGGCATTGTATTTTTCTGGTCCTCTGTTCGAATCTCGAGACCTACAGATAGCTTTATAATTTTTCTTTTTTTTTTAAAACAAATTTTACATATATTTCTCCGTTACTTTTAGAGTTACTATGAATTATCCAAAATCATATATTTCAAAACTATATTTTAAAGTCAAAATATTTATATATTTAATCGGAATTTTAAGAGTAATGTTCGCGCACATGCGCAGAATCTATTCCTATTCTTAGCATTGTGCTTTGAAACACAGATTTACACCATACTTAAACTTATTGCCGAGTCGTAATGAGAATCTTAGACCCACTGAGACACTCTCGAGGTACGAGGCTTGGTGGCTAGATTGGCAGGGCGTGGCATTGTATTTTGCTGGTCCTCTGTTCGAATCTCGAGAGCTACATATAGCTTTATAATTTTTCTTTTTTTTTAAACAAATTTTACATATATTTCTCCGTTATTTTTAGAGTTACTATGAATTATCCAAAATCATATATTTCAAAACTATATTTTAAAGTCAAAATATTTATATATTTAATCGGAATTTTAAGAGTAATGTCCGCGCACATGCGTAGAATCTATTCCTCTTCTTAGCATTGTGCTTTGAAAACCAGATTTACACCATACTTAAACTTATTGCCGAGTCGTAATGAGAATTTTAGACCCACTGAGACACTCTCGAGGTACGAGGCTTGGTGGCTAGATTGGCAGGGGGTGGCATTGTATTTTGCTGGTCCTCTGTTCGAATCTCGAGAGCTACATATAGCTTTATAATTTTTCTTTTTTTTTAAAACAAATTTTACATATATTTCTCCGTTACTTTTAGAGTTACTATGAATTATCCAAAATCATATATTTCAAAACTATATTTTAAAGTCAAAATATTTATATATTTAATCGGAATTTTAAGAGTAATGTCCGCGCACATGCGCAGAATCTATTCCTATTCTTAGCATTGTGCTTTGAAAACCAGATTTACACCATACTTAAACTTATTGCCGAGTCGTAATGAGAATTTTAGATCCACTGAGACACTCTCGAGGTACGAGGCTTGGTGGCTAGATTGGCAGGGCGTGGCATTGTATTTTGCTGGTCCTCTGTTCGAATCTCGAGAGCTACATATAGCTTTATAATTTTTCTTTTTTTTAAACCAATTTTACATATATTTCTCCGTTATTTTTAGAGTTACTATGAATTATCCAAAATCATATATTTCAAAACTATATTTTAAAGTCAAAATATTTATATATTTAATCGGAATTTTAAGAGTAATGTCCGCGCACATGCGTAGAATCTATTCCTCTTCTTAGCATTGTGCTTTGAAAACCAGATTTACACCATACTTAAACTTATTGCCGAGTCGTAATGAGAATTTTAGACCCACTGAGACACTCTCGAGGTACGAGGCTTGGTGGCTAGATTGGCAGGGCGTGGCATTGTATTTTGCTGGTCCTCTGTTCGAATCTCGAGCCCTACAGATAGCTTTATAATTTTTCTTTTTTTTCAAAACAAATTTTACATATATTACTCCGTTACTTTTAGAGTTACTATGAATTATCCAAAATCATATATTTCAAAACTATATTTTAAAGTCAAAATATTTATTTATTTAATCGGACTTTTAAGAGTAATGTCCGCGCACATGCGCAGAATCTATTCCTATTCTTAGCATTGTGCTTTGAAAACCAGATTTAGACCATACTTAAACTTATTGCCGAGTCGTAATGAGAATTTTAGATCCACTGAGACACTCTCGAGGTACGAGGCTTGGTGGCTAGATTGGCAGGGCGTGGCATTGTATTTTGCTGGTCCTCTGTTGCAATCTCGAGACCTACAGATAGCTTTATAATTTTTCTTTTTTTTTTTAAACAAATTTTACATATATTTCTCCGTTACTTTTAGAGTTACTATGAATTATCCAAAATCATATATTTCAAAACTATATTTTAAAGTCAATATATTTATTTATTTAATCGGACTTTTAAGAGTGATGTCCGCGCACATGTGCAGAATCTATTCCTATTCTTAGCATTGTGCTTTGAAACACAGATTTACACCATACTTAAACTTATTGCCGAGTCGTAATGAGAATTTTAGACCCACTGAGACACTCTCGAGGTACGAGGCTTGGTGGCTAGATTGGCAGGGCGTGGCATTGTATTTTGCTGGTCCTCTGTTCGAATCTCGAGACCTACAGATAGCTTTATAATTTTTCTTTTTTTTTTAAAACAAATTTTACATATATTTCTCCGTTACTTTTAGAGTTACTATGAATTATCCAAAATCATATATTTCAAAACTATATTTTAAAGTCAAAATATTTATATATTTAATCGGAATTTTAAGAGTAATGTCCGCGCACATGCGTAGAATCTATTCCTATTCTTAGCATTGTGCTTTAAAAACCAGATTTACACCATACTTAAACTTATTGCCGAGTCGTAATGAGAATTTTAGACCCACTGAGACACTCTCGAGGTACGAGGCTTGGTGGCTAGATTGGCAGGGCGTGGCATTGTATTTTGCTGGTCCTCTGTTCGAATCTCGAGAGCTACATATAGCTTTATAATTTTTCTTTTTTTTTAAAACAAGTTTTACATATATTTCTCCGTTACTTTTAGAGTTACTATGAATTATCCAAAATCATATATTTCAAAACTATATTTTAAAGTCAAAATATTTATATATTTAATCGGAATTTTAAGAGTAATGTCCGCGCACATGCGCAGAATCTATTCCTATTCTTAGCATTGTGCTTTGAAACACAGATTTACGCCATACTTAAACTTATTGCCGAGTCGTAATGAGAATTTTAGACCCACTGAGACACTCTCGAGGTACGAGGCTTGGTGGCTATATTGGCAGGGCGTGGCATTGTATTTTTCTGGTCCTCTGTTCGAATCTCGAGACCTACAGATAGCTTTATAATTTTTCTTTTTTTTTTAAAACAAATTTTACATATATTTCTCCGTTACTTTTAGAGTTACTATGAATTATCCAAAATCATATATTTCAAAACTATATTTTAAAGTCAAAATATTTATATATTTAATCGGAATTTTAAGAGTAATGTTCGCGCACATGCGCAGAATCTATTCCTATTCTTAGCATTGTGCTTTGAAACACAGATTTACACCATACTTAAACTTATTGCCGAGTCGTAATGAGAATCTTAGACCCACTGAGACACTCTCGAGGTACGAGGCTTGGTGGCTAGATTGGCAGGGCGTGGCATTGTATTTTGCTGGTCCTCTGTTCGAATCTCGAGAGCTACATATAGCTTTATAATTTTTCTTTTTTTTTAAACAAATTTTACATATATTTCTCCGTTATTTTTAGAGTTACTATGAATTATCCAAAATCATATATTTCAAAACTATATTTTAAAGTCAAAATATTTATATATTTAATCGGAATTTTAAGAGTAATGTCCGCGCACATGCGTAGAATCTATTCCTCTTCTTAGCATTGTGCTTTGAAAACCAGATTTACACCATACTTAAACTTATTGCCGAGTCGTAATGAGAATTTTAGACCCACTGAGACACTCTCGAGGTACGAGGCTTGGTGGCTAGATTGGCAGGGGGTGGCATTGTATTTTGCTGGTCCTCTGTTCGAATCTCGAGAGCTACATATAGCTTTATAATTTTTCTTTTTTTTTAAAACAAATTTTACATATATTTCTCCGTTACTTTTAGAGTTACTATGAATTATCCAAAATCATATATTTCAAAACTATATTTTAAAGTCAAAATATTTATATATTTAATCGGAATTTTAAGAGTAATGTCCGCGCACATGCGCAGAATCTATTCCTATTCTTAGCATTGTGCTTTGAAAACCAGATTTACACCATACTTAAACTTATTGCCGAGTCGTAATGAGAATTTTAGATCCACTGAGACACTCTCGAGGTACGAGGCTTGGTGGCTAGATTGGCAGGGCGTGGCATTGTATTTTGCTGGTCCTCTGTTCGAATCTCGAGAGCTACATATAGCTTTATAATTTTTCTTTTTTTTAAACCAATTTTACATATATTTCTCCGTTATTTTTAGAGTTACTATGAATTATCCAAAATCATATATTTCAAAACTATATTTTAAAGTCAAAATATTTATATATTTAATCGGAATTTTAAGAGTAATGTCCGCGCACATGCGTAGAATCTATTCCTCTTCTTAGCATTGTGCTTTGAAAACCAGATTTACACCATACTTAAACTTATTGCCGAGTCGTAATGAGAATTTTAGACCCACTGAGACACTCTCGAGGTACGAGGCTTGGTGGCTAGATTGGCAGGGCGTGGCATTGTATTTTGCTGGTCCTCTGTTCGAATCTCGAGCCCTACAGATAGCTTTATAATTTTTCTTTTTTTTCAAAACAAATTTTACATATATTACTCCGTTACTTTTAGAGTTACTATGAATTATCCAAAATCATATATTTCAAAACTATATTTTAAAGTCAAAATATTTATTTATTTAATCGGACTTTTAAGAGTAATGTCCGCGCACATGCGCAGAATCTATTCCTATTCTTAGCATTGTGCTTTGAAAACCAGATTTAGACCATACTTAAACTTATTGCCGAGTCGTAATGAGAATTTTAGATCCACTGAGACACTCTCGAGGTACGAGGCTTGGTGGCTAGATTGGCAGGGCGTGGCATTGTATTTTGCTGGTCCTCTGTTGCAATCTCGAGACCTACAGATAGCTTTATAATTTTTCTTTTTTTTTTTAAACAAATTTTACATATATTTCTCCGTTACTTTTAGAGTTACTATGAATTATCCAAAATCATATATTTCAAAACTATATTTTAAAGTCAATATATTTATTTATTTAATCGGACTTTTAAGAGTGATGTCCGCGCACATGTGCAGAATCTATTCCTATTCTTAGCATTGTGCTTTGAAACACAGATTTACACCATACTTAAACTTATTGCCGAGTCGTAATGAGAATTTTAGACCCACTGAGACACTCTCGAGGTACGAGGCTTGGTGGCTAGATTGGCAGGGCGTGGCATTGTATTTTGCTGGTCCTCTGTTCGAATCTCGAGACCTACAGATAGCTTTATAATTTTTCTTTTTTTTTTAAAACAAATTTTACATATATTTCTCCTTTACTTTTAGAGTTACTATGAATTATCCAAAATCATATATTTCAAAACTATATTTTAAAGTCAAAATATTTATATATTTAATCGGAATTTTAAGAGTAATGTCCGCGCACATGCGTAGAATCTATTCCTATTCTTAGCATTGTGCTTTAAAAACCAGATTTACACCATACTTAAACTTATTGCCGAGTCGTAATGAGAATTTTAGACCCACTGAGACACTCTCGAGGTACGAGGCTTGGTGGCTAGATTGGCAGGGCGTGGCATTGTATTTTGCTGGTCCTCTGTTCGAATCTCGAGAGCTACATATAGCTTTATAATTTTTCTTTTTTTTTAAAACAAATTTTACATATATTTCTCCGTTACTTTTAGAGTTACTATGAATTATCCAAAATCATATATTTCAAAACTATATTTTAAAGTCAATATATTTATTTATTTAATCGGACTTTTAAGAGTAATGTCCGCGCACATGCGCAGAATCTATTCCTATTCTTAGCATTGTGCTTTGAAAACCAGATTTAGACCATACTTAAACTTATTGCCGAGTCGTAATGAGAATTTTAGATCCACTGAGACACTCTCGAGGTACGAGGCTTGGTGGCTAGATTGGCAGGGCGTGGCATTGTATTTTGCTGGTCCTCTGTTCGAATCTCGAGAGCTACATATAGCTTTATAATTTTTCTTTTTTTTAAACCAATTTTACATATATTTCTCCGTTATTTTTAGAGTTACTATGAGTTATTCAAAATCATATATTTCAAAACTATATTTTAAAGTCAAAATATTTATATATTTAATCGGAATTTTAAGAGTAATGTCCGCGCACATGCGTAGAATCTATTCCTCTTCTTAGCATTGTGCTTTGAAAACCAGATTTACACCATACTTAAACTTATTGCCGAGTCGTAATGAGAATTTTAGACCCACTGAGACACTCTCGAGGTACGAGGCTTGGTGGCTAGATTGGCAGGGCGTGGCATTGTATTTTGCTGGTCCTCTGTTCGAATCTCGAGCCCTACAGATAGCTTTATAATTTTTCTTTTTTTTCAAAACAAATTTTACATATATTACTCCGTTACTTTTAGAGTTACTATGAATTATCCAAAATCATATATTTCAAAACTATATTTTAAAGTCAAAATATTTATTTATTTAATCGGACTTTTAAGAGTAATGTCCGCGCACATGCGCAGAATCTATTCCTATTCTTAGCATTGTGCTTTGAAAACCAGATTTAGACCATACTTAAACTTATTGCCGAGTCGTAATGAGAATTTTAGATCCACTGAGACACTCTCGAGGTACGAGGCTTGGTGGCTAGATTGGCAGGGCGTGGCATTGTATTTTGCTGGTCCTCTGTTGCAATCTCGAGACCTACAGATAGCTTTATAATTTTTCTTTTTTTTTTTAAACAAATTTTACATATATTTCTCCGTTACTTTTAGAGTTACTATGAATTATCCAAAATCATATATTTCAAAACTATATTTTAAAGTCAATATATTTATTTATTTAATCGGACTTTTAAGAGTGATGTCCGCGCACATGTGCAGAATCTATTCCTATTCTTAGCATTGTGCTTTGAAACACAGATTTACACCATACTTAAACTTATTGCCGAGTCGTAATGAGAATTTTAGACCCACTGAGACACTCTCGAGGTACGAGGCTTGGTGGCTAGATTGGCAGGGCGTGGCATTGTATTTTGCTGGTCCTCTGTTCGAATCTCGAGACCTACAGATAGCTTTATAATTTTTCTTTTTTTTTTAAAACAAATTTTACATATATTTCTCCGTTACTTTTAGAGTTACTATGAATTATCCAAAATCATATATTTCAAAACTATATTTTAAAGTCAAAATATTTATATATTTAATCGGAATTTTAAGAGTAATGTCCGCGCACATGCGTAGAATCTATTCCTATTCTTAGCATTGTGCTTTAAAAACCAGATTTACACCATACTTAAACTTATTGCCGAGTCGTAATGAGAATTTTAGACCCACTGAGACACTCTCGAGGTACGAGGCTTGGTGGCTAGATTGGCAGGGCGTGGCATTGTATTTTGCTGGTCCTCTGTTCGAATCTCGAGAGCTACATATAGCTTTATAATTTTTCTTTTTTTTTAAACAAATTTTACATATATTTCTCCGTTATTTTTAGAGTTACTATGAATTATCCAAAATCATATATTTCAAAACTATATTTTAAAGTCAAAATATTTATATATTTAATCGGAATTTTAAGAGTAATGTCCGCGCACATGCGTAGAATCTATTCCTCTTCTTAGCATTGTGCTTTGAAAACCAGATTTACACCATACTTAAACTTATTGCCGAGTCGTAATGAGAATTTTAGACCCACTGAGACACTCTCGAGGTACGAGGCTTGGTGGCTAGATTGGCAGGGGGTGGCATTGTATTTTGCTGGTCCTCTGTTCGAATCTCGAGAGCTACATATAGCTTTATAATTTTTCTTTTTTTTTAAAACAAATTTTACATATATTTCTCCGTTACTTTTAGAGTTACTATGAATTATCCAAAATCATATATTTCAAAACTATATTTTAAAGTCAAAATATTTATATATTTAATCGGAATTTTAAGAGTAATGTTCGCGCACATGCGCAGAATCTATTCCTATTCTTAGCATTGTGCTTTGAAACACAGACTTACACCATACTTAAACTTATTGCCGAGTCGTAATGAGAATCTTAGACCCACTGAGACACTCTCGAGGTACGAGGCTTGGTGGCTAGATTGGCAGGGCGTGGCATTGTATTTTGCTGGTCCTCTGTTCGAATCTCGAGCCCTACAGATAGCTTTATAATTTTTCTTTTTTTTTAAAACAAATTTTACATATATTACTCCGTTACTTTTAGAGTTACTATGAATTATCCAAAATCATATATTTCAAAACTATATTTTAAAGTCAAAATATTTATATATTTAATCGGAATTTTAAGAGTAATGTCCGCGCACATGCGTAGAATCTATTCCTATTCTTAGCATTGTGCTTTGAAAACCAGATTTACACCATACTTAAACTTATTGCCGCGTCGTAATGAGAATTTTAGACCCACTGAGACACTCTCGAGGTACGAGGCTTGGTGGCTAGATTGGCAGGGCGTGGCATTGTATTTTGCTGGTCCTCTGTTCGAATCTCGAGACCTACAGATAGCTTTATAATTTTTCTTTTTTTTTTAAAACAAATTTTACATATATTTCTCCGTTACTTTTAGAGTTACTATGAATTATCCAAAATCATATATTTCAAAACTATATTTTAAAGTCAAAATATTTATATATTTAATCGGAATTTTAAGAGTAATGTCCGCGCACATGCGCAGAATCTATTCCTATTCTTAGCATTGTGCTTTGAAAACCAGATTTACACCATACTTAAACTTATTGCCGAGTCGTAATGAGAATTTTAGATCCACTGAGACACTCTCGAGGTACGAGGCTTGGTGGCTAGATTGGCAGGGCGTGGCATTGTATTTTGCTGGTCCTCTGTTCGAATCTCGAGACCTACAGATAGCTTTATAATTTTTCTTTTTTTTTAAAACAAATTTTACATATATTTCTCCGTTACTTTTAGAGTTACTATGAATTATCAAAAATCATATATTTCAAAACTATATTTTAAAGTCAAAATATTTATATATTTAATCGGAATTTTAAGAGTAATGTCCGCGCACATGCGCAGAATCTATTCCTATTCTTAGCATTGTGCTTTGAAAACCAGATTTACCCCATACTTAAACTTATTGCCGAGTCGTAATGAGAATTTTAGATCCACTGAGACACTCTCGAGGTACGAGGCTTGGTGGCTAGATTGGCAGGGCGTGGCATTGTATTTTGCTGGTCCTCTGTTCGAATCTCGAGCCCTACAGATAGCTTTATAATTTTTCTTTTTTTTTAAAACAAATTTTACATATATTACTCCGTTACTTTTATAGTTACTATGAATTATCCAAAATCATATATTTCACAACTATATTTTAAAGTCAAAATATTTATTTATTTAATCGGACTTTTAAGAGTGATGTCCGCGCACATGCGCAGAATCTATTAATATTCTTAGCATTGTGCTTTGAAAACCAGAGTTAGACCATACTTAAACTTATTGCCGAGTCGTAATGAGAATTTTAGATCCACTGAGACACTCTCGAGGTACGAGGCTTGGTGGCTAGATTGGCAGGGCGTGGCATTGTATTTTGCTGGTCCTCTGTTCGAATCTCGAGAGCTACATATAGCTTTATAACTTTTCTTTTTTTTTAAAACAAATTTTACATATATTTCTCCGTTACTTTTAGAGTTACTATGAATTATCCAAAATCATATATTTCAAAACTATATTTTAAAGTCAAAATATTTATTTATTTAATCGGACTTTTAAGAGTAATGTCCGCGCACATGCGCAGAATCTATTCCTATTCTTAGCATTGTGCTTTGAAAACCAGATTTACCCCATACTTAAACTTATTGCCGAGTCGTAATGAGAATTTTAGATCCACTGAGACACTCTCGAGGTACGAGGCTTGGTGGCTAGATTGGCAGGGCGTGGCATTGTATTTTGCTGGTCCTCTGTTCGAATCTCGAGACCTACAGATAGCTTTATAATTTTTCTTTTTTTTTTAAAACAAATTTTACATATATTTCTCCGTTACTTTTAGAGTTACTATGAATTATCCAAATTCATATATTTCAAAACTATATTTTAAAGTCAAAATATTTATATATTTAATCGGAATTTTAAGAGTAATGTCCGCGCACATGCGTAGAATCTATTCCTATTCTTAGCATTGTGCTTTAAAAATCAGATTTACACCATACTTAAACTTATTGCCGAGTCGTAATGAGAATTTTAGACCCACTGAGACACTCTCGAGGTACGAGGCTTGGTGGCTAGATTGGCAGGGCGTGGCATTGTATTTTGCTGGTCCTCTGTTCGAATCTCGAGAGCTACATATAGCTTTATAATTTTTCTTTTTTTTTAAAACAAATTTTACATATATTTCTCCGTTACTTTTAGAGTTACTATGAATTATCCAAAATCATATATTTCAAAACTATATTTTAAAGTCAATATATTTATTTATTTAATCGGACTTTTAAGAGTAATGTCCGCGCACATGCGCAGAATCTATTCCTATTCTTAGCATTGTGCTTTGAAAACCAGATTTAGACCATACTTAAACTTATTGCCGAGTCGTAATGAGAATTTTAGATCCACTGAGACACTCTCGAGGTACGAGGCTTGGTGGCTAGATTGGCAGGGCGTGGCATTGTATTTTGCTGGTCCTCTGTTCGAATCTCGAGAGCTACATATAGCTTTATAATTTTTCTTTTTTTTAAACCAATTTTACATATATTTCTCCGTTATTTTTAGAGTTACTATGAGTTATCCAAAATCATATATTTCAAAACTATATTTTAAAGTCAAAATATTTATATATTTAATCGGAATTTTAAGAGTAATGTCCGCGCACATGCGTAGAATCTATTCCTCTTCTTAGCATTGTGCTTTGAAAACCAGATTTACACCATACTTAAACTTATTGCCGAGTCGTAATGAGAATTTTAGACCCACTGAGACACTCTCGAGGTACGAGGCTTGGTGGCTAGATTGGCAGGGCGTGGCATTGTATTTTGCTGGTCCTCTGTTCGAATCTCGAGCCCTACAGATAGCTTTATAATTTTTCTTTTTTTTCAAAACAAATTTTACATATATTACTCCGTTACTTTTAGAGTTACTATGAATTATCCAAAATCATATATTTCAAAACTATATTTTAAAGTCAAAATATTTATTTATTTAATCGGACTTTTAAGAGTAATGTCCGCGCACATGCGCAGAATCTATTCCTATTCTTAGCATTGTGCTTTGAAAACCAGATTTAGACCATACTTAAACTTATTGCCGAGTCGTAATGAGAATTTTAGATCCACTGAGACACTCTCGAGGTACGAGGCTTGGTGGCTAGATTGGCAGGGCGTGGCATTGTATTTTGCTGGTCCTCTGTTGCAATCTCGAGACCTACAGATAGCTTTATAATTTTTCTTTTTTTTTTTTAAACAAATTTTACATATATTTCTCCGTTACTTTTAGAGTTACTATGAATTATCCAAAATCATATATTTCAAAACTATATTTTAAAGTCAATATATTTATTTATTTAATCGGACTTTTAAGAGTGATGTCCGCGCACATGTGCAGAATCTATTCCTATTCTTAGCATTGTGCTTTGAAACACAGATTTACACCATACTTAAACTTATTGCCGAGTCGTAATGAGAATTTTAGACCCACTGAGACACTCTCGAGGTACGAGGCTTGGTGGCTAGATTGGCAGGGCGTGGCATTGTATTTTGCTGGTCCTCTGTTCGAATCTCGAGACCTACAGATAGCTTTATAATTTTTCTTTTTTTTTTAAAACAAATTTTACATATATTTCTCCGTTACTTTTAGAGTTACTATGAATTATCCAAAATCATATATTTCAAAACTATATTTTAAAGTCAAAATATTTATATATTTAATCGGAATTTTAAGAGTAATGTCCGCGCACATGCGTAGAATCTATTCCTATTCTTAGCATTGTGCTTTAAAAACCAGATTTACACCATACTTAAACTTATTGCCGAGTCGTAATGAGAATTTTAGACCCACTGAGACACTCTCGAGGTACGAGGCTTGGTGGCTAGATTGGCAGGGCGTGGCATTGTATTTTGCTGGTCCTCTGTTCGAATCTCGAGAGCTACATATAGCTTTATAATTTTTCTTTTTTTTTAAAACAAATTTTACATATATTTCTCCGTTACTTTTAGAGTTACTATGAATTATCCAAAATCATATATTTCAAAACTATATTTTAAAGTCAAAATATTTATATATTTAATCGGAATTTTAAGAGTAATGTCCGCGCACATGCGCAGAATCTATTCCTATTCTTAGCATTGTGCTTTGAAACACAGATTTACGCCATACTTAAACTTATTGCCGAGTCGTAATGAGAATTTTAGACCCACTGAGACACTCTCGAGGTACGAGGCTTGGTGGCTATATTGGCAGGGCGTGGCATTGTATTTTTCTGGTCCTCTGTTCGAATCTCGAGACCTACAGATAGCTTTATAATTTTTCTTTTTTTTTTAAAACAAATTTTACATATATTTCTCCGTTACTTTTAGAGTTACTATGAATTATCCAAAATCATATATTTCAAAACTATATTTTAAAGTCAAAATATTTATATATTTAATCGGAATTTTAAGAGTAATGTTCGCGCACATGCGCAGAATCTATTCCTATTCTTAGCATTGTGCTTTGAAACACAGATTTACACCATACTTAAACTTATTGCCGAGTCGTAATGAGAATCTTAGACCCACTGAGACACTCTCGAGGTACGAGGCTTGGTGGCTAGATTGGCAGGGCGTGGCATTGTATTTTGCTGGTCCTCTGTTCGAATCTCGAGAGCTACATATAGCTTTATAATTTTTCTTTTTTTTTAAACAAATTTTACATATATTTCTCCGTTATTTTTAGAGTTACTATGAATTATCCAAAATCATATATTTCAAAACTATATTTTAAAGTCAAAATATTTATATATTTAATCGGAATTTTAAGAGTAATGTCCGCGCACATGCGTAGAATCTATTCCTCTTCTTAGCATTGTGCTTTGAAAACCAGATTTACACCATACTTAAACTTATTGCCGAGTCGTAATGAGAATTTTAGACCCACTGAGACACTCTCGAGGTACGAGGCTTGGTGGCTAGATTGGCAGGGGGTGGCATTGTATTTTGCTGGTCCTCTGTTCGAATCTCGAGAGCTACATATAGCTTTATAATTTTTCTTTTTTTTTAAAACAAATTTTACATATATTTCTCCGTTACTTTTAGAGTTACTATGAATTATCCAAAATCATATATTTCAAAACTATATTTTAAAGTCAAAATATTTATATATTTAATCGGAATTTTAAGAGTAATGTTCGCGCACATGCGCAGAATCTATTCCTATTCTTAGCATTGTGCTTTGAAACACAGATTTACACCATACTTAAACTTATTGCCGAGTCGTAATGAGAATCTTAGACCCACTGAGACACTCTCGAGGTACGAGGCTTGGTGGCTAGATTGGCAGGGCGTGGCATTGTATTTTGCTGGTCCTCTGTTCGAATCTCGAGCCCTACAGATAGCTTTATAATTTTTCTTTTTTTTTAAAACAAATTTTACATATATTACTCCGTTACTTTTAGAGTTACTATGAATTATCCAAAATCATATATTTCAAAACTATATTTTAAAGTCAAAATATTTATATATTTAATCGGAATTTTAAGAGTAATGTCCGCGCACATGCGTAGAATCTATTCCTATTCTTAGCATTGTGCTTTGAAAACCAGATTTACACCATACTTAAACTTATTGCCGCGTCGTAATGAGAATTTTAGACCCACTGAGACACTCTCGAGGTACGAGGCTTGGTGGCTAGATTGGCAGGGCGTGGCATTGTATTTTGCTGGTCCTCTGTTCGAATCTCGAGACCTACAGATAGCTTTATAATTTTTCTTTTTTTTTAAAACAAATTTTACATATATTACTCCGTTACTTTTAGAGTTACTATGAATTATCCAAAATCATATATTTCAAAACTATATTTTAAAGTCAAAATATTTATATATTTAATCGGAATTTTAAGAGTAATGTTCGCGCACATGCGCAGAATCTATTCCTATTCTTAGCATTGTGCTTTGAAACACAGATTTACACCATACTTAAACTTATTGCCGAGTCGTAATGAGAATCTTAGACCCACTGAGACACTCTCGAGGTACGAGGCTTGGTGGCTAGATTGGCAGGGCGTGGCATTGTATTTTGCTGGTCCTCTGTTCGAATCTCGAGAGCTACATATAGCTTTATAATTTTTCTTTTTTTTTAAACAAATTTTACATATATTTCTCCGTTATTTTTAGAGTTACTATGAATTATCCAAAATCATATATTTCAAAACTATATTTTAAAGTCAAAATATTTATATATTTAATCGGAATTTTAAGAGTAATGTCCGCGCACATGCGTAGAATCTATTCCTCTTCTTAGCATTGTGCTTTGAAAACCAGATTTACACCATACTTAAACTTATTGCCGAGTCGTAATGAGAATTTTAGACCCACTGAGACACTCTCGAGATACGAGGCTTGGTGGCTAAATTGGCAGGGCGTGGCATTGTATTTTGCTGGTCCTCTGTTCGAATCTCGAGACCTACAGATAGCTTTATAATTTTTCTTTTTTTTTAAAAACAAATTTTACATATATTTCTCCGTTACTTTTAGAGTTACTATGAATTATCCAAAATCATATATTTCAAAACTATATTTTAAAGTCAAAATATTTATATATTTAATCGGAATTTTAAGAGTAATGTCCGCGCACATGCGTAGAATCTATTCCTATTCTTAGCATTGTGCTTTGAAAACCAGATTTACACCATACTTAAACTTATTGCCGAGTCGTAATGAGAATTTTAGACCCACTGAGACACTCTCGAGGTACGAGGCTTGGTGGCTAGATTGGCAGGGGGTGGCATTGTATTTTGCTGGTTCTCTGTTCGAATCTCGAGAGCTACATATAGCTTTATAATTTTTCTTTTTTTTTAAAACAAATTTTACATATATTTCTCCGTTACTTTTAGAGTTACTATGAATTATCCAAAATCATATATTTCAAAACTATATTTTAAAGTCAAAATATTTATATATTTAATCGGAATTTTAAGAGTAATGTCCGCGCACATGCGCAGAATCTATTCCTATTCTTAGCATTGTGCTTTGAAACACAGATTTACACCATACTTAAACTTATTGCCGAGTCGTAATGAGAATCTTAGACCCACTGAGACACTCTCGAGGTACGAGGCTTGGTGGCTAGATTGGCAGGGCGTGGCATTGTATTTTGCTGGTCCTCTGTTCGAATCTCGAGAGCTACATATAGCTTTATAATTTTTCTTTTTTTTTAAACAAATTTTACATATATTTCTCCGTTATTTTTAGAGTTACTATGAATTATCCAAAATCATATATTTCAAAACTATATTTTAAAGTCAAAATATTTATATATTTAATCGGAATTTTAAGAGTAATGTCCGCGCACATGCGTAGAATCTATTCCTCTTCTTAGCATTGTGCTTTGAAAACCAGATTTACACCATACTTAAACTTATTGCCGAGTCGTAATGAGAATTTTAGACCCACTGAGACACTCTCGAGGTACGAGGCTTGGTGGCTAGATTGGCAGGGGGTGGCATTGTATTTTGCTGGTCCTCTGTTCGAATCTCGAGAGCTACATATAGCTTTATAATTTTTCTTTTTTTTAAAACAAATTTTACATATATTTCTCCGTTACTTTTAGAGTTACTATGAATTATCCAAAATCATATATTTCAAAACTATATTTTAAAGTCAAAATATTTATATATTTAATCGGAATTTTAAGAGTAATGTTCGCGCACATGCGCAGAATCTATTCCTATTCTTAGCATTGTGCTTTGAAACACAGATTTACACCATACTTAAACTTATTGCCGAGTCGTAATGAGAATCTTAGACCCACTGAGACACTCTCGAGGTACGAGGCTTGGTGGCTAGATTGGCAGGGCGTGGCATTGTATTTTGCTGGTCCTCTGTTCGAATCTCGAGCCCTACAGATAGCTTTATAATTTTTCTTTTTTTTTAAAACAAATTTTACATATATTACTCCGTTACTTTTAGAGTTACTATGAATTATCCAAAATCATATATTTCAAAACTATATTTTAAAGTCAAAATATTTATATATTTAATCGGAATTTTAAGAGTAATGTCCGCGCACATGCGTAGAATCTATTCCTATTCTTAGCATTGTGCTTTGAAAACCAGATTTACACCATACTTAAACTTATTGCCGCGTCGTAATGAGAATTTTAGACCCACTGAGACACTCTCGAGGTACGAGGCTTGGTGGCTAGATTGGCAGGGCGTGGCATTGTATTTTGCTGGTCCTCTGTTCGAATCTCGAGACCTACAGATAGCTTTATAATTTTTCTTTTTTTTTAAAACAAATTTTACATATATTACTCCGTTACTTTTAGAGTTACTATGAATTATCCAAAATCATATATTTCAAAACTATATTTTAAAGTCAAAATATTTATATATTTAATCGGAATTTTAAGAGTAATGTTCGCGCACATGCGCAGAATCTATTCCTATTCTTAGCATTGTGCTTTGAAACACAGATTTACACCATACTTAAACTTATTGCCGAGTCGTAATGAGAATCTTAGACCCACTGAGACACTCTCGAGGTACGAGGCTTGGTGGCTAGATTGGCAGGGCGTGGCATTGTATTTTGCTGGTCCTCTGTTCGAATCTCGAGAGCTACATATAGCTTTATAATTTTTCTTTTTTTTTAAACAAATTTTACATATATTTCTCCGTTATTTTTAGAGTTACTATGAATTATCCAAAATCATATATTTCAAAACTATATTTTAAAGTCAAAATATTTATATATTTAATCGGAATTTTAAGAGTAATGTCCGCGCACATGCGTAGAATCTATTCCTCTTCTTAGCATTGTGCTTTGAAAACCAGATTTACACCATACTTAAACTTATTGCCGAGTCGTAATGAGAATTTTAGACCCACTGAGACACTCTCGAGGTACGAGGCTTGGTGGCTAGATTGGCAGGGCGTGGCATTGTATTTTGCTGGTCCTCTGTTCGAATCTCGAGACCTACAGATAGCTTTATAATTTTTCTTTTTTTTTAAAAACAAATTTTACATATATTTCTCCGTTACTTTTAGAGTTACTATGAATTATCCAAAATCATATATTTCAAAACTATATTTTAAAGTCAAAATATTTATATATTTAATCGGAATTTTAAGAGTAATGTCCGCGCACATGCGTAGAATCTATTCCTATTCTTAGCATTGTGCTTTGAAAACCAGATTTACACCATACTTAAACTTATTGCCGAGTCGTAATGAGAATTTTAGACCCACTGAGACACTCTCGAGGTACGAGGCTTGGTGGCTAGATTGGCAGGGGGTGGCATTGTATTTTGCTGGTCCTCTGTTCGAATCTCGAGAGCTACATATAGCTTTATAATTTTTCTTTTTTTTTAAAACAAATTTTACATATATTTCTCCGTTACTTTTAGAGTTACTATGAATTATCCAAAATCATATATTTCAAAACTATATTTTAAAGTCAAAATATTTATATATTTAATCGGAATTTTAAGAGTAATGTCCGCGCACATGCGCAGAATCTATTCCTATTCTTAGCATTGTGCTTTGAAAACCAGATTTACACCATACTTAAACTTATTGCCGAGTCGTAATGAGAATTTTAGACCCACTGAGACACTCTCGAGGTACGAGGCTTGGTGGCTAGATTGGCAGGGCGTGGCATTGTATTTTGCTGGTCCTCTGTTCGAATCTCGAGACCTACAGATAGCTTTATAATTTTTCTTTTTTTTTAAAAACAAATTTTACATATATTTCTCCGCTACTTTTAGAGTTACTATGAATTATCCAAAATCATATATTTCAAAACTATATTTTAAAGTCAAAATATTTATATATTTAATCGGAATTTTAAGAGTAATGTCCGCGCACATGCGTAGAATCTATTCCTCTTCTTAGCATTGTGCTTTGAAAACCAGATTTACACCATACTTAAACTTATTGCCGAGTCGTAATGAGAATTTTAGACCCACTGAGACACTCTCGAGGTACGAGGCTTGGTGGCTAGATTGGCAGGGCGTGGCATTGTATTTTGCTGGTCCTCTGTTCGAATCTCGAGAGCTACATATAGCTTTATAATTTTTCTTTTTATTTAAACAAATTTTACATATATTTCTCCGTTATTTTTAGAGTTACTATGAATTATCCAAAATCATATATTTCAAAACTATATTTTAAAGTCAAAATATTTATATATTTAATCGGAATTTTAAGAGTAATGTCCGCGCACATGCGTAGAATCTATTCCTCTTCTTAGCATTGTGCTTTGAAAACCAGATTTACACCATACTTAAACTTATTGCCGCGTCGTAATGAGAATTTTAGACCCACTGAGACACTCTCGAGGTACGAGGCTTGGTGGCTAGATTGGCAGGGCGTGGCATTGTATTTTGCTGGTCCTCTGTTCGAATCTCGAGCCCTACAGATAGCTTTAAAATTTTTCTTTTTTTTTAAAACAAATTTTACATATATTACTCCGTTACTTTTAGAGTTACTATGAATTATCCAAAATCATATATTTCAAAACTATATTTTAAAGTCAAAATATTTATATATTTAATCGGAATTTTAAGAGTAATGTTCGCGCACATGCACAGAATCTATTCCTATTCTTAGCATTGTGCTTTGAAACACAGATTTACACCATACTTAAACTTATTGCCGAGTCGTAATGAGAATCTTAGACCCACTGAGACACTCTCGAGGTACGAGGCTTGGTGGCTAGATTGGCAGGGCGTGGCATTGTATTTTGCTGGTCCTCTGTTCGAATCTCGAGACCTACAGATAGCTTTATAATTTTTCTTTTTTTTTTAAAACAAATTTTACATATATTTCTCCGTTACTTTTAGAGTTACTATGAATTATCCAAAATCATATATTTCAAAACTATATTTTAAAGTCAAAATATTTATATATTTAATCGGAATTTTAAGAGTAATGTTCGCGCACATGCGCAGAATCTATTCCTATTCTTAGCATTGTGCTTTGAAACACAGATTTACACCATACTTAAACTTATTGCCGAGTCGTAATGAGAATCTTAGACCCACTGAGACACTCTCGAGGAGCGAGGCTTGGTGGCTAGATTGGCAGGCGTGGCATTGTATTTTGATGGTCCTCTGTTCGAATCTCGAGAGCTACATATAGCTTTATAATTTTTCTTTTTTTAAAACAAATTTTACATATATTTCTCCGTTATTTTTAGAGTTACTATGAATTATCCAAAATCATATATTTCAAAACTATATTTTAAAGTCAAAATATTTATATATTTAATCGGAATTTTAAGAGTAATGTCCGCGCACATGCGTAGAATCTATTCCTCTTCTTAGCATTGTGCTTTGAAAACCAGATTTACACCATACTTAAACTTATTGCCGAGTCGTAATGAGAATTTTAGACCCACTGAGACACTCTCGAGGTACGAAGCTTGGTGGCTAGATTGGCAGGGCGTGGCATTGTATTTTTCTGGTCCTCTGTTCGAATCTCGAGACCTACAGATAGCTTTATAATTTTTCTTTTTTTTTTAAAACAAATTTTACATATATTTCTCCGTTACATTTAGAGTTACTATGAATTATCCAAAATCATATATTTCAAAACTATATTTTAAAGTCAAAATATTTATATATTTAATCGGAATTTTAAGAGTAATGTTCGCGCACATGCACAGAATCTATTCCTATTCTTAGCATTGTGCTTTGAAACACAGATTTACACCATACTTAAACTTATTGCCGAGTCGTAATGAGAATCTTAGACCCACTGAGACACTCTCGAGGTACGAGGCTTGGTGGCTAGATTGGCAGGGCGTGGCATTGTATTTTGCTGGTCCTCTGTTCGAATCTCGAGACCTACAGATAGCTTTATAATTTTTCTTTTTTTTTTTAAACAAATTTTACATATATTTCTCCGTTACTTTTAGAGTTACTATGAATTATCCAAAATCATATATTTCAAAACTATATTTTAAAGTCAAAATATTTATATATTTAATCGGAATTTTAAGAGTAATGTTCGCGCACATGCGCAGAATCTATTCCTATTCTTAGCATTGTGCTTTGAAACACAGATTTACACCATACTTAAACTTATTGCCGAGTCGTAATGAGAATCGTAGACCCACTGAGACACTCTCGAGGTACGAGGCTTGGTGGCTAGATTGGCAGGGCGTGGCATTGTATTTTGCTGGTCCTCTGTTCGAATCTCGAGACCTACAGATAGCTTTATAATTTTTCTTTTTTTTTTAAAACAAATTTTACATATATTTCTCCGTTACTTTTAGAGTTACTATGAATTATCCAAAATCATATATTTCAAAACTATATTTTAAAGTCAAAATATTTATGTATTTAATCGGAATTTTAAGAGTAATGTTCGCGCACATGCGCAGAATCTATTCCTATTCTTAGCATTGTGCTTTGAAACACAGATTTACACCATACTTAAACTTATTGCCGAGTCGTAATGAGAATCTTAGACCCACTGAGACACTCTCGAGGTGCGAGGCTTGGTGGCTAGATTGGCAGGCGTGGCATTGTATTTTGATGGTCCTCTGTTCGAATCTCGAGAGCTACATATAGCTTTATAATTTTTCTTTTTTTAAAACAAATTTTACATATATTTCTCCGTTATTTTTAGAGTTACTATGAATTATCCAAAATCATATATTTCAAAACTATATTTTAAAGTCAAAATATTTATATATTTAATCGGAATTTTAAGAGTAATGTCCGCGCACATGCGTAGAATCTATTCCTCTTCTTAGCATTGTGCTTTGAAAACCAGATTTACACCATACTTAAACTTATTACCGAGTCGTAATGAGAATTTTAGACCCACTGAGACACTCTCGAGGTACGAGGCTTGGTGGCTAGATTGGCAGGGCGTGGCATTGTATTTTGCTGGTCCTCTGTTCGAATCTCGAGCCCTACAGATAGCTTTATAATTTTTCTTTTTTTTTAAAACAAATTTTACATATATTACTCCGTTACTTTTAGAGTTACTATGAATTATCCAAAATCATATATTTCAAAACTATATTTTAAAGTCAAAATATTTATTTATTTAATCGGACTTTTAAGAGTGTCGTCCGCGCACATGCGCAGAATCTATTCCTATTCTTAGCATTGTGCTTTGAAACACAGATTTACACCATACTTAAACTTATTGCCGAGTCGTAATGAGAATTTTAGACCCACTGAGACACTCTCGAGGTACGAGGCTTGGTGGCTAGATTGGCAGGGCGTGGCATTGTATTTTGCTGGTCCTCTGTTCGAATCTCGAGCCCTACAGATAGCTTTATAATTTTTCTTTTTTTTTTAAACAAATTTTACATATATTTCTCCGTTACTTTTAGAGTTACTATGAATTATCCAAAATCATATATTTCAAAACTATATTTTAAAGTCAAAATATTTATATATTTAATCGGAATTTTAAGAGTAATGTCCGCGCACATGCGCAGAATCTATTCCTATTCTTAGCATTGTGCTTTGAAAACCAGATTTAGACCATACTTAAACTTATTGCCGAGTCGTAATGAGAATTTTAGATCCACTGAGACACTCTCGAGGTACGAGGCTTGGTGGCTAGATTGGCAGGGCGTGGCATTGTATTTTGCTGGTCCTCTGTTCGAATCTCGAGAGCTACATATAGCTTTATAATTTTTCTTTTTATTTAAACAAATTTTACATATATTTCTCCGTTACATTTAGAGTTACTATGAATTATCCAAAATCATATATTTCAAAACTATATTTTAAAGTCAAAATATTTATATATTTAATCGGAATTTTAAGAGTAATGTTCGCGCACATGCACAGAATCTATTCCTATTCTTAGCATTGTGCTTTGAAACACAGATTTACACCATACTTAAACTTATTGCCGAGTCGTAATGAGAATCTTAGACCCACTGAGACACTCTCGAGGTACGAGGCTTGGTGGCTAGATTGGCAGGGCGTGGCATTGTATTTTGCTGGTCCTCTGTTCGAATCTCGAGACCTACAGATAGCTTTATAATTTTTCTTTTTTTTTTTAAACAAATTTTACATATATTTCTCCGTTACTTTTAGAGTTACTATGAATTATCCAAAATCATATATTTCAAAACTATATTTTAAAGTCAAAATATTTATATATTTAATCGGAATTTTAAGAGTAATGTTCGCGCACATGCGCAGAATCTATTCCTATTCTTAGCATTGTGCTTTGAAACACAGATTTACACCATACTTAAACTTATTGCCGAGTCGTAATGAGAATCGTAGACCCACTGAGACACTCTCGAGGTACGAGGCTTGGTGGCTAGATTGGCAGGGCGTGGCATTGTATTTTGCTGGTCCTCTGTTCGAATCTCGAGACCTACAGATAGCTTTATAATTTTTCTTTTTTTTTTAAAACAAATTTTACATATATTTCTCCGTTACTTTTAGAGTTACTATGAATTATCCAAAATCATATATTTCAAAACTATATTTTAAAGTCAAAATATTTATGTATTTAATCGGAATTTTAAGAGTAATGTTCGCGCACATGCGCAGAATCTATTCCTATTCTTAGCATTGTGCTTTGAAACACAGATTTACACCATACTTAAACTTATTGCCGAGTCGTAATGAGAATCTTAGACCCACTGAGACACTCTCGAGGTGCGAGGCTTGGTGGCTAGATTGGCAGGCGTGGCATTGTATTTTGATGGTCCTCTGTTCGAATCTCGAGAGCTACATATAGCTTTATAATTTTTCTTTTTTTAAAACAAATTTTACATATATTTCTCCGTTATTTTTAGAGTTACTATGAATTATCCAAAATCATATATTTCAAAACTATATTTTAAAGTCAAAATATTTATATATTTAATCGGAATTTTAAGAGTAATGTCCGCGCACATGCGTAGAATCTATTCCTCTTCTTAGCATTGTGCTTTGAAAACCAGATTTACACCATACTTAAACTTATTACCGAGTCGTAATGAGAATTTTAGACCCACTGAGACACTCTCGAGGTACGAGGCTTGGTGGCTAGATTGGCAGGGCGTGGCATTGTATTTTGCTGGTCCTCTGTTCGAATCTCGAGCCCTACAGATAGCTTTATAATTTTTCTTTTTTTTTAAAACAAATTTTACATATATTACTCCGTTACTTTTAGAGTTACTATGAATTATCCAAAATCATATATTTCAAAACTATATTTTAAAGTCAAAATATTTATTTATTTAATCGGACTTTTAAGAGTGTCGTCCGCGCACATGCGCAGAATCTATTCCTATTCTTAGCATTGTGCTTTGAAACACAGATTTACACCATACTTAAACTTATTGCCGAGTCGTAATGAGAATTTTAGACCCACTGAGACACTCTCGAGGTACGAGGCTTGGTGGCTAGATTGGCAGGGCGTGGCATTGTATTTTGCTGGTCCTCTGTTCGAATCTCGAGACCTACAGATAGCTTTATAATTTTTCTTTTTTTTTTAAAACAAATTTTACATATATTTCTCCGTTACTTTTAGAGTTACTATGAATTATCCAAAATCATATATTTCAAAACTATATTTTAAAGTCAAAATATTTATATATTTAATCGGAATTTTAAGAGTAATGTTCGCGCACATGCGCAGAATCTATTCCTATTCTTAGCATTGTGCTTTGAAACACAGATTTACACCATACTTAAACTTATTGCCGAGTCGTAATGAGAATCTTAGACCCACTGAGACACTCTCGAGGAGCGAGGCTTGGTGGCTAGATTGGCAGGCGTGGCATTGTATTTTGATGGTCCTCTGTTCGAATCTCGAGAGCTACATATAGCTTTATAATTTTTCTTTTTTTAAAACAAATTTTACATATATTTCTCCGTTATTTTTAGAGTTACTATGAATTATCCAAAATCATATATTTCAAAACTATATTTTAAAGTCAAAATATTTATATATTTAATCGGAATTTTAAGAGTAATGTCCGCGCACATGCGTAGAATCTATTCCTCTTCTTAGCATTGTGCTTTGAAAACCAGATTTACACCATACTTAAACTTATTGCCGAGTCGTAATGAGAATTTTAGACCCACTGAGACACTCTCGAGGTACGAAGCTTGGTGGCTAGATTGGCAGGGCGTGGCATTGTATTTTTCTGGTCCTCTGTTCGAATCTCGAGACCTACAGATAGCTTTATAATTTTTCTTTTTTTTTTAAAACAAATTTTACATATATTTCTCCGTTACATTTAGAGTTACTATGAATTATCCAAAATCATATATTTCAAAACTATATTTTAAAGTCAAAATATTTATATATTTAATCGGAATTTTAAGAGTAATGTTCGCGCACATGCACAGAATCTATTCCTATTCTTAGCATTGTGCTTTGAAACACAGATTTACACCATACTTAAACTTATTGCCGAGTCGTAATGAGAATCTTAGACCCACTGAGACACTCTCGAGGTACGAGGCTTGGTGGCTAGATTGGCAGGGCGTGGCATTGTATTTTGCTGGTCCTCTGTTCGAATCTCGAGACCTACAGATAGCTTTATAATTTTTCTTTTTTTTTTTAAACAAATTTTACATATATTTCTCCGTTACTTTTAGAGTTACTATGAATTATCCAAAATCATATATTTCAAAACTATATTTTAAAGTCAAAATATTTATATATTTAATCGGAATTTTAAGAGTAATGTTCGCGCACATGCGCAGAATCTATTCCTATTCTTAGCATTGTGCTTTGAAACACAGATTTACACCATACTTAAACTTATTGCCGAGTCGTAATGAGAATCGTAGACCCACTGAGACACTCTCGAGGTACGAGGCTTGGTGGCTAGATTGGCAGGGCGTGGCATTGTATTTTGCTGGTCCTCTGTTCGAATCTCGAGACCTACAGATAGCTTTATAATTTTTCTTTTTTTTTTAAAACAAATTTTACATATATTTCTCCGTTACTTTTAGAGTTACTATGAATTATCCAAAATCATATATTTCAAAACTATATTTTAAAGTCAAAATATTTATGTATTTAATCGGAATTTTAAGAGTAATGTTCGCGCACATGCGCAGAATCTATTCCTATTCTTAGCATTGTGCTTTGAAACACAGATTTACACCATACTTAAACTTATTGCCGAGTCGTAATGAGAATCTTAGACCCACTGAGACACTCTCGAGGTGCGAGGCTTGGTGGCTAGATTGGCAGGCGTGGCATTGTATTTTGATGGTCCTCTGTTCGAATCTCGAGAGCTACATATAGCTTTATAATTTTTCTTTTTTTAAAACAAATTTTACATATATTTCTCCGTTATTTTTAGAGTTACTATGAATTATCCAAAATCATATATTTCAAAACTATATTTTAAAGTCAAAATATTTATATATTTAATCGGAATTTTAAGAGTAATGTCCGCGCACATGCGTAGAATCTATTCCTCTTCTTAGCATTGTGCTTTGAAAACCAGATTTACACCATACTTAAACTTATTACCGAGTCGTAATGAGAATTTTAGACCCACTGAGACACTCTCGAGGTACGAGGCTTGGTGGCTAGATTGGCAGGGCGTGGCATTGTATTTTGCTGGTCCTCTGTTCGAATCTCGAGCCCTACAGATAGCTTTATAATTTTTCTTTTTTTTTAAAACAAATTTTACATATATTACTCCGTTACTTTTAGAGTTACTATGAATTATCCAAAATCATATATTTCAAAACTATATTTTAAAGTCAAAATATTTATTTATTTAATCGGACTTTTAAGAGTGTCGTCCGCGCACATGCGCAGAATCTATTCCTATTCTTAGCATTGTGCTTTGAAACACAGATTTACACCATACTTAAACTTATTGCCGAGTCGTAATGAGAATTTTAGACCCACTGAGACACTCTCGAGGTACGAGGCTTGGTGGCTAGATTGGCAGGGCGTGGCATTGTATTTTGCTGGTCCTCTGTTCGAATCTCGAGCCCTACAGATAGCTTTATAATTTTTCTTTTTTTTTTAAACAAATTTTACATATATTTCTCCGTTACTTTTAGAGTTACTATGAATTATCCAAAATCATATATTTCAAAACTATATTTTAAAGTCAAAATATTTATATATTTAATCGGAATTTTAAGAGTAATGTCCGCGCACATGCGCAGAATCTATTCCTATTCTTAGCATTGTGCTTTGAAAACCAGATTTAGACCATACTTAAACTTATTGCCGAGTCGTAATGAGAATTTTAGATCCACTGAGACACTCTCGAGGTACGAGGCTTGGTGGCTAGATTGGCAGGGCGTGGCATTGTATTTTGCTGGTCCTCTGTTCGAATCTCGAGAGCTACATATAGCTTTATAATTTTTCTTTTTATTTAAACAAATTTTACATATATTTCTCCGTTACATTTAGAGTTACTATGAATTATCCAAAATCATATATTTCAAAACTATATTTTAAAGTCAAAATATTTATATATTTAATCGGAATTTTAAGAGTAATGTTCGCGCACATGCACAGAATCTATTCCTATTCTTAGCATTGTGCTTTGAAACACAGATTTACACCATACTTAAACTTATTGCCGAGTCGTAATGAGAATCTTAGACCCACTGAGACACTCTCGAGGTACGAGGCTTGGTGGCTAGATTGGCAGGGCGTGGCATTGTATTTTGCTGGTCCTCTGTTCGAATCTCGAGACCTACAGATAGCTTTATAATTTTTCTTTTTTTTTTTAAACAAATTTTACATATATTTCTCCGTTACTTTTAGAGTTACTATGAATTATCCAAAATCATATATTTCAAAACTATATTTTAAAGTCAAAATATTTATATATTTAATCGGAATTTTAAGAGTAATGTTCGCGCACATGCGCAGAATCTATTCCTATTCTTAGCATTGTGCTTTGAAACACAGATTTACACCATACTTAAACTTATTGCCGAGTCGTAATGAGAATCGTAGACCCACTGAGACACTCTCGAGGTACGAGGCTTGGTGGCTAGATTGGCAGGGCGTGGCATTGTATTTTGCTGGTCCTCTGTTCGAATCTCGAGACCTACAGATAGCTTTATAATTTTTCTTTTTTTTTTAAAACAAATTTTACATATATTTCTCCGTTACTTTTAGAGTTACTATGAATTATCCAAAATCATATATTTCAAAACTATATTTTAAAGTCAAAATATTTATGTATTTAATCGGAATTTTAAGAGTAATGTTCGCGCACATGCGCAGAATCTATTCCTATTCTTAGCATTGTGCTTTGAAACACAGATTTACACCATACTTAAACTTATTGCCGAGTCGTAATGAGAATCTTAGACCCACTGAGACACTCTCGAGGTGCGAGGCTTGGTGGCTAGATTGGCAGGCGTGGCATTGTATTTTGATGGTCCTCTGTTCGAATCTCGAGAGCTACATATAGCTTTATAATTTTTCTTTTTTTAAAACAAATTTTACATATATTTCTCCGTTATTTTTAGAGTTACTATGAATTATCCAAAATCATATATTTCAAAACTATATTTTAAAGTCAAAATATTTATATATTTAATCGGAATTTTAAGAGTAATGTCCGCGCACATGCGTAGAATCTATTCCTCTTCTTAGCATTGTGCTTTGAAAACCAGATTTACACCATACTTAAACTTATTACCGAGTCGTAATGAGAATTTTAGACCCACTGAGACACTCTCGAGGTACGAGGCTTGGTGGCTAGATTGGCAGGGCGTGGCATTGTATTTTGCTGGTCCTCTGTTCGAATCTCGAGCCCTACAGATAGCTTTATAATTTTTCTTTTTTTTTAAAACAAATTTTACATATATTACTCCGTTACTTTTAGAGTTACTATGAATTATCCAAAATCATATATTTCAAAACTATATTTTAAAGTCAAAATATTTATTTATTTAATCGGACTTTTAAGAGTGTCGTCCGCGCACATGCGCAGAATCTATTCCTATTCTTAGCATTGTGCTTTGAAACACAGATTTACACCATACTTAAACTTATTGCCGAGTCGTAATGAGAATTTTAGACCCACTGAGACACTCTCGAGGTACGAGGCTTGGTGGCTAGATTGGCAGGGCGTGGCATTGTATTTTGCTGGTCCTCTGTTCGAATCTCGAGCCCTACAGATAGCTTTATAATTTTTCTTTTTTTTTTAAACAAATTTTACATATATTTCTCCGTTACTTTTAGAGTTACTATGAATTATCCAAAATCATATATTTCAAAACTATATTTTAAAGTCAAAATATTTATATATTTAATCGGAATTTTAAGAGTAATGTCCGCGCACATGCGCAGAATCTATTCCTATTCTTAGCATTGTGCTTTGAAAACCAGATTTACACCATACTTAAACTTATTGCCGAGTCGTAATGAGAATTTTAGATCCACTGAGACACTCTCGAGGTACGAGGCTTGGTGGCTAGATTGGCAGGGCGTGGCATTGTATTTTGCTGGTCCTCTGTTCGAATCTCGAGAGCTACATATAGCTTTATAATTTTTCTTTTTATTTAAACAAATTTTACATATATTTCTCCGTTATTTTTAGAGTTACTATGAATTATCCAAAATCATATATTTCAAAACTATATTTTAAAGTCAAAATATTTATATATTTAATCGGAATTTTAAGAGTAATGTCCGCGCACATGCGTAGAATCTATTCCTCTTCTTAGCATTGTGCTTTGAAAACCAGATTTACACCATACTTAAACTTATTGCCGCGTCGTAATGAGAATTTTAGACCCACTGAGACACTCTCGAGGTACGAGGCTTGGTGGCTAGATTGGCAGGGCGTGGCATTGTATTTTGCTGGTCCTCTGTTCGAATCTCGAGCCCTACAGATAGCTTTAAAATTTTTCTTTTTTTTTAAAACAAATTTTACATATATTACTCCGTTACTTTTAGAGTTACTATGAATTATCCAAAATCATATATTTCAAAACTATATTTTAAAGTCAAAATATTTATATATTTAATCGGAATTTTAAGAGTAATGTTCGCGCACATGCACAGAATCTATTCCTATTCTTAGCATTGTGCTTTGAAACACAGATTTACACCATACTTAAACTTATTGCCGAGTCGTAATGAGAATCTTAGACCCACTGAGACACTCTCGAGGTACGAGGCTTGGTGGCTAGATTGGCAGGGCGTGGCATTGTATTTTGCTGGTCCTCTGTTCGAATCTCGAGACCTACAGATAGCTTTATAATTTTTCTTTTTTTTTTAAAACAAATTTTACATATATTTCTCCGTTACTTTTAGAGTTACTATGAATTATCCAAAATCATATATTTCAAAACTATATTTTAAAGTCAAAATATTTATATATTTAATCGGAATTTTAAGAGTAATGTTCGCGCACATGCGCAGAATCTATTCCTATTCTTAGCATTGTGCTTTGAAACACAGATTTACACCATACTTAAACTTATTGCCGAGTCGTAATGAGAATCTTAGACCCACTGAGACACTCTCGAGGAGCGAGGCTTGGTGGCTAGATTGGCAGGCGTGGCATTGTATTTTGATGGTCCTCTGTTCGAATCTCGAGAGCTACATATAGCTTTATAATTTTTCTTTTTTTAAAACAAATTTTACATATATTTCTCCGTTATTTTTAGAGTTACTATGAATTATCCAAAATCATATATTTCAAAACTATATTTTAAAGTCAAAATATTTATATATTTAATCGGAATTTTAAGAGTAATGTCCGCGCACATGCGTAGAATCTATTCCTCTTCTTAGCATTGTGCTTTGAAAACCAGATTTACACCATACTTAAACTTATTGCCGAGTCGTAATGAGAATTTTAGACCCACTGAGACACTCTCGAGGTACGAAGCTTGGTGGCTAGATTGGCAGGGCGTGGCATTGTATTTTTCTGGTCCTCTGTTCGAATCTCGAGACCTACAGATAGCTTTATAATTTTTCTTTTTTTTTTAAAACAAATTTTACATATATTTCTCCGTTACATTTAGAGTTACTATGAATTATCCAAAATCATATATTTCAAAACTATATTTTAAAGTCAAAATATTTATATATTTAATCGGAATTTTAAGAGTAATGTTCGCGCACATGCACAGAATCTATTCCTATTCTTAGCATTGTGCTTTGAAACACAGATTTACACCATACTTAAACTTATTGCCGAGTCGTAATGAGAATCTTAGACCCACTGAGACACTCTCGAGGTACGAGGCTTGGTGGCTAGATTGGCAGGGCGTGGCATTGTATTTTGCTGGTCCTCTGTTCGAATCTCGAGACCTACAGATAGCTTTATAATTTTTCTTTTTTTTTTTAAACAAATTTTACATATATTTCTCCGTTACTTTTAGAGTTACTATGAATTATCCAAAATCATATATTTCAAAACTATATTTTAAAGTCAAAATATTTATATATTTAATCGGAATTTTAAGAGTAATGTTCGCGCACATGCGCAGAATCTATTCCTATTCTTAGCATTGTGCTTTGAAACACAGATTTACACCATACTTAAACTTATTGCCGAGTCGTAATGAGAATCGTAGACCCACTGAGACACTCTCGAGGTACGAGGCTTGGTGGCTAGATTGGCAGGGCGTGGCATTGTATTTTGCTGGTCCTCTGTTCGAATCTCGAGACCTACAGATAGCTTTATAATTTTTCTTTTTTTTTTAAAACAAATTTTACATATATTTCTCCGTTACTTTTAGAGTTACTATGAATTATCCAAAATCATATATTTCAAAACTATATTTTAAAGTCAAAATATTTATGTATTTAATCGGAATTTTAAGAGTAATGTTCGCGCACATGCGCAGAATCTATTCCTATTCTTAGCATTGTGCTTTGAAACACAGATTTACACCATACTTAAACTTATTGCCGAGTCGTAATGAGAATCTTAGACCCACTGAGACACTCTCGAGGTGCGAGGCTTGGTGGCTAGATTGGCAGGCGTGGCATTGTATTTTGATGGTCCTCTGTTCGAATCTCGAGAGCTACATATAGCTTTATAATTTTTCTTTTTTTAAAACAAATTTTACATATATTTCTCCGTTATTTTTAGAGTTACTATGAATTATCCAAAATCATATATTTCAAAACTATATTTTAAAGTCAAAATATTTATATATTTAATCGGAATTTTAAGAGTAATGTCCGCGCACATGCGTAGAATCTATTCCTCTTCTTAGCATTGTGCTTTGAAAACCAGATTTACACCATACTTAAACTTATTACCGAGTCGTAATGAGAATTTTAGACCCACTGAGACACTCTCGAGGTACGAGGCTTGGTGGCTAGATTGGCAGGGCGTGGCATTGTATTTTGCTGGTCCTCTGTTCGAATCTCGAGCCCTACAGATAGCTTTATAATTTTTCTTTTTTTTTAAAACAAATTTTACATATATTACTCCGTTACTTTTAGAGTTACTATGAATTATCCAAAATCATATATTTCAAAACTATATTTTAAAGTCAAAATATTTATTTATTTAATCGGACTTTTAAGAGTGTCGTCCGCGCACATGCGCAGAATCTATTCCTATTCTTAGCATTGTGCTTTGAAACACAGATTTACACCATACTTAAACTTATTGCCGAGTCGTAATGAGAATTTTAGACCCACTGAGACACTCTCGAGGTACGAGGCTTGGTGGCTAGATTGGCAGGGCGTGGCATTGTATTTTGCTGGTCCTCTGTTCGAATCTCGAGCCCTACAGATAGCTTTATAATTTTTCTTTTTTTTTTAAACAAATTTTACATATATTTCTCCGTTACTTTTAGAGTTACTATGAATTATCCAAAATCATATATTTCAAAACTATATTTTAAAGTCAAAATATTTATATATTTAATCGGAATTTTAAGAGTAATGTCCGCGCACATGCGCAGAATCTATTCCTATTCTTAGCATTGTGCTTTGAAAACCAGATTTAGACCATACTTAAACTTATTGCCGAGTCGTAATGAGAATTTTAGATCCACTGAGACACTCTCGAGGTACGAGGCTTGGTGGCTAGATTGGCAGGGCGTGGCATTGTATTTTGCTGGTCCTCTGTTCGAATCTCGAGACCTACAGATAGCTTTATAATTTTTCTTTTTTTTTTTAAACAAATTTTACATATATTTCTCCGTTACTTTTAGAGTTACTATGAATTATCCAAAATCATATATTTCAAAACTATATTTTAAAGTCAATATATTTATTTATTTAATCGGACTTTTAAGAGTGATGTACGCGCACATGTGCAGAATCTATTCCAATTCTTAGCATTGTGCTTTGAAACACAGATTTACACCATACTTAAACTTATTGCCGAGTCGTAATGAGAATTTTAGACCCACTGAGACACTCTCGAGGTACGAGGCTTGGTGGCTAGATTGGCAGGGCGTGGCATTGTATTTTGCTGGTCCTCTGTTCGAATCTCGAGAGCTACAGATAGCTTTATAATTTTTCTTTTTTTTTTAAAACAAATTTTACATATATTTCTCCGTTACTTTTAGAGTTACTATGAATTATCCAAAATCATATATTTCAAAACTATATTTTAAAGTCAAAATATTTATATATTTAATCGGAATTTTAAGAGTAATGTCCCCGCACATGCGCAGAATCTATTTCTATTCTTAGCATTGTGCTTTGAAACACAGATTTACGCCATACTTAAACTTATTGCCGAGTCGTAATGAGAATTTTAGACCCACTGAGACACTCTCGAGGTACGAAGCTTGGTGGCTAGATTGGCAGGGCGTGGCATTGTATTTTTCTGGTCCTCTGTTCGAATCTCGAGACCTACAGATAGCTTTATAATTTTTCTTTTTTTTTAAAAACAAATTTTACATATATTTCTCCGTTACTTTTAGAGTTACTATGAATTATCCAAAATCATATATTTCAAAACTATATTTTAAAGTCAAAATATTTATATATTTAATCGGAATTTTAAGAGTAATGTTCGCGCACATGCGCAGAATCTATTCCTATTCTTAACATTGTGCTTTGAAACACAGATTTACACCATACTTAAACTTATTGCCGAGTCGTAATGAGAATCTTAGACCCACTGAGACACTCTCGAGGTGCGAGGCTTGGTGGCTAGATTGGCAGGCGTGGCATTGTATTTTGATGGTCCTCTGTTCGAATCTCGAGAGCTACATATAGCTTTATAATTTTTCTTTTTTTTTTAAAACAAATTTTACATATATTTCTCCGTTACTTTTAGAGTTACTATGAATTATCCAAAATCATATATTTCAAAACTATATTTTAAAGTCAAAATATTTATATATTTAATCGGAATTTTAAGAGTAATGTCCCCGCACATGCGCAGAATCTATTTCTATTCTTAGCATTGTGCTTTGAAACACAGATTTACGCCATACTTAAACTTATTGCCGAGTCGTAATGAGAATTTTAGACCCACTGAGACACTCTCGAGGTACGAAGCTTGGTGGCTAGATTGGCAGGGCGTGGCATTGTATTTTTCTGGTCCTCTGTTCGAATCTCGAGACCTACAGATAGCTTTATAATTTTTCTTTTTTTTTAAAAACAAATTTTACATATATTTCTCCGTTACTTTTAGAGTTACTATGAATTATCCAAAATCATATATTTCAAAACTATATTTTAAAGTCAAAATATTTATATATTTAATCGGAATTTTAAGAGTAATGTTCGCGCACATGCGCAGAATCTATTCCTATTCTTAACATTGTGCTTTGAAACACAGATTTACACCATACTTAAACTTATTGCCGAGTCGTAATGAGAATCTTAGACCCACTGAGACACTCTCGAGGTGCGAGGCTTGGTGGCTAGATTGGCAGGCGTGGCATTGTATTTTGATGGTCCTCTGTTCGAATCTCGAGAGCTACATATAGCTTTATAATTTTTCTTTTTTTAAAACAAATTTTACATATATTTCTCCGTTATTTTTAGAGTTACTATGAATTATCCAAAATCATATATTTCAAAACTATATTTTAAAGTCAAAATATTTATATATTTAATCGGAATTTTAAGAGTAATGTCCGAGCACATGCGTAGAATCTATTCCTCTTCTTAGCATTGTGCTTTGAAAACCAGATTTACACCATACTTAAACTTATTGCCGAGTCGTAATGAAAATTTTAGACCCACTGAGACACTCTCGAGGTACGAGGCTTGGTGGCTAGATTGGCAGGGCGTGGCATTGTATTTTGCTGGTCCTCTGTTCGAATCTCGAAAGCTACAGATAGCTTTATAATTTTTCTTTTTTTTTTAAAACAAATTTTACATATATTTCTCCGTTACTTTTAGAGTTACTATGAATTATCCAAAATCATATATTTCAAAACTATATTTTAAAGTCAAAATATTTATATATTTAATCGGAATTTTAAGAGTAATGTCCCCGCACATGCGCAGAATCTATTCCTATTCTTAGCATTGTGCTTTGAAACACAGATTTACGCCATACTTAAACTTATTGCCGAGTCGTAATGAGAATTTTAGACCCACTGAGACACTCTCGAGGTACGAGGCTTGGTGGCTAGATTGGCAGGGCGTGGCATTGTATTTTTCTGGTCCTCTGTTCGAATCTCGAGACCTACAGATAGCTTTATAATTTTTCTTTTTTTTTTTAAACAAATTTTACATATATTTCTCCGTTACTTTTAGAGTTACTATGAATTATCCAAAATCATATATTTCAAAACTATATTTTAAAGTCAAAATATTTATATATTTAATCGGAATTTTAAGAGTAATGTTCGCGCACATGCGCAGAATCTATTCCTATTCTTAGCATTGTGATTTGAAACACAGATTTACACCATACTTAAACTTATTGCCGAGTCGTAATGAGAATCTTAGACCCACTGAGACACTCTCGAGGTGCGAGGCTTGGTGGCTAGATTGGCAGGCGTGGCATTGTATTTTGATGGTCCTCTGTTCGAATCTCGAGAGCTACATATAGCTTTATAATTTTTCTTTTTTTAAAACAAATTTTACATATATTTCTCCGTTATTTTTAGAGTTACTATTAATTATCCAAAATCATATATTTCAAAACTATATTTTAAAGTCAAAATATTTATATATTTAATCGGAATTTTAAGAGTAATGTCCGCGCACATGCGTAGAATCTATTCCTCTTCTTAGCATTGTGCTTTGAAAACCAGATTTACACCATACTTAAACTTATTGCCGAGTCGTAATGAGAATTTTAGACCCACTGAGACACTCTCGAGGTACGAGGCTTGGTGGCTAGACTGGCAGGGCGTGGCATTGTATTTTGCTGGTCCTCTGTTCGAATCTCGAGAGCTACAGATAGCTTTATAATTTTTCTTTTTTTTTTAAAACAAATTTTACATATATTTCTCCGTTACTTTTAGAGTTATTATGAATTATCCAAAATCATATATTTCAAAACTATATTTTAAAGTCAAAATATTTATATATTTAATCGGAATTTTAAGAGTAATGTCCCCGCACATGCGCAGAATCTATTCCTATTCTTAGCATTGTGCTTTGAAACACAGATTTACGCCATACTTAAACTTATTGCCGAGTCGTAATGAGAATTTTAGACCCACTGAGACACTCTCGAGGTACGAGGCTTGGTGGCTAGATTGGCAGGGCGTGGCATTGTATTTTTCTGGTCCTCTGTTCGAATCTCGAGACCTACATATAGCTTTATAATTTTTCTTTTTTTAAAACAAATTTTACATATATTTCTCCGTTATTTTTAGAGTTACTATGAATTATCCAAAATCATATATTTCAAAACTATATTTTAAAGTCAAAATATTTATATATTTAATCGGAATTTTAAGAGTAATGTCCGCGCACATGCGTAGAATCTATTCCTCTTCTTAGCATTGTGCTTTGAAAACCAGATTTACACCATACTTAAACTTATTGCCGAGTCGTAATGAGAATTTTAGACCCACTGAGACACTCTCGAGGTACGAGGCTTGGTGGCTAGATTGGCAGGGCGTGGCATTGTATTTTGCTGGTCCTCTGTTCGAATCTCGAGCCCTACAGATAGCTTTATAATTTTTCTTTTTTTTTAAAACAAATTTTACATATATTACTCCTTTAGTTTTAGAGTTACTATGAATTATCCAAAATCATATATTTCGAAACTATATTTTAAAGTCAAAATATTTATTTATTTAATCGGACTTTTAAGAGTGATGTCCGCGCACATGCGCAGAATCTATTCCTATTCTTAGCATTGTGCTTTGAAACACAGATTTACACCATACTTAAACTTATTGCCGAGTCGTAATGAGAATTTTAGACCCACTGAGACACTCTCGAGGTACGAGGCTTGGTGGCTAGATTGGCAGGGCGTGGCATTGTATTTTGCTGGTCCTCTGTTCGAATCTCGAGAGCTACAGATAGCTTTATAATTTTTCTTTTTTTTTTAAAACAAATTTTACATATATTTCTCCGTTACTTTTAGAGTTACTATGAATTATCCAAAATCATATATTTCAAAACTATATTTTAAAGTCAAAATATTTATATATTTAATCGGAATTTTAAGAGTAATGTCCCCGCACATGCGCAGAATCTATTCCTATTCTTAGCATTGTGCTTTGAAACACAGATTTACGCCATACTTAAACTTATTGCCGAGTCGTAATGAGAATTTTAGACCCACTGAGACACTCTCGAGGTACGAGGCTTGGTGGCTAGATTGGCAGGGCGTGGCATTGTATTTTTCTGGTCCTCTGTTCGAATCTCGAGACCTACAGATAGCTTTATAATTTTTCTTTTTTTTTAAACAAATTTTACATATATTTCTCCGTTACTTTTAGAGTTACTATGAATTATCCAAAATCATATATTTCAAAACTATATTTTAAAGTCAAAATATTTATATATTTAATCGGAATTTTAAGAGTAATGTTCGCGCACATGCGCAGAATCTATTCCTATTCTTAGCATTGTGATTTGAAACACAGATTTACACCATACTTAAACTTATTGCCGAGTCGTAATGAGAATCTTAGACCCACTGAGACACTCTCGAGGTGCGAGGTTTGGGGGCTAGATTGGCAGGCGTGGCATTGTATTTTGATGGTCCTCTGTTCGAATCTCGAGAGCTACATATAGCTTTATAATTTATCTTTTTTTAAAACAAATTTTACATATATTTCTCCGTTATTTTTAGAGTTACTATGAATTATCCAAAATCATATATTTCAAAACTATATTTTAAAGTCAAAATATTTATATATTTAATCGGAATTTTAAGAGTAATGTCCGCGCACATGCGTAGAATCTATTCCTCTTCTTAGCATTGTGCTTTGAAAACCAGATTTACACCATACTTAAACTTATTGCCGAGTCGTAATGAGAATTTTAGACCCACTGAGACACTCTCGAGGTACGAGGCTTGGTGGCTAGATTGGCAGGGCGTGGCATTGTATTTTGCTGGTCCTCTGTTCGAATCTCGAGCCCTACAGATAGCTTTATAATTTTTCTTTTTTTTTAAAACAAATTTTACATATATTACTCCGTTAGTTTTAGAGTTACTATGAATTATCCAAAATCATATATTTCAAAACTATATTTTAAAGTCAAAATATTTATTTATTTAATCGGACTTTTAAGAGTGATGTCCGCGCACATGCGCAGAATCTATTCCTATTCTTAGCATTGTGCTTTGAAACACAGATTTACACCATACTTAAACTTATTGCCGAGTCGTAATGAGAATTTTAGACCCACTGAGACACTCTCGAGGTACGAGGCTTGGTGGCTAGATTGGCAGGGCGTGGCATTGTATTTTGCTGGTCCTCTGTTCGAATCTCGAGCCCTACAGATAGCTTTATAATTTTTCTTTTTTTTTGAAACAAATTTTACATATATTTCTCCGTTACTTTTAGAGTTACTATGAATTATCCAAAATCATATATTTCAAAACTATATTTTAAAGTCAAAATATTTATATATTTAATCGGAATTTTAAGAGTTATGTCCGCGCACATGCGCAGAATCTATTCCTATTCTTAGCATTGTGCTTTGAAAACCAGATTT
Source organism: Argiope bruennichi (assembly GCF_947563725.1). Lineage (NCBI taxonomy): Eukaryota > Metazoa > Arthropoda > Arachnida > Araneae > Araneidae > Argiope > Argiope bruennichi. The sequence goes on along the minus strand of NC_079159.1, from coordinate 103,902,478 downwards.
ACACCATACTTAAACTTATTGCCGAGTCGTAATGAGAATTTTAGACCCACTGAGACACTCTCGAGGTACGAGGCTTGGTGGCTAGATTGGCAGGGCGTGGCATTGTATTTTGCTGGTAATCTGTTCGAATCTCGAGAGCTACAGATAGCTTTATAATTTTTCTTTTTTTTTTAAAACAAATTTTACATATATTTCTCCGTTACTTTTAGAGTTACTATGAATTATCCAAAATCATATATTTCAAAACTATATTTTAAAGTCAAAATATTTATCTATTTAATCGGAATTTTAAGAGTAATGTCCGCGCACATGCGTAGAATCTATTCCTATTCTTAGCATTGTGCTTTGAAACACAGATTTACACCATACTTAAACTTATTGCCGAGTCGTAATGAGAATTTTAGACCCACTGAGACACTCTCGAGGTACGAGGCTTGGTGGCTAGATTGGCAGGGCGTGGCATTGTATTTTGCTGGTCCTCTGTTCGAATCTCGAGACCTACAGATAGCTTTATAATTTTTCTTTTTTTTTTAATCAAATTTTACATATATTTCTCCGTTACTTTTAGAGTTACTATGAATTATCAAAAATCATATATTTCAAAACTATATTTTAAAGTCAAAATATTTATATATTTAATCGGAATTTTAAGAGTAATGTCCCCGCACATGCGCAGAATCTATTCCTATTCTTAGCATTGTGCTTTGAAACAGAGATTTACGCCATACTTAAACTTATTGCCGAGTAGTAATGAGAATTTTAGACCCACTGAGACACTCTCGAGGTACGAGGCTTGGTGGCTAGATTGGCAGGGCGTGGCATTGTATTTTTCTGGTCCTCTGTTCGAATCTCGAGACCTGCAGATAGCTTTATAATTTTTCTTTTTTTTTTAAACAAATTTTACATATATTTCTCCGTTACTTTTAGAGTTACTATGAATTATCCAAAATCATATATTTCAAAACTATATTTTAAAGTCAAAATATTTATATATTTAATCGGAATTTTAAGAATAATGTCCGCGCACATGCGCAGAATCTATTCCTATTCTTAGCATTGTGCTTTGAAAACCAGATTTACACCATACTTAAACTTATTGCCGAGTCGTAATGAGAATTTTAGACCCACTGAGACACTCTCGAGGTACGAGGCTTGGTGGCTAGATTGGCAGGGCGTGGCATTGTATTTTGCTGGTAATCTGTTCGAATCTCGAGAGCTACAGATAGCTTTATAATTTTTCTTTTTTTTTTAAAACAAATTTTACATATATTTCTCCGTTACTTTTAGAGTTACTATGAATTATCCAAAATCATATATTTCAAAACTATATTTTAAAGTCAAAATATTTATCTATTTAATCGGAATTTTAAGAGTAATGTCCGCGCACATGCGTAGAATCTATTCCTATTCTTAGCATTGTGCTTTGAAACACAGATTTACACCATACTTAAACTTATTGCCGAGTCGTAATGAGAATTTTAGACCCACTGAGACACTCTCGAGGTACGAGGCTTGGTGGCTAGATTGGCAGGGCGTGGCATTGTATTTTGCTGGTCCTCTGTTCGAATCTCGAGACCTACAGATAGCTTTATAATTTTTCTTTTTTTTTTAATCAAATTTTACATATATTTCTCCGTTACTTTTAGAGTTACTATGAATTATCAAAAATCATATATTTCAAAACTATATTTTAAAGTCAAAATATTTATATATTTAATCGGAATTTTAAGAGTAATGTCCCCGCACATGCGCAGAATCTATTCCTATTCTTAGCATTGTGCTTTGAAACAGAGATTTACGCCATACTTAAACTTATTGCCGAGTAGTAATGAGAATTTTAGACCCACTGAGACACTCTCGAGGTACGAGGCTTGGTGGCTAGATTGGCAGGGCGTGGCATTGTATTTTTCTGGTCCTCTGTTCGAATCTCGAGACCTGCAGATAGCTTTATAATTTTTCTTTTTTTTTTAAACAAATTTTACATATATTTCTCCGTTACTTTTAGAGTTACTATGAATTATCCAAAATCATATATTTCAAAACTATATTTTAAAGTCAAAATATTTATATATTTAATCGGAATTTTAAGAATAATGTCCGCGCACATGCGCAGAATCTATTCCTATTCTTAGCATTGTGCTTTGAAACACAGATTTACACCATACTTAAACTTATTGCCGAGTCGTAATGAGAATTTTAGACCCACTGAGACACTCTCGAGGTACGAGGCTTGGTGGCTAGATTGGCAGGGCGTGGCATTGTATTTTGCTGGTCCTCTGTTCGAATCTCGAGACCTACAGATAGCTTTATAATTTTTCTTTTTTTTTTAAACAAATTTTACATATATTTCTCCGTTACTTTTAGAGTTACTATGAATTATCAAAAATCATATATTTCAAAACTATATTTTAAAGTCAAAATATTTATATATTTAATCGGAATTTTAAGAGTAATGTCCCCGCACATGCGCAGAATCTATTCCTATTCTTAGCATTGTGCTTTGAAACACAGATTTACGCCATACTTAAACTTATTGCCGAGTCGTAATGAGAATTTTAGACCCACTGAGACACTCTCGAGGTACGAGGCTTGGTGGCTAGATTGGCAAGTGGCATTGTATTTTTCTGGTCCTCTGTTCGAATCTCGAGACCTGCAGATAGCTTTATAATTTTTCTTTTTTTTTTTAAACAAATTTTACATATATTTCTCCGTTACTTTTAGAGTTACTATGAATTATCCAAAATCATATATTTCAAAACTATATTTTAAAGTCAAAATATTTATATATTTAATCGGAATTTTAAGAGTAATGTTCGCGCACATGCGCAGAATCTATTCCTATTCTTAGCATTGTGCTTTGAAACACAGATTTACACCATACTTAAACTTATTGCCGAGTCGTAATGAGAATCTTAGACCCACTGAGACACTCTCGAGGTACGAGGCTTGGTGGCTAGATTGGCAGGGCGTGGCATTGTTTTTTGCTGGTCCTCTGTTCGAATCTCGAGAGCTACATATAGCTTTATAATTTTTCCTTTTTTTTAAACAAATTTTACATATATTTCTCCGTTATTTTTAGAGTTACTATGAATTATCCAAAATCATATATTTCAAAACTATATTTTAAAGTCAAAATATTTATATATTTAATCGGGATTTTAAGAGTAATGTCCGCGCACATGCGCAGAATCTATTCCTATTCTTAGCATTGTGCTTTGAAAACCAGATTTACACCATACTTAAACTTATTGCCGAGTCGTAATGAGAATTTTAGATCCACTGAGACACTCTCGAGGTACGAGGCTTGGTGGCTGGATTGGCAGGGCGTGGCATTGTATTTTGCTGGTCCTCTGTTCGAATCTCGAGACCTACAGATAGCTTTATAATTTTTCTTTTTTTTTTAAACAAATTTTACATATATTTCTCCGTTACTTTTAGAGTTACTATGAATTATCCAAAATCATATATTTCAAAACTATATTTTAAAGTCAAAATATTTATATATTTAATCGGAATTTTAAGAGTAATGTCCGCGCACATGCGCAGAATCTATTCCTATTCTTAGCATTGTGCTTTGAAACACAGATTTACACCATACTTAAACTTATTGCCGAGTCGTAATGAGAATTTTAGACCCACTGCGACACTCTCGAGGTACGAGGCTTGGTGGCTAGATTGGCAGGGCGTTTCATTGTATTTTGCTGGTCCTCTGTTCGAATCTCGAGCCCTACAGATAGCTTTATAATTTTTCTTTTTTTTTTAAAACAAATTTTACATATATTTCTCCGTTACTTTTAGAGTTACTATGAATTACCCAAAATCATATATTTCAAAACTATATTTTAAAGTCAAAATATTTATATATTTAATCGGAATTTTAAGAGTAATGTCCGCGCACATGCGCAGAATCTATTCCTATTCTTAGCATTGTGCTTTGAAACACAGATTTACACCATACTTAAACTTATTGCCGAGTCGTAATGAGAATTTTAGACCCACTGAGACACTCTTGAGGTACGAGGTTTGGTGGCTAGATTGGCAGGGCGTGGCATTGTATTTTGCTGGTCCTCTGTTCGAATCTCGAGCCCTACAGATAGCTTTATAATTTTTCTTTTTTTTTAAACAAATTTTACATATATTTCTCCGTTACTTTTAGAGTTACTATGAATTATCCAAAATCATATATTTCAAAACTATATTTTAAAGTCAAAATATTTATATATTTAATCGGAATTTTAAGAGTAATGTCCGCGCACATGCGCAGAATCTATTCCTATTCTTAGCATTGTGCTTTGAAACACAGATTTACACCATACTTAAACTTATTGCCGAGTCGTAATGAGAATTTTAGACCCACTGCGACACTCTCGAGGTACGAGGCTTGGTGGCTAGATTGGCAGGGCGTTTCATTGTATTTTGCTGGTCCTCTGTTCGAATCTCGAGCCCTACAGATAGCTTTATAATTTTTCTTTTTTTTTTTAAACAAATTTTACATATATTTCTCCGTTACTTTTAGAGTTACTATGAATTACCCAAAATCATATATTTCAAAACTATATTTTAAAGTCAAAATATTTATATATTTAATCGGGATTTTAAGAGTAATGTCCGCGCACATGCGCAGAATCTATTCCTATTCTTAGCATTGTGCTTTGAAACACAGATTTACACCATACTTAAACTTATTGCCGAGTCGTAATGAGAATTTTAGACCCACTGCGACACTCTCGAGGTACGAGGCTTGGTGGCTAGATTGGCAGGGCGTTTCATTGTATTTTGCTGGTCCTCTGTTCGAATCTCGAGAGCTACAGATAGCTTTATAATTTTTCTTTTTTTTTTAAAACAAATTTTACATATATTTCTCCGTTACTTTTAGAGTTACTATGAATTACCCAAAATAATATATTTCAAAACTATATTTTAAAGTCAAAATATTTATATATTTAATCGGAATTTTAAGAGTAATGTCCGCGCACATGCGCAGAATCTATTCCTATTCTTAGCATTGTGCTTTGAAACACTGATTTACACCATACTTAAACTTATTGCCGAGTCGTAATGAGAATTTTAGACCCACTGCGACACTCTCGAGGTACGAGGCTTGGTGGCTAGATTGGCAGGGCGTTTCATTGTATTTTGCTGGTCCTCTGTTCGAATCTCGAGCCCTACAGATAGCTTTATAATTTTTCTTTTTTTTTAAACAAATTTTACATATATTTCTCCGTTACTTTTAGAGTTACTATGAATTACCCAAAATCATATATTTCAAAACTATATTTTAAAGTCAAAATATTTATATATTTAATCGGAATTTTAAGAGTAATGTCCGCGCACATGCGCAGAATCTATTCCTATTCTTAGCATTGTGCTTTGAAACACAGATTTACACCATACTTAAACTTATTGCCGAGTCGTAATGAGAATTTTAGACCCACTGCGACACTCTCGAGGTACGAGGCTTGGTGGCTAGATTGGCAGGGCGTTTCATTGTATTTTGCTGGTCCTCTGTTCGAATCTCGAGCCCTACAGATAGCTTTATAATTTTTCTTTTTTTTTAAACAAATTTTACATATATTTCTCCGTTACTTTTAGAGTTACTATGAATTACCCAAAATCATATATTTCAAAACTATATTTTAAAGTCAAAATATTTATATATTTAATCGGAATTTTAAGAGTAATGTCCGCGCACATGCGCAGAATCTATTCCTATTCTTAGCATTGTGCTTTGAAACACAGATTTACACCATACTTAAACTTATTGCCGAGTCGTAATGAGAATTTTAGACCCACTGCGACACTCTCGAGGTACGAGGCTTGGTGGCTAGATTGGCAGGGCGTTTCATTGTATTTTGCTGGTCCTCTGTTCGAATCTCGAGCCCTACAGATAGCTTTATAATTTTTCTTTTTTTTTTAAAACAAATTTTACATATATTTCTCCGTTACTTTTAAAGTTACTATGAATTACCCAAAATCATATATTTCAAAACTATATTTTAAAGTCAAAATATTTATATATTTAATCGGAATTTTAAGAGTAATGTCCGCGCACATGCGCAGAATCTATTCCTATTCTTAGCATTGTGCTTTGAAAACCAGATTTACACCATACTTAAACTTATTGCCGAGTCGTAATGAGAATTTTAGACCCACTGAGACACTCTTGAGGTACGAGGTTTGGTGGCTAGATTGGCAGGGCGTGGCATTGTATTTTGCTGGTCCTCTGTTAGAATCTCGAGCCCTACAGATAGCTTTATAATTTTTCTTTTTTTTTAAACAAATTTTACATATATTTCTCCGTTACTTTTAGAGTTACTATGAATTATCCAAAATCATATATTTCAAAACTATATTTTAAAGTCAAAATATTTATATATTTAATCGGAATTTTAAGAGTAATGTCCGCGCACATGCGCAGAATCTATTCCTATTCTTAGCATTGTGCTTTGAAACACAGATTTACACCATACTTAAACTTATTGCCGAGTCGTAATGAGAATTTTAGACCCACTGCGACACTCTCGAGGTACGAGGCTTGGTGGCTAGATTGGCAGGGCGTTTCATTGTATTTTGCTGGTCCTCTGTTCGAATCTCGAGCCCTACAGATAGCTTTATAATTTTTCTTTTTTTTAAAAACAAATTTTACATATATTTCTCTGTTACTTTTAGAGTTACTATGAATTACCCAAAATCATATATTTCAAAACTATATTTTAAAGTCAAAATATTTATATATTTAATCGGAATTTTAAGAGTAATGTCCGCGCACATGCGCAGAATCTATTCCTATTCTTAGCATTGTGCTTTGAAACACAGATTTACACCATACTTAAACTTATTGCCGAGTCGTAATGAGAATTTTAGACCCACTGAGACACTCTTGAGGTACGAGGTTTGGTGGCTAGATTGGCAGGGCGTGGCATTGTATTTTGCTGGTCCTCTGTTCGAATCTCGAGCCCTACAGATAGCTTTATAATTTTTCTTTTTTTTAAAACAAATTTTACATATATTTCTCCGTTACTTTTAGAGTTACTATGAATTATCCAAAATCATATATTTCAAAACTATATTTTAAAGTCAAAATATTTATATATTTAATCGGAATTTTAAGAGTAATGTCCGCGCACATGCGCAGAATCTATTCCTATTCTTAGCATTGTGCTTTGAAACACAGATTTACACCATACTTAAACTTATTGCCGAGTCGTAATGAGAATTTTAGACCCACTGAGACACTCTTGAGGTACGAGGTTTGGTGGCTAGATTGGCAGGGCGTGGCATTGTATTTTGCTGGTCCTCTGTTCGAATCTCGAGCCCTACAGATAGCTTTATAATTTTTCTTTTTTTTAAAACAAATTTTACATATATTTCTCCGTTACTTTTAGAGTTACTATGAATTATCCAAAATCATATATTTCAAAACTATATTTTAAAGTCAAAATATTTATATATTTAATCGGAATTTTAAGAGTAATGTCCGCGCACATGCGCAGAATCTATTCCTATTCTTAGCATTGTGCTTTGAAAATCAGATTTACACCATACTTAAACTTATTGCCGAGTCGTAATGAGAATTTTAGATCCACTGAGACACTCTCGAGGTACGAGGCTTGGTGGCTAGATTGGCAGGGCGTGGCATTGTATTTTGCTGGTCCTCTGTTCGAATCTCGAGACCTACAGATAGCTTTATAATTTTTCTTTTTTTTTTAAACAAATTTTACATATATTTCTCCGTTACTTTTAGAGTTACTATGAATTATCCAAAATCATATATTTCAAAACTATATTTTAAAGTCAAAATATTTATTTATTTAATCGGACTTTTAAGAGTAATGTCCGCGCACATGCGCAGAATCTATTCCTATTCTTAGCATTGTGCTTTGAAACACAGATTTACACCATACTTAAACTTATTGCCGAGTCGTAATGAGAATTTTAGACCCACTGCGACACTCTCGAGGTACGAGGCTTGGTGGCTAGATTGGCAGGGCGTTTCATTGTATTTTGCTGGTCCTCTGTTCGAATCTCGAGCCCTACAGATAGCTTTATAATTTTTCTTTTTTTTTTAAAACAAATTTTACATATATTTCTCCGTTACTTTTAGAGTTACTATGAATTACCCAAAATCATATATTTCAAAACTATATTTTAAAGTCAAAATATTTATATATTTAATCGGAATTTTAAGAGTAATGTCCGCGCACATGCGCAGAATCTATTCCTATTCTTAGCATTGTGCTTTGAAACACAGATTTACACCATACTTAAACTTATTGCCGAGTCGTAATGAGAATTTTAGACCCACTGAGACACTCTTGAGGTACGAGGTTTGGTGGCTAGATTGGCAGGGCGTGGCATTGTATTTTGCTGGTCCTCTGTTCGAATCTCGAGCCCTACAGATAGCTTTATAATTTTTCTTTTTTTTTAAACAAATTTTACATATATTTCTCCGTTACTTTTAGAGTTACTATGAATTATCCAAAATCATATATTTCAAAACTATATTTTAAAGTCAAAATATTTATATATTTAATCGGAATTTTAAGAGTAATGTCCGCGCACATGCGCAGAATCTATTCCTATTCTTAGCATTGTGCTTTGAAAATCAGATTTACACGATACTTAAACTTATTGCCGAGTCGTAATGAGAATTTTAGATCCACTGAGACACTCTCGAGGTACGAGGCTTGGTGGCTAGATTGGCAGGGCGTGGCATTGTATTTTGCTGGTCCTCTGTTCGAATCTCGAGACCTACAGATAGCTTTATAATTTTTCTTTTTTTTTTAAAAAAATTTTACATATATTTCTCCGTTACTTTTAGAGTTACTATGAATTACCCAAAATCATATATTTCAAAACTATATTTTAAAGTCAAAATATTTATATATTTAATCGGAATTTTAAGAGTAATGTCCGCGCACATGCGCAGAATCTATTCCTATTCTTAGCATTGTGCTTTGAAACACAGATTTACACCATACTTAAACTTATTGCCGAGTCGTAATGAGAATTTTAGACCCACTGAGACACTCTTGAGGTACGAGGTTTGGTGGCTAGATTGGCAGGGCGTGGCATTGTATTTTGCTGGTCCTCTGTTCGAATCTCGAGCCCTACAGATAGCTTTATAATTTTTCTTTTTTTTAAAACAAATTTTACATATATTTCTCCGTTACTTTTAGAGTTACTATGAATTATCCAAAATCATATATTTCAAAACTATATTTTAAAGTCAAAATATTTATATATTTAATCGGAATTTTAAGAGTAATGTCCGCGCACATGCGCAGAATCTATTCCTATTCTTAGCATTGTGCTTTGAAAATCAGATTTACACCATACTTAAACTTATTGCCGAGTCGTAATGAGAATTTTAGATCCACTGAGACACTCTCGAGGTACGAGGCTTGGTGGCTAGATTGGCAGGGCGTGGCATTGTATTTTGCTGGTCCTCTGTTCGAATCTCGAGACCTACAGATAGCTTTATAATTTTTCTTTTTTTTTTAAACAAATTTTTCATATATTTCTCCGTTACTTTTAGAGTTACTATGAATTATCCAAAATCATATATTTCAAAACTATATTTTAAAGTCAAAATATTTATTTATTTAATCGGACTTTTAAGAGTAATGTCCGCGCACATGCGCAGAATCTATTCCTATTCTTAGCATTGTGCTTTGAAACACAGATTTACACCATACTTAAACTTATTGCCGAGTCGTAATGAGAATTTTAGACCCACTGCGACACTCTCGAGGTACGAGGCTTGGTGGCTAGATTGGCAGGGCGTTTCATTGTATTTTGCTGGTCCTCTGTTCGAATCTCGAGCCCTACAGATAGCTTTATAATTTTTCTTTTTTTTTTAAAACAAATTTTACATATATTTCTCCGTTACTTTTAGAGTTACTATGAATTACCCAAAATCATATATTTCAAAACTATATTTTAAAGTCAAAATATTTATATATTTAATCGGAATTTTAAGAGTAATGTCCGCGCACATGCGCAGAATCTATTCCTATTCTTAGCATTGTGCTTTGAAACACAGATTTACACCATACTTAAACTTATTGCCGAGTCGTAATGAGAATTTTAGACCCACTGAGACACTCTTGAGGTACGAGGTTTGGTGGCTAGATTGGCAGGGCGTGGCATTGTATTTTGCTGGTCCTCTGTTCGAATCTCGAGCCCTACAGATAGCTTTATAATTTTTCTTTTTTTTTAAACAAATTTTACGTATATTTCTCCGTTACTTTTAGAGTTACTATGAATTATCCAAAATCATATATTTCAAAACTATATTTTAAAGTCAAAATATTTATATATTTAATCGGAATTTTAAGAGTAATGTCCGCGCACATGCGCAGAATCTATTCCTATTCTTAGCATTGTGCTTTGAAAATCAGATTTACACGATACTTAAACTTATTGCCGAGTCGTAATGAGAATTTTAGATCCACTGAGACACTCTCGAGGTACGAGGCTTGGTGGCTAGATTGGCAGGGCGTGGCATTGTATTTTGCTGGTCCTCTGTTCGAATCTCGAGACCTACAGATAGCTTTATAATTTTTCTTTTTTTTTTAAACAAATTTTACGTATATTTCTCCGTTACTTTTAGAGTTACTATGAATTATCCAAAATCATATATTTCAAAACTATATTTTAAAGTCAAAATATTTATTTATTTAATCGGACTTTTAAGAGTGATGTCCGCGCACATGTGCAGAATCTATTCCTATTCTTAGCATTGTGCTTTGAAACACAGATTTACACCATACTTAAACTTATTGCCGAGTCGTAATGAGAATTTTAGACCCACTGAGACACTCTCGAGGTACGAGCCTTGGTGGCTAGATTTGCAGGGCGTGGCATTGTATTTTGCTGGTCCTCTGTTCGAATCTCGAGCCCTACAGATAGCTTTATAATTTTTCTTTTTTTTTTAAACAAATTTTACATATATTTCTCCGTTACTTTTAGAGTTACTATGAATTATCCAAAATCATATATTTCAAAACTATATTTTAAAGTCAAAATATTTATATATTTAATCGGAATTTTAAGAGTAATGTCCGCGCACATGCGCAGAATCAATTCCTATTCTTAGCATTGTGCTTTGAAAATCAGATTTACACCATACTTAAACGTATTGCCGAGTCGTAATGAGAATTTTAGATCCACTGAGACACTCTCCAGGTACGAGGCTTGGTGGCTAGATTGGCAGGGCGTGGCATTGTATTTTGCTGGTCCTCTGTTCGAATCTCGAGCCCTACAGATAGCTTTATAATTTTTCTTTTTTTTTTAAACAAATTTTACATATATTTCTCCGTTACTTTTAGAGTTACTATGAATTATCCAAAATCATATATTTCAAAACTATATTTTAAAGTCAAAATATTTATATATTTAATCGGAATTTTAAGAGTAATGTCCGCGCACATGCGCAGAATCAATTCCTATTCTTAGCATTGTGCTTTGAAAATCAGATTTACACCATACTTAAACTTATTGCCGAGTCGTAATGAGAATTTTAGATCCACTGAGACACTCTCCAGGTACGAGGCTTGGTGGCTAGATTGGCAGGGCGTGGCATTGTATTTTGCTGGTCCTCTGTTCGAATCTCGAGACCTACAGATAGCTTTATAATTTTTCTTTTTTTTTAAACAAATTTTACATATATTTCTCCGTTACTTTTAGAGTTACTATGAATTATCCAAAATCATATATTTCAAAACTATATTTTAAAGTCAAAATATTTATATATTTAATCGGAATTTTAAGAGTCATGTCCGCGCACATGCGCAGAATCTATTCCTATTCTTAGCATTGTGCTTTGAAAATCAGATTTACACCATACTTAAACTTATTGCCGAGTCGTAATGAGAATTTTAGATCCACTGAGACACTCTCGAGGTACGAGGCTTGGTGGCTAGATTGGCAGGGCGTGGCATTGTATTTTGCTGGTCCTCTGTTCGAATCTCGAGACCTACAGATAGCTTTATAATTTTTCTTTTTTTTTTAAACACATTTTACATATATTTCTCCGTTAATTTTAGAGTTACTATGAATTATCCAAAATCATATATTTCAAAACTATATTTTAAAGTCAAAATATTTATTTATTTAATCGGACTTTTAAGAGTGATGTCCGCGCACATGTGCAGAATCTATTCCTAGTCTTAGCATTGTGCTTTGAAACACAGATTTACACCATACTTAAACTTATTGCCGAGTCGTAATGAGAATTTTAGACCCACTGAGACACTAACGAGGTACGAGGCTTGGTGGCTAGATTGGCAGGGCGTGGCATTGTATTTTGCTGGTCCTCTGTTCGAATCTCGAGCCCTACAGATAGCTTTATAATTTTTCTTTTTTTTTTAAACAAATTTTACATATATTTCTCCGTTACTTTTAGAGTTACTATGAATTATCCAAAATCATATATTTCAAAACTATATTTTAAAGTCAAAATATTTATTTATTTAATCGGACTTTTAAGAGTAATGTCCGCGCACATGCGCAGAATCTATTCCTATTCTTAGCATTGTGCTTTGAAACACAGATTTACACCATACTTAAACTTATTGCCGAGTCGTAATGAGAATTTTAGACCCACTGCGACACTCTCGAGGTACGAGGCTTGGTGGCTAGATTGGCAGGGCGTTTCATTGTATTTTGCTGGTCATCTGTTCGAATCTCGAGCCCTACAGATAGCTTTATAATTTTTCTTTTTTTTTTAAAACAAATTTTACATATATTTCTCCGTTACTTTTAGAGTTACTATGAATTACCCAAAATCATATATTTCAAAACTATATTTTAAAGTCAAAATATTTATATATTTAATCGGAATTTTAAGAGTAATGTCCGCGCACATGCGCAGAATCTATTCCTATTCTTAGCATTGTGCTTTGAAACACAGATTTACACCATACTTAAACTTATTGCCGAGTCGTAATGAGAATTTTAGACCCACTGAGACACTCTTGAGGTACGAGGTTTGGTGGCTAGATTGGCAGGGCGTGGCATTGTATTTTGCTGGTCCTCTGTTCGAATCTCGAGCCCTACAGATAGCTTTATAATTTTTCTTTTTTTTTAAACAAATTTTACATATATTTCTCCGTTACTTTTAGAGTTACTATGAATTATCCAAAATCATATATTTCAAAACTATATTTTAAAGTCAAAATATTTATATATTTAATCGGAATTTTAAGAGTAATGTCCGCGCACCTGCGCAGAATCTATTCCTATTCTTAGCATTGTGCTTTGAAAATCAGATTTACACCATACTTAAACTTATTGCCGAGTCGTAATGAGAATTTTAGATCCACTGAGACACTCTCGAGGTACGAGGTTTGGTGGCTAGATTGGCAGGGCGTGGCATTGTATTTTGCTGGTCCTCTGTTCGAAACTCGAGACCTACAGATAGCTTTATAATTTTTCTTTTTTTTTTAAACAAATTTTACATATATTTCTCCGTTACTTTTAGAGTTACTATGAATTATCCAAAATCATATATTTCAAAACTATATTTTAAAGTCAAAATATTTATTTATTTAATCGGACTTTTAAGAGTGATGTCCGCGCACATGTGCAGAATCTATTCCTATTCTTAGCATTGTGCTTTGAAACACAGATTTACACCATACTTAAACTTATTGCCGAGTCGTAATGAGAATTTTAGACCCACTGAGACACTCTCGAGGTACGAGGCTTGGTGGCTAGATTTGCAGGGCGTGGCATTGTGTTTTGCTGGTCCTCTGTTCGAATCTCGAGCCCTACAGATAGCTTTATAATTTTTCTTTTTTTTTAAACAAATTTTACATATATTTCTCCGTTACTTTTAGAGTTACTATGAATTATCCAAAATCATATATTTCAAAACTATATTTTAAAGTCAAAATATTTATATATTTAATCGGAATTTTAAGAGTCATGTCCGCGCACATGCGCAGAATCTATTCCTATTCTTAGCATTGTGCTTTGAAAATCAGATTTACACCATACTTAAACTTATTGCCGAGTCGTAATGAGAATTTTAGATCCACTGAGACACTCTCGAGGTACGAGGCTTGGTGGCTAGATTGGCAGGGCGTGGCATTGTATTTTGCTGGTCCTCTGTTCGAATCTCGAGACCTACAGATAGCTTTATAATTTTTCTTTTTTTTTTAAACACATTTTACATATATTTCTCCGTTAATTTTAGAGTTACTATGAATTATCCAAAATCATATATTTCAAAACTATGTTTTAAAGTCAAAATATTTATTTATTTAATCGGACTTTTAAGAGTGATGTCCGCGCACATGTGCAGAATCTATTCCTAGTCTTAGCATTGTGCTTTGAAACACAGATTTACACCATACTTAAACTTATTGCCGAGTCGTAATGAGAATTTTAGACCCACTGAGACACTAACGAGGTACGAGGCTTGGTGGCTAGATTGGCAGGGCGTGGCATTGTATTTTGCTGGTCCTCTGTTCGAATCTCGAGCCCTACAGATAGCTTTATAATTTTTCTTTTTTTTTTAAACAAATTTTACATATATTTCTCCGTTACTTTTAGAGTTACTATGAATTATCCAAAATCATATATTTCAAAACTATATTTTAAAGTCAAAATATTTATTTATTTAATCGGACTTTTAAGAGTAATGTCCGCGCACATGCGCAGAATCTATTCCTATTCTTAGCATTGTGCTTTGAAACACAGATTTACACCATACTTAAACTTATTGCCGAGTCGTAATGAGAATTTTAGACCCACTGCGACACTCTCGAGGTACGAGGCTTGGTGGCTAGATTGGCAGGGCGTGGCATTGTATTTTGCTGGTCCTCTGTTCGAATCTCGAGCCCTACAGATAGCTTTATAATTTTTCTTTTTTTTTAAACAAATTTTACATATATTTCTCCGTTACTTTTAGAGTTACTATGAATTATCCAAAATCATATATTTCAAAACTATATTTTAAAGTCAAAATATTTATATATTTAATCGGAATTTTAAGAGTAATGTCCGCGCACATGCGCAGAATCTATTCCTATTCTTAGCATTGTGCTTTGAAAATCAGATTTACACCATACTTAAACTTATTGCCGAGTCGTAATGAGAATTTTAGATCCACTGAGACACTCTCGAGGTACGAGGCTTGGTGGCTAGATTGGCAGGGCGTGGCATTGTATTTTGCTGGTCCTCTGTTCGAATCTCGAGACCTACAGATAGCTTTATAATTTTTCTTTTTTTTTTTAAACAAATTTTACATATATTTCTCCGTTACTTTTAGAGTTACTATGAATTATCCAAAATCATATATTTCAAAACTATATTTTAAAGTCAAAATATTTATTTATTTAATCGGACTTTTAAGAGTGATGTCCGCGCACATGTGCAGAATCTATTCCTATTCTTAGCATTGTGCTTTGAAACACAGATTTACACCATACTTAAACTTATTGCCGAGTCGTAATGAGAATTTTAGACCCACTGAGACACTCTCGAGGTACGAGGCTTGGTGGCTAGATTTGCAGGGCGTGGCATTGTGTTTTGCTGGTCCTCTGTTCGAATCTCGAGCCCTACAGATAGCTTTATAATTTTTCTTTTTTTTTAAACAAATTTTACATATATTTCTCCGTTACTTTTAGAGTTACTATGAATTATCCAAAATCATATATTTCAAAACTATATTTTAAAGTCAAAATATTTATATATTTAATCGGAATTTTAAGAGTAATGTCCGCGCACATGCGCAGAATCAATTCCTATTCTTAGCATTGTGCTTTGAAAATCAGATTTACTTCATACTTAAACGTATTGCCGAGTCGTAATGAGAATTTTAGATCCACTGAGACACTCTCCAGGTACGAGGCTTGGTGGCTAGATTGGCAGGGCGTGGCATTGTATTTTGCTGGTCCTCTGTTCGAATCTCGAGCCCTACAGATAGCTTTATAATTTTTCTTTTTTTTTTTAAACAAATTTTACATATATTTCTCCGTTACTTTTAGAGTTACTATGAATTATCCAAAATCATATATTTCAAAACTATATTTTAAAGTCAAAATATTTATATATTTAATCGGAATTTTAAGAGTAATGTCCGCGCACATGCGTAGAATCAATTCCTATTCTTAGCATTGTGCTTTGAAAATCAGATTTACACCATACTTAAACTTATTGCCGAGTCGTAATGAGAATTTTAGATCCACTGAGACACTCTCCAGGTACGAGGCTTGGTGGCTAGATTGGCAGGGCGTGGCATTGTATTTTGCTGGTCGTCTGTTCGAATCTCGAGACCTACAGATAGCTTTATAATTTTTCTTTTTTTTAAACAAATTTTACATATATTTCTCCGTTACTTTTAGAGTTACTATGAATTATCCAAAATCATATATTTCAAAACTATATTTTAAAGTCAAAATATTTATATATTTAATCGGAATTTTAAGAGTAATGTCCGCGCACATGCGCAGAATCTATTCCTATTCTTAGCATTGTGCTTTGAAACACAGATTTACACCATACTTAAACTTATTGCCGAGTCGTAATGAGAATTTTAGACCCACTGAGACACTCTCGAGGTACGAGGCTTGGTGGCTAGATTGGCAGGGCGTTTCATTGTATTTTGCTGGTCCTCTGTTCGAATCTCGAGCCCTACAGATAGCTTTATAATTTTCCTTTTTTTTTTTAAACAAATTTTACATATATTTCTCCGTTACTTTTAGAGTTACTA